>NW_027466879.1:14347500-14947500 GCF_046128005.1 Genypterus blacodes | reverse complement strand
GCTTCACATTTCTGACTTCACAACAGCTCTAGCTTTTACGAGAAGAATTCCAAGGTTGGTCTGGAAGGTTTTCAGTACCCTGTGCTTGTCCATTGTCCAAGGTGTCATCAATAGTGTGGTAGGGGTCCTCTTGCTCATCTGTCAAGAATGAAGGTCTTCTTAAAACAACATCATGTCAATTCTGAGAAAATGTCATGTCATAACAAAAACAGCTAAATGCAGAGTGGAAGTAGAACACAACAGTTAAAGTAAGAGTAAAAGTCATCACTTACCTCTTTGACTGTTATGAGCTACAGTATCAATGAATTCTGAATTTGCATACCTGAAAAATAAATCATTTCAATGTTATCAGTGAGTAACTGTTCGTTGAATATGTTTAACCTCATGCAGTAAATGCAGATGTCAACACGAGTAGGTCCAACAAGAGCACAAAGCATTCAAGCTCTGGAGTATATGGAGCTACTCATAAAAATAATTTTTATGTTCCAGATAAATTCCAGAAAATTGTTTGGCAGTTGTTGTTGTGATTACTTATCTTGGACCTCTACTATGTGATATATGTCTCACTTATTAAGTACTACAGTGATAATATAGTTATTTTATATTCCTTACCCCTCTTCCTCTTCGCTGGAAAATGAGCCTGATAATTAAAAAAGACCGTTAGGAAAAAGACGTATAAATTACTGACAAACTATGATATTGCATATATTCTTAAATGTCAAGCTTAGTATAAGGAATAACATTATTTAAATGGGGTTTATCTAAGAGTAGTGACAAGTGTTAAACACTTTTAGGGACATTTAGCTTTTAAAAAAACAATGTAACAAAATGTATTAGCTCATTCTGATATTCCAGTAAAAAGTTTTAATATATAATCATTTATGTGAGGTTATTGACTTTGATTAAGACACAGATGCCAGATGTGTGTGCCAGGCAAAGAGAGCTCAACTACACTGTTTTTCTCTCTAAGTCATTTTTGGACCATTTAATTTTACAGGATGAATTAACAATAATTCCATTTTCCACATACTAGTTGGTGTTTCCAGTTCTTCCTCCGGAGCAGAGGGAGCCGCTGCTACGGTCAAATTTTCCATCTGACACAGTCCACTGCAAACAAAATGCAATTTAAGCGACATGCTATCCCTTTCATTAACTTAATTTAGTTGGACACAAAGGTCAGGGGAAACCAGTCTTCCCCTGCAAAATGTAGTTATGCAAGAAAAGAAAAGAAAACAAAGAAACTTTATATCGATTATGTGTTATGTATTGATCTCGACCACCAAAGCAGTTTCAAACTCACCGTAGTTTGTGAAAAGATCCGAGACCTGTTGGGAAGGAGCGCAATTTCTTTAGCATCATAAATTACTTTCCTTCTTGAGTAAAAAAGACAAATTTCAGAAGAAAGAAAAAAGGCTGTAGACTGATTCCTACAAAATGACATCTATGAACTGTAATCAAAGGATTTGATGTAATCTGACCTCTTTTGTTGATCCACAGTAGGAAACACAGAAGAAGAACCACCATCACAGATACCATTGCATAATATGCAAGTCCTCTGAGCACATTCTCTGGAATACAACATAACAAAGTATTTTCTATCAATTGAAAGACAAATATGAGTGGAAATTAAACATTCTGATATCCTCACCTTTGACCTCAATGAAAACTGCATTATTCCCATAGAGTTTCTCCTCCTGGCCATCAATGCATTTTGATGGCAGGACGACGCAACTGTATTGACCCGAGTCCCTCAGGACGGCGCCTTGGATCGTGAATGTCGCTTCCCTCTGTTCGACATTAAACGGCTGCACTTGCAGAATGGTCTCATTTTTTCTCAGGTAAGAGAGAATGGGTTGACTTCCACAGGCTGTTTGCAGGGGAGGAGAAACGGTACATCTGAATGTAATATCGTCTCCCTCGCTGACAGCAGGTGGCCCAGATACTGAAATATCTGCAGGGAGGAAATTGTCTGGACAGAGAGGACGCTGTCGTTAATAAATGCAGTTATGCTGAAATATCCAGGAGAGAAGTACTGCAAACACATGAGGAAAGCTTCATGGATCCTTACCTACAACCAGGATTGGGATGACATTGTCTCCTCTCTTGGTCACCTCGGATAGTGAGTAATCATTTTTGGAGTAAACACAGCTGTAATTTCCACTATTTTGTATAGTAACGTCAGCTAAAATGAAGGTTGTGTCAGTGACTTGGTCTTTCTGGATCAAACTTTGGATTCCGAAGCCGTCCTTCCACAAATACACATGAACCAACCCAGGTTGTTTCTTGAACCCAAATGTGCTGCAGGTCACAGGGAGGTTAGTGTTCTTGGTTACTATTTTCTGTGGGACCAGGACCTTTGCGGGGAAAATATCTGCAATATTCATGAAAAGGAACAAAGGGAGACGCATATTAAAAAAAATTATGCAATTCACCGGTTATACAACATTCACGTGATGTTAAACTCTCTTATTAATTTTTTCATGGCTTGAACAGCTGTATAGCGTTTTACTGAACAGAAACACAATCTAACTCACCTCTGGTTTGGCTCATCACAGCTTTTGCCAACGTGCCTGAAAGCAAAAATAAGTGGATTTAATCCTGCCTGTTTAGTGATTAATTCAATTCAAATGTATAACAGTAGGTAACTGAAAGAGTCGTACTCACACAGCAGAATGGTGATAATGTACATGACTGCAAGTAATGTGACACCAACAGACAGACTCAACTGCAACAGGGCCTCTCAGGGTCTCAGCCACATTGTGGGAACTAACTATGCAAGAGAAGAGTAAGAGTAAATGGGGGAACTATAAATGAGCTTCCTGTTCATTATTCTTGCATTAAGCACTTGTTGTACTTTACCATACGTGAAGGCTTATTTTTTTTACTGTTCAGTAATGACTCATACATGCTTTAACTCAAGAAGCTGAGAAAATCTTAGTTAGGATCCAATCCAATCAGAGGCATTAATTATGTGATAGACCACCAATAGATGACATTTGTTTAGGTGGAAAGCAATTGAGTTTTATTGTCATTAAAGTAATTGTGTGTGTGTGTGTATATATGTGTGTGTGTGTGTGTATATATGTGTGTGTGTGTGTGTGTGTGTGTGTGTGTGTGTGTGTGTGTGTGTGTGTGTGTGTGTGTGTGCGCGTGCGTGCGTGCGTGCAAGCAAGCAAGCAAGCAAGCATTTTTGTCTGAGGTAGAAGTTTGTTTTGAACAGGTGAACTGGTATAAAATGTGTTTATACGCAGGAAAGTAAGTTTGGAACAGAAATCATGCATTTTTTAAGTTCTATCAGAGATGGCAACCATTTCTCTCTTACTTCACAGATCTACAGGCTATGCCAGACCAGTGACTGATAACCAGAATACCGAAAAGTTCCTTTTTTATTTATTTTTTATTTATTTTACTTCCCGGACGGGCCAAGACGGGGTTGTATGGATGCGGGTTTGTGTCACTGTGGGGTTGGGTTGGGTCTCTGGGTGGGATATCCTCTCTTTTTGTTTTTTTTATTTCTCTCTTCTCTCCTTCTCTTTACCACAGCCGATGACACGATTCGTACTAGCACATTGCTGTTTGACATCAACCTGTAAAAATTGTATTTACCCTATGAGATCATTGCAATTTCAATCTACTTGTATTCTACCTCAGGGTCGACGTATTAATTAATAATACAACCTTCCTTCTTTCTCTCTATCTCTCTCTTTCCTCTTCCCCCTCTTTCTGTATACAAAATGATCTCCAAAATATCCTACAATTGTATGCGCAATGTCATGTAGAATGTTTGCTTGAATAAAAACAAATAATACAAAAGAAAACATGCATTTAAGGATACATTGACTGAGATGTATTTGTTCATACCATCATACTACAAGGTTGAGGACTTGGGTACACAAGAGCGATTCTACTTCAACAATTAGTGCATTATTATGTCTGTGTCATAATTCTGGAGTTGTTCTTTTTAACACATCTAATCCACGTATGAAAATTGAGTGATTTTGGCATAATTTCGTGATTTCAAGTCATTTTCATGCCACATACTGAAGGTCACTGACATGGAGTGGAAGCTGCAGCATCGCAGCATATATGCTTTAACTCAAGAAGCAGAGAAAATCTTAGTTAGGATCCAATCCAATCAGAGGCATTAATTATGTGATAGACCAATTGTGTGTGTGTGTATGTGTGTGTATATGTGTGTGTGTGTGTGTGTGTGTGTGCTACACTGGTCAGACATTGAAGGTCAATCTTCATCTATTTGGAAGATTTATTCAATATTGACAAGAATGAAACAGAACTATAATTTAGTATTAGTTCAGTATTTACAGGTGCAATGATCTTCACAAATGAAATCCTTGGAGAACATCTAAAACTCCTCAGCTCAGGCAGTTGAACTAAATCCTAGGATCCATGGTTTAGTCACTGCTGTAGGGGGTTAACACAGCAGTGTCTTTATGCATATGAGCCATCTGAAGTAAACCATCAGCCTTCTAATTTCATTTACATTGCCGAACTGTTCCGAGATAAAAAAAGAAGAAAAGCCCTTTAATTCTATAAGAAAGCTTTTTTTTCCTTGTAGTTGCACACTGTGACCACATGGTGTCAGTGTGTAGATGCAGTTACCATTCTTGCTTTCTTTATGCTGTTCACCAGTCCAGGGTTATACATTTCCACACATCAGCCTCACTATAGACATACAGTATGTACACATCATCATAAGAAATGAATTCACTTGTTTACGGAGCATCAAGGGCCTTGAGTGCATTTTTATCACTAGACAAGATTTATCTGTGTAATATTTATTCATCAACAAACAGTTTGCTGACTAATGTCCATGTTTTCACTGTGTTGTAATTATTTAAATCGTGCTTTTGGACAAAGTAACTGGATTATCAGCATGGTCTTTGTCACCGCTTACTGGTCTTTTCAGCACAGGGGAGTCCTTAGTAAACCATACCAGCAAATACAAACAGACACTAAAGCTGCTTGTGTCACTTTTGCCTGATGCGGTTGGTTTGCATTTCCTCTTTGGATCAAGACTTTATGTTTCTGTGTCTGAGCCATGGTGAGATTTGACATGATGAAGACAGTTGAACGTCCTTTTTGCCAATCTGACTCAAACGTCGTCTCCTAGTAGTAGAGGCTGGAGGAAAAGGCCGGCTGTTCCCAGGATGCACACCAGGACAAAGACCCACAGAAAGATCCTGTCGATTACCATGGCAACATACTTCCAGTCATCCTGAACCTGTGAGAGGATCAAAGCGGAAAGCACATTTTCAGTTGAGACGGTGATAAGGAGAGTTTCCTTAAAGGCAAATGTGTTACAATGAGCCAATACAGCCAAGGGTAAAGCGGTAAAAGGTACAGAAATACAATTTTGTTTTTATTCTCAGCAAATCAGAGGAAAATGTCTAATAATATTAATGTCTAAAAAACACATCATGCAATTGTTTACCTGGTTATAAAACCTACATGTTTTTGTTTGGATTTCAACCCAAAGTGAGCCAATCTTCCCCTCCTATATATTACAACCTTTTATGGTACATTGCTGCCACCAAATGTTAATTTGTGGAATTGCATGACAGAGCCGATTGCCCCTTTAGTTTATTATTGTTTAACCATTAACTATTGTAATACAAACACACAACAAATAAACAGGCTGAGTTGCTCAAACTTAAGCTTTTACCAAAGGATTTAGAATAAGGTTTTTGTAAATAACTTTTTTTTTGGGACATTTCAATTTACTCCATTGGTAACTGGCTGACATGTCTGTCATCTGGCTGGCTTGGCTATCCTTGAGGCCAAGATACAATAACACAACAAACATTGCTCTACAGCGCCATCAGTAGTCAAGAATTTACTGTACTCACCTCTTTTGCTTCATTCTGCAGCCTCATGTTCTCTGCGATGTATTTGACACTCTCAATGGCCTCCCTGACCTCTGGTGAGAGGGGCGAGATCGACAATAGTCCTCCTTCCAGAGACTCCGAGCTGGAGCAATGACTCCCTTCTCGAACTCCTGCGGCGAGGGCCCCAAGACACCCAAGACCCCCCAGACTGCCCAACCCTCCGCTCCCTCCTCCAGAATCTGCAGGCAGTTTGCTGGATCTCTTATGCCAGCAGCAGTTGCAGCGACCGTCGCAGCACAGGAACGCGGCACTTGGACCCTTTGCTGTATCTCCGCTCAAGTTGTTGAGGGTGGCGAGCTCTGTGTTATTGAAAAAACGCTGGCGATTAGTCAGGCTGGACACAACGCTGGAGGCGAGGGCCTGAGGTTTATGCTGCTTTTGCAGAGTCCCTGATGAATGGATGACACAAGGTCGTGAATGCAGCGTCTGAGACGTACCAGCCGCTGCCGTGTTCTCTGGGTCTCGCTCTGGCCTGGTCATGAACATCACCTTAGGCAGCAGTCCTAAGAAGACACTCCGCACCCAGCAGGGCATAGTGTGTGTCTTCGGAGTGCGGTAGTGGACATTCAAAACAAAAACGGTGATGACAATGGAGAGGGTGACGAAGATCATGGTGAAGAGGAGGTACTCGCCAATCAGGGGGATGACTAGAGAGGTAGAGGGGATGGTTTCTGTAATCACCAGGAGGAACACGGTTAAAGACAGGAGGACAGAGATGCACAGAGTGATCTTCTCTCCACAGTCAGACGGCAGATAAAAGACGAGCACAGTGAGGAAGGAGATGAGGAGGCAGGGGATGATCATGTTGACGGTGTAGAAGAGAGGCAGGCGGCGGATGTACAAAGAGTAAGTGATGTCCGTGTAAATTTCCTCACAACAGTTGTACTTAATGTCATGTTTGTAACCGGGGGCGTCGATGATCGTCCACTCGCCGCTCTCCCAGAAGTCCTTGAGGTTAATGGTCGAGCCGATCAGCACGAGATCGATCTTGGCCTTGTCATAGGTCCAAGAGCCAAACTTCATGGTACAATTTTGGTAGTCGAAGGGAAAGTAAGTGACGTCGATCTTGCAGGAGCTTTTGAATATGGCCGGAGGGATCCAAGTGACATCACCGTTGTAACGAAGCAGGGCCTTTGTTTTGTCGTCTACTTGGAAATCTCCAACTGCACTGGGGAGTAACAGCAGACAGATAAATACAGAATACTATTGTGTCATAGGCAACATACAGATCAAATTGTAATGTAAAATGAAAATGACTTATAGCTTATATATGTATGTATGAAATGACAATACCAGTTGGAGCAGACACAGCTTTTTGTCTGTGTGCAACAGTTGCTGTACTGTGTTTGAAAGCTCACTTGTTGTAAAGCACAATGTCTGGCTTCCATATCCTGTTGGATGGCACTCGGATAAACTCTACACCTCCAAAGTTTTTGGGGTCCCATTTGAGTTTGTAATCATTCCAGATCTGAAAACAGAAAGATTTAGTTACGCAAATAATGGCAAGACTTCAGACATATCAAAAAGATGGTAAAAACCTGAGTTATACTGTTTTTTTTAATAAGTTATACTTCAAATAATAACATGCTTTTTAAAACTTCAGGAATTGTCAATAATACAGCTGTCATCTTGAATTTTAGGCTTTAAATCTAACAATACCAACATGCAGCAATGTGAATGGCTGCATAAACTACATGTAAACATGTAAACTGCTATCCACAGCTCGAGCAAATAAAAGAGACACAAACGCAGGAAGGTGCTCTTTGTTGTTGGAAATGTTGCACATAAAAACATTTAGCAGAAATCATATACAACTGTGCGACATGTATTTTATGACAATAGTTTACAGTGTGTTTTATGAGCCTTTTGGCCACAGTTTGTGACCCTCTCACTCTGTGATCCACATGAGGCTCATAAAGCAACAGCAGTAAAAAAAAATGCAGAGAGCTGTAAACATTTCAGTTAATTAAGAAACAGTTAATGTGCAGAGATTATTGTAAGACTTTGTTGGTCAGTGATGGTCTGATGGGGAAACGTCCCATTGCCAAGTCATTTGATGATGTTTGAAGACATCTTAAAGGGATTAAGTTAAAGGGATGGAAAAGGTGCTTTGACTTATAGCACCTGGATTCAATAAGTGGTAACGCTTTTATGAACAACGCTCCAGCACGGATGACCATTTATACTCTATTAGCAATATGTTGCCTGGAGTGGGTACCAACTAAGTCCACCTTGTAGACCACAATTCAAATTAAGAAATCCAATCCTTTCAATCGTACACAATGGATGGAAAAGACAGCTGTTTTTCTTTTATTTGTCAAATTGACATTTTGAATTTGAGGTCTCAGCCTGCAAAGAAACAAATTTCAGCTCTCAGGTTGTAAAAAAAGTGTAACATTTCCTTCTGTAATGAAATAGAAGCAAAAGGTGCCTCAGAACTGTGGGTGCAGTCCCGATCAGATAGTTCTGTCATGGGATTTAAAGTAGTGTTACGCACATTGACAACAGTGATAGTACTAAAAAGTCCATTTAGCTTATAGAATGTCGAAGAAGAAAAAAACAGGATCAGAAGGATCAATGTGTTTAAAAAGCTTCCTCCATGAATAATTCAACCTATCTGTCTAGACCAGAACATTCATATGTGACAGAAGTCCGATGTCCTTGCTCAAGGTCCATTTGCACAGACCTGCTCCGGTAATGGATGAGTAAGGAAGTAAACTCACATGTCTGAGCCACAGATTCGTCTCCATGATCTGGTTGAGTTCATCCTGTACACAAAGAAGAAACAGATGAATTAAAACACTTTGATATTGTTGCACCTGTCACAGGTTGTCATTTAATTCACCGCTGAGAATATTTGTGCTTTCTCCAGGGCCGGACCTCTGTATATCAGGGATAAGAGGATTCAGAGGAGGACCACCTGAGTCCCTGGTGCTTGAAATATAGCACACATGACAGCTGGATCCAAGGGGTGTGTGTGTGTGGGGGGGGGGGGGGGGGGGGGGCTTTACCTTATTCAAACAATTCTAAAGCACAGTGATGTGAATAGAGGGAGAGAAAGTGTGGGCTCAGGTTCGTGTGACTTAGACCGTGAATGAGCTAATGTCATGAGCGAGTGCGGAGTGTTCGGTCAACCTTTCACGTACTGTACAGAATTCTGAAAGCCACATCATTTCTTTACACATATATAGAGAGTAATTCAGCAAAATAAACAAACAGAAACACCAACATGGAAGGCTACACGGTCTGTTGCTGAAAACATGTCACCTGGGATGGAGGCTTTGTTACCACAGGGCCACACTGATGCTTGTTTTGACAGCCTGAAGCGGTCTAGAGGGCCTGCGTGTGTCTCTCTCCACAATTTGCAAGTGAGACATGATGGATGAGCCAAACTAGCCAAGCAGTAATTGATGATCTAAATGAGCTCATATGGCCCTGCTGTTATTGTTGTGGGTTGACAAATAACAATTGAATGTGTGTTAGGAGCAGCAAGCGTGTGGAAGGAGTATTGGTCATCCATCAGCAATAAGAGATCTGCAGCTGCTTATGTCAACAGAGTTAAGGGGGAAAATAACAAAATATTGGTTTTAGCTGCGTTGTCTCTTGACCCAAACACGTGAATACTCATCAACAGAGATGAAAACCTTTAACGTTGCCCGAATCATGGCAAAGTTAAGTTAAGGATTGTATGAGATCAGGAAGGTAGAGCCTGACACAGTGATCCATCCCTGATCATTCTCTGAATGAAGCAACTTTTTTGGTGTAATCGTCACCATCCACTTTAGCTCATGTCTGAGTGGAGTGTGATAGCTGTCTAGCGGCTCAGCCAGTCTCCATTTCACCGTCTCCGAAGCACCTGCCATTAAATCCAGGGCTGCTCATGTGAAGTGGCAGTGATTGAGCGCTGAAAGCTGCCGAAATGGAGAGGGGACGAGAGATTGAGTCAAAAAGCTAACATTTCCCATCCAGGCTTGGCCAATCAAACACTCACACAGTTTATCCACCTCCCAGCTTTGGGTTGCTGTGTTGCAAACCCACTTTGTTACCATTCAATGAATTCTCTGAAATTGTCCACGAATTGACACAAAGCAGTATATGTTTATTAGACGAATGCTTGGAGCTTTCACCATTCATGCATCATGTGTGCGTGTTGTGGGTGGTTTTGTTCTTTGGAGGCACGGCTGCTCAGTGAGGAGGGTGATATATGATAGACTGTGGTGAAGTATCCGCAGAGCTACAACATAAATCACTGCCACTACCGACATTCGGTCAATGGAAAGAAACACACAAGAGTTGTTGCAATACTGAAATAAAATCTGACACTGATATGCAGGGGGACTTACCACTTTGACCAGCTGAGACATGGACACCTCAAACTGGACGATGACGGGGTCAGTCACGTTCTCCACCGGCCGGATGAACTGGTTGTATTTGGAGAAAATCTTGGAGAAAAGGTTGTGCTCTGCCTCTGAAGAGCTGCATCCTAGATCAGAGAGTCACACATGAAGGGATCAATACAGCATCTTTCTTTCTTACTTTCTTTCTTTCTTTCTTTCTTTCTTTCTTTCTTGCTCCGTCTGAAACATATCTGGCACAAGGACAAACACATTCACAGCTTGTGCAATGGACAAATGTATTCTATGTCACTTTAAATTACATCGTCAGTTGAGCAATGCCTTTATTTGTTATGTTTTTCAGCAATTATGCCTGTTTTTGCTAAAAGGATTTCAGCAATGTGAACATATATGTATTCAAGTGAGAATGTATATACTTATAGTTTTGTTTTCCAACATTAATAAAAACATTCTACAGATAGTATAGAGAAGATAATCAAACCTTTCATTGTGACAATAAGGAAGCCAATAATGAAGCAACAAGTAAGAAGATGTCGTGATAAAGTCTGTTACTCACCCGGGAGAAGAAACACAAAGAAGGAACAGGTGAGAAAAAGGAACAAACGTTTGGCTTTCATCCTGGATCAATATTGGACAAATGCAAAATTAATCCACGACCACTGGCTGCGACGCACAACAAGGAGAGCAAGACAGACAGAGAGGGAAAGTGGAGAGGGACAGTGCGTCCGCATGGAGAGAGAGGGAGAGGGGGGGAGGGGGAGAGGAAAGGAAGGGGGTGGCGAGGAAAGGATGCGAGAGAGGAAAGGAAAAGGGGAGGGAGAGAGGGAAAGAGGAGGGAGGAGAGAGAGACAGAGAGAGAGAGAATGGAAAAATCAGCAATATGTGTCTACTCCCTTGTTTGAATTTAGAAAAAATCTGCCATAATTCAGTCCTAATTATAAATAAGTTTAACAAGATGCTCTGTCATCAGCTCATATACTTTCATTAGCTGTGTTATTTATATTCTCAAAATAGGAATCAGATCAGAAGGTATTGAAGTCACAACGTGTCACCAAAATGGATGAAAAATAGATTTGCATCACACAAAAATCAGTCTGAAGATAGATAATCCTTTTAAAGTCTTTAGATAATAACAATATGATGGATTGTTAGATTATTTTATTATTTAATTATTATTGATTGATTATTTCTTACAAAATAGTGGGACCTCAGACAAATCACAATGTGTTCAACAACAGTGGACCATTCCTTGAATGTGGGTCTCTACACATCTACACATGAGCAGCAGTGGTATAGTGATGTATGAACCCATCTGATGTTGGCACATTAACTGTGTTTTAGCGTAGACGTCCATTTTTTCAACAGCCTTTAGTTAATCAAAGAAGAACAATGGTCATCCACAATACGACCACCTGGGTGGTTTAAGTTCAGAGCATTGGGATGTATGTCAAAGTTTATGTTCTTCAGAGGCATTTTGTCTTTGCTTTTATCTGCAGGGTGGCCTTGTGGTTAGACGGTGCTGCTCTGGTGTCCTTAGGTAATAAATAAATCCCTTCAAGATGCAAAGTGTACTCATTAGACCCTGCTGTTAATGAATTGCCCCATTAAAGGATACATACTAAAATCAGAAATAAACATTAAATTCTATGTTAGTCACTGAGATATGTGCATGTGTGTAAAGACATTGTATTTGACTTCATATAAAGCCTGATAATAGTGTCATTCAGCTCAAGTGAAATCATTCAATCTATAGATTATGTATCGTCATTCGGTGAAGCTTAAGACCAGACAGATAAATAAAAATAAAAATAGTTGTCAAGGTGGCAGGATGCTCAAAAGCTTCAGAGAGTCAGTGCTGATGTAAGGCTGCTGATTAATGGCACGTTTCAGCGAGTGTTGAATGAATACCCCTCCAGCTTAGTTTGGATTAAGAAATTGATGATTAGTTATTGATGAATACACTGTGGTTTTGTGCAGCATCAGAAGGCGTTAACAGGTGGATGAAAATGCAACGAACGCAGCGAGACAAATAAAACAAGTCCTGGCACCACCATGCATGCTGATTGCTATCTCTTGATTTAAATGAAGGTCTCAGAAAAGAACCAACAGTCTGCAGAATCTGTAACGAGCCTACTCAGCACTGTTTATTGAGTAGTGACTGTAGTGTGTGTGGTGAGGGATGTGTGTACTGTGAAGCTCTACTTTATGTGTGTTTATGCAGGCGTGTGTCTATAACATCTGTTGTATGTCCAAATAAGACCTTGGGAAGGATCAGCTGTCATAAATGCATGAATGTATTGGCCAGTAGATGGCGATGTGAGAGTTTCTTCCGCTTACTCTTCTCCCGGATTCAAAAAGAATTTGCCCTCAAAAATAGCAAGAAAGATAATCACAGTTTCCAACAGAACACGTTTATTGTTTCAGTATATTTTGCCTGTTCACATATTCCAACATTGAACAGCTGTCCTATGTATGTGATGAAATGTTCTAATCAGCACATCTTGAGCAAACGTATTGACTCACAACACAAATCCAATCACTGCTTACAGAGATCCGCTAAGCACTTATAGGCAACAGCCCGGTCGATTTGAGAATCTATTGGGGTTTTTATACAGTTAATCAGACGGAAGAAGGACATAGATACATTTATACATTCTTTAATAATACATCACAGGGTAATATAAGTGATACACAAACAAGGAGTCAAAACTATGTGTGAAAGTAGACACACGTGCCTCCTATCTTACATACTGGCTTCAGCACAATTACATGTACTTGATGTTTTTCTCAGTCCAGTCTGCAGCTGTCTTTTGCAGATATGAAGGGAAATCACATCAGTGCGATGATGTCACAATTAGGTCGCTTGCGGACGCTACTGTACAATTTTCTCAGAACACTGACAGCAGAAGAGGTTTGTATTGCTGTAAGTCACGTGACTTTGATTAATAAGTGCCAATGCTCCACAGTCACTGATTTACGGTTGTACAAAAAGGCCTGAGCATTTTAATCTATGTAGCTTTTGGTTTGGTTTCATCCGCTCAGGCGCAGTACTGGTAAGATAACAGTGTCCCAACAATCTGATACAACAAGCAACTCACGCAAACACTCTCAAGACTTTACTAATACAACTGACTGCATCTGCATCTGTTTGTACTATCATTTTTTTTACTTAACTAACAGCTACTTTGCTTATGAAAACCCAAAATTCCGTTCTGTTGCTGTTTGCACGTCAGATGCGAGGAGTCTCCGAGCTGGACTGCTGGTTGGGGACTATTTGATTCTGAAAGAGAGGCTGAAGAAACAGGCCCAGGGTGCCGACCACACACACTATCACAAAGATCCACAGGAACATACGATCCACCACCATGGCCACATACTTCCAGTCCTCAATCACCTGCAAGTACACATTGAAATTGTATCAAAAACACATATGGAAACAGCAAACACATTCAATCATAAGGTCTTGAGCAGTCACACAGTTCAGTGTGTGACCTCTGTAGATATTACTATGCCTCCCTGTGGTACATAGTGTAACTGTAAGTGAGTGAAGATCCTTAACCCAAGGACAAAAGAGAGGCTGCAAAATTCTATGGTCGTAAAATATAGTGTTTATGTAAGCAAATGGGTGACTATGAGTTGAATAGATTCAGAATTTACACAGTTAATTTATATTCCAATGAGGATCCATCTGTATATTGCAGAGACCTACCCTGAAATAGATATTGACCCTTTCACCCTAATCTCAATAGTGTCCTTGGTAGTTTTTGAAAAGAGTCATTTTTCATTCTTGGTTCCCTCCCTGTTTTATTGATTTGTCAAAAAAAACGATTGATTACCCAAAGTCTGACTTCAATTTGCTGGGTCACAGCCACTACTTAAGATTAGTGGTCTTGCTCCCTGCACTTTAGGGGTCATGGAATGTACAGTAAATGCTTTGCTACGTCAGTACAAACACCCTTGACCCAATTTATGGATACCAGAATAAATGGGAGCAGAGAAGTCTGTGACAAATAAAACAACAAATTTCAGTTTGTAATGGCAAATCCTCACCATAACCATAATCTACCTCAGCTAGTCTCTTATTGAGGCCACGTATCAGGGAATATTTCAACAATATTCAGTAATTGTTGAATGCAATGTCTGGCATCGTCATTGACAATAGCAACAGGATAAACAATCAAAAATGCTGAGATCTTGTTTTACTGTCAAATTTAAGATAACGTTTTGTGGCTCTTTTGTTGTCATTTTTACAAAATTATGAAATGTGTAAATAATTATCCAAAATCAGCAATTTCCCTCAGGATAAATACATTATTTATCTTATCTTATCTTACCTTAAAATTGGTAGTTACAATATCTACATGTGATTGCACTTCTAATTAATTAAGTGTAACTAAGCGTAACTATAGTCTCATTCCTTTCATAGCTAAATAAGTTTATGACCCAGCAAATCTAGCGAAACTGGAGGATTGTGCACTTTTTAGACAGTTTAAAAGTGTCAGTATACATACACTCTGATCATCATCATCTCCCATCATGTGATCCGCCACGAATCGCACCCCGTTCACTGCCTCCTGGAAATCAGCAGACCAGTCTGAGTTTCCTCTCTGATGGAGGTCCTGTGTGGAGGTGAACCCACTGGGAAGGTAGTCAGGGGAGCGAACATCCGCTTTCCTGTTGGAGTAGCTATAGCCCGGTGGAGGGGCAACATTTTTATTGTTAAAGTGTCCTGGTGTGGAGAGGGCAGAGTCTGGAGTCAGCAGAGCAGAAGAGGACATGGAGATGCCTGGTTTGGATGTTGCTGGGTAACCAAAGCCCAGAGTGGCTCTCCTGGCACACAGGCCCCGTTGCTGCCGGAGCCTCTGGCGGCCAGAGTTATTGTGAGGGCGTCTCATGAAGAGCAAGGCGGGAAGCTTCACAAGAAATATCAGCTTGACCCAGGCAGGCATGGTGTGTGTGCTGGGAGAACGGTGGTGCACGTTAAGAACACACACACTGGTGATAATGGAGAAGGTCACCAGAACCATAGTAAACATTAAATACTTGCCAATCAGGGGCACATCCAATGAGGTCGGAGGAACAATCTTGGAGATCAAAAGCAGGAACACAGTGAGAGCCAGCAGGACGGAGATGCACAGCGTCATCTTCTCCCCACAGTCTGACGGCAAGTAGAAGACCAGGATGGCCAGAGAGGTGATCAACACACAGGGAATGATGAGGTTGATGGTGTAGAAGAGAGGCTTTCTCTTGATGATAAAATCATACGTCAGGTCCACATAGGTGGGGTCCAGAGGGTTGACTGTCCGTCTGCCTGGCAGTGCCAAAATATCCCACTCCCCACTGGGCGTGAAATCATCCATGCTGGCTGCATCTGACTTCAAGATCAGGTCGATCTCCGTGTGGTCATAGGTCCATGAGCGGAACTTCAGGGTGCAGTTCTGCTGGTCAAAAGGAAAATGCTTGACCTCGATCTTACAGGCGCTTTTGTAGATGGCTGGTGGGAGCCAGTTGATGCTGCCATTGAAAAGGACGATGGCATTGGTGAAGACTGTTACCTCATAGGTGCCATCAGCACTACGAGAAGAGGGAGAATGAGAAGGAACCATTAGCGCCTCTGAATCGCTGTCTAAGCACTGTTTTTGAATCTACTGACATGGAAACGACAGCAAACGTAGGATCGATATGATTAAAAAAATGTCTGTTGATCATTGTCTGCAGTTAAGGACATTGTGATCAATGTTTGTGAGTCAGACCAATTTGTCAAAACCAGAATAAACACTAAACCTTCACACAATATTAACTAATGAGGCCTAGGAAAATCAATGAACGGGCAAGGATGGAGGGATTGCTCCTTACACTTATTGACACTTTAATTAGTAAGCAATCTGCTCCTTGAAGCTAAAATCTGTACTTTTCTGTATGTTGACACTCTCTGCATCAGTGAGGGGTAATTGGAATAGAATTTTACCATCCAACTGCTTAGACTGAGTTTGACCACAATATACATGTCAGTGCTCTACAAAAAAAAATTCAAAAATCCCTTACTTGTTGTACAGAACGATATCAGGGAGCCAGATGTGTCTGGAGGGAATACGCAGCTTGTCAATGCCTTCGTACTTGGAAGGATCCCACGATAACCTGTAATCCACCCAATGCTGCAGAGCACAGAGAGATCTGACCGTCAAGTTTAAGTTCTGACTACCACACCACTTCCTCAAGATGGGCTCATTTCCAATTACATGCTTCATTATGTCTGAAATATGTCCACGAGCACAATTACAGAACCAGTTTGTTCCACATTGAGAGAGAAAGAATGGATATGGTTTGATAATTCAAGTTCAGGGAGAAGGACATTTACTGAGACAAAGGGCTGATGAGAGTGTGGGATCATGGAGTGATGATGATGGACTTGGAGCTCATCAGACTTACCTGAGTGAGCCAGAGATTTGTGGTCATGATCTGTTCTCTTTCATTCTGGAAATGGTAGAAAGGACTTTTAATTGCATTTTCATGAACAGCGACAAACATCAATAAGCCTTGAATTGTTGTTCAGGTCACCCTCTGGCAACACATACTTATGAACCATCAACCTCAGCAACCTTGACTATAATGTCAATAACTCACTTCCATATTCATTCACATCAATGGAGTTTTCTTTGCATCTGATATTCTAACATACAGAGGTTTTTGCACCAAAATAGAAGAAATAGTTTCTCTACTACTTTTAAAATTTGCACATTTGTATTTGCAGCAATTAGCTCACACCTTAAGCCAAACTTCTTTCAACTAAATCAATCAGGCTTTTTGTAATCATGCTGCTTTTACTGCAAAACATAACTTGTTTTTGTCTTCACTCATCTTCACTGGCAAATACTTTGAGGTACAAAAAACAAACATTGTTGTTATACTCTGCCCCTGCTTGTTAACATGCGTGTTGATGGCACCCTCATCACGCTGCCATAACACACACTCCTAATAAAATGATACCAAATGCCAATTACACCAAAGGGTGCGACGCAGACCCATAAACTGAAGCTGTGAATAAGTCTCGCTGCTTTGGTCCTCAGCTGGGGATGAGCCTCAGCTGTAAATCAGTCGATGGCCTCTAACACTGTGGTTCAAGCAGGTTTATGGCCTCTGTTAATCCACTGTGCTGAAGTTTCAATCTGAACATGACAGAGGCAGAGATCGCAGTGGCCGACATCTTTCCTTTACTTCATCCGTCTATTCAGAGCTACGGCTCCTCAGCACAGACTGGCAGGCTGATGAATGTGTTTCTCATCGCTTAAGGGTTCCTCTCTTGCTCTGTCTTTTCCAGCATCCTCTCTCTCTCTCATCTTATCTTTCTATTTCTGTCTCCATTTTGTCTCTGAAGTAAATATTCACCTATCCACACAGTCACACAGACATAACAGATATAAATATATAGATACATATATGATTTGGTGCCTTACCACGCTGATGAGCTGTGCCAGAGACACTTGCAGCTTGACTGTGACTCTCTCTGTCCTGTTGACAGCCGGCCGGATTAGTTTATTGTAGCGGTCATGTCCTAGCAGCGAGCTCATGAGACGCTCCTCGGAGTCTGCACTGCTGCTACCTGGTGGCAGAATTATTTGGGATTATTTTGCTTATTTTAGTTTTGTAGTCTGAATTTATAACTACATGATCATATTTGCGAAACCGATTTGACCTATGACACGCTTGTTGTTGGAAGAAATGCCATTGACCCAAAGAATCACCTGGTCCACGGGGGAAATGGCTGTCAGAGGATAAACGCTGTGAAACATCTTCAAGATTGAATAGCAAGCAAAAGCCTTGAACTACTAGTGCTAGATAGCAAATGAACCTCCATAAACGAGCAATCAAACTGTTCTCTTGACGTGGACATGTAGGTCAGTTTTGAGAGCAAAGCTTCAATAACCACACTTGTCAAAGAAGGGATTACGTCTCGAACTAGAGCAGATATTTCCTCAGCATGTAATGCTTCAGATGTTGCGTTACCGCGGCGTGAAGCAGCACCGGTTGTTTATCATAAGAATAAGTCGTAAAGACATAAGTATAAAGTGCACTTCAGGCTGTAACTGATGTGAAGCAGAATGGATATATGTAGCACTGCCTTTTCCCCTGCTCACTTAATACGCAGCTGATAATTAATGCGCTCAGACGTAGCCGAGGAGTAGCTGAGTCGACATAGAAACACTCCAGCGAGGTGAGACTCTTATTGATGGGGCCATTCCAGAAGAGTTGCTACTGTGGTCAATGTTCAGCTGAGCAATATTCATAGCGCCGCAACCTGAATGATTCATCACAGGTGCCTCTTTTTGATGTGGTAAGAAAATAGGATGGGTCTCTGAAGCTGGCTTAGGATCGGGTCGTCTCTCTCTCAGTGTCACGTGGTGTGTATCGTTACCAGGCCACACACTTCAGGAGGTTTGCTGGGTGTGGCGTGCTGACAGTCATCCAGTGCGTGTGTGTGTGTGGCACCACTGTGCTTTTTAACAGATGGTGTGTTGTCAAAGCCCTGGGGGAGCGTGATCAAACATGCACAGACTCACCCCAGGAAGACGGACAACCAACGGACATGGGTGTGTGTGTGTGCATGCACAGGTATTTGTGTGCATATACACTATATATATATTTATATATACTGTTCTCATAAGTGTTGCATTGACATTACACTGATTGAGAGTGAGGTCAGCCGTGTTAATACAGTGCCAGTCAGCTATTGTTGAGCTGAAAAGGTCACTCAGCAATCTGCAAAAACACTCTTCTACAGAAAATGCATCACAGTTAGAAACCTGAGAGCCCAATATGATTGGAATGAACTAAAGGTTGAGTGATGCGTTATTTTTCTCTTCTCCTACTCAATGTATATTTTATTGATATAATCAAATTAATTGACAAGATAAAGATTTGTTTTTTCTTATCCATCTTCTCCGTCTGTACAGTTAAATTGAAGCCATTTAAGCTGTGTGTTGGTATCCTGTGTCAATTTATGTCTAACTGCGTGATGTTGGTTCGTGCTCGTCTCCCTCCCTCTCTTGTGTGTGTCGTCTGAACAAAGTTTGGATATCTGTCTTTATGCTTGTGCAGGGTGGCAAGCAGTCATGATTCTCTCCTCACTGGATCTTTGTGAACTAGATCAGAACTCGCTTTTTGAATTGTTACATCTGTATTTGAATTTGTTTCTAACTATACAGTATGTTAGGGTTATTTAGGGATGTTTCCCTCTTCTTCTTAGAGCTTTTGGGAGACGCTGTATGTTATACTGATGATACTAAATGATCGTAATGTAATGTATACTGGGCTGTACAAATAAACTTGGCTTGACTTGCAAACCTGCAATTTACACTTAATATCATTTTATGGCAGAATCAAATCAAGTCAGATCAGAGGTTTGAAGATGAGAAGGGGGAATTGAAGGCTCATAGATGAAACTTTAGGAGCTGGGCACACATTAAATACCCTAAACTTTGTTCGTGTGCTTATTGCTGGTTTGATGACTGCCGGCCACATTAGACAGCAGGGTTGACGCATCATTTTGCCTCTAAGACGAGCGAGTTATCTAAAGTTCAACCACCATCAAATCTCACAGTACGTTAAAATCAAGGGAATGTGCAATCAAATATTTCCAGTCATTTTAATTACTTAAGATCAGTTTTCACACTTAACACAACAATCATCATTATTTATCATCTCTCGTATTATGATACCGCGCTGAAATCCAAAGCTCAGAAAATGACTTCGCCACTTATTTCGGCCAAAAAATTAACTGAAACTGACACATTCATAAAAGTGCAAGATTATGTATAAACGTTTAACATAAAGACGTGCAGACTTACATTGAATGAGAGAGAGAAAGTAAGCGAGGAAGGAGAGACACCGCGTCATGTTTCCGGCACCATCTGGTCCACGGGGAGGTCTTCAGTCAGCTCCGCTCGGTCATGCCGCTCTCCGCGCGTCACGGGCTGGACACTTCGCGGGCACTGAGTCGATACTTAAACACGGAGCTCAACAGAGTCTGTCCCCGAGTCCGTCTGCAGAAGCGGGACTGACCGAGACGCGTCTTTGCGCGCACAGCTCCTGTCTCCCTGCGCTCTCGCCGTCCCGTGTGGCTCCTTGCATGTTGAACCCCGGAGCTCTGACCGACTGAAGACTTTTCCTGCAAATTCACACCAGCTCAGCAGCTTTCTTCTTACACAATAGTGATGTGAAACCAAAATGTGCAAATTGACATTGGAATTGAATTTGAGCGACAACTGCTTGCATTTGATGATGATCAAGCCAGATAGTTGATCAAAGTGAGAAAATGAATCAAATGCAACAAATTAAAATGCAGATATTATAATAGTAATTTTAACAATTTTATCACTATTATTCATTTGTATTAGACAGTGTTATCATGCCCCTCATGCCCCTCATGCCCCTGGTTTCTTTCTCTATAGGCTTATTGCCCCTCACTGCCCAACGTTAATGATCAATATCCAGCTTCTTTCTTGTACTACAAACCAAAAAGGCTTGGAGACATTAGGTAATCACACAAAAGCTCAACCTACTGATATTTATTCATCACATCTGAGGATTCAGTCTTTTTTAAACCTGCGGTCAAGTTTATCAGCGTATGGATTATAGCCATCTGAGTAGACATATATAGAGTCTGAGTAAAGACGCATTCTTCTGCCACTAATAGTTGATGATCATACATGGTGACTTGCTGCCTTCACATATATGGTGTGAGAGTGCTTAGGAGGTGACAATAAACTCTTCACTGGTTGGGGATGAGGTAATGTGCTGAATTAATGAGGGGATGTCCACTCACACTCGTGGCAAAGCAATCTTAACATAGCAGATTTACAGTCCCCATGCTGATTAAAGTCTCATTATAACGGCCAGTGAGGGAAACGTATCAGGCATGAAGGAGGACAACCCAGCTGTAAGACATGTGAACTCCAAAGACGTCAATCCTGGATCATTGAGAGCAGGTCAATAAGGGTGGATTGACTTTTGACCCTTGCTTGATCAGGTCAATGGGGACAGAACCATGAACTCAGGATTTGTTTGAGAGAAGCACGTGTCATAAACACTATCAATGCATGGTATAAATCTTTTCACAGTAATGACATTTCAGTAACATTGCTATGTATAATTAATTTTTTTTGCCACTATGGCTCAGGCGACAGCTGATTTTCTTTTTGTCAGAGTTGTTGTGTTGTTATTGTGTGTGGTGATGCATTGGCACAACAAAGGAACAACAATGTTCATTATAATGGATTATACATCTCAAGCAAAATTCAGGCCTCTGCAAGGTTATTTACAAAGTCTAGGGAAGTGGATGTAGACAAATGGAAGCCTAGAAGCCAGCACAATATGAATCATGTTCACATGCAGCTACTTTGGATTGTGTTTTGATGAAAACATAGCGCCACAAGGATGACATTTTTCCTCACTGTATCAGGATCGATCAATCAGATTTCAGTGTTTGTCTGTTCAAACTAACAGAAGCATAGCACTAAACTGCCTGATTTAGGCTAGAGAATGACCATTGTGGTGATGAAAATAATAAAAAAAATATATAAATGCTCACATCTTGTATGAGTTCACTAACTTTCTGTACGATCCAAACAGACAACCTGAAATTTGAAAATCTGAGGCAGGAGATTTTAATGCATTTTTAATATGGAGGGTATTCTTATCTGCTTAAATTTCTCTGGCTATATTATCATGAGTTGTGGAACATGTCTACTCAAAAAATGAACCACCAGCCAGTTCATTTTGTAAGTGGCTGCTTATACGTCATTATGTTTCAAGGTGGTGACAAATTACAGGCACACATTTTGTGAAATACTCATTCATTGCAACCTAATGTCTGATTGGAGAGCAGAAAGAGTGTTTGGGGTTTGGACTAAAGCCTAAGATCCAATCACTGATAGGATCCCATCCTTAACATCTTAATCAATAGATGGATAAACATGGACTTATTTCCAAAGAAGTTTGGATTTGGAAAGGACATTTATTGGATTTGGCAAATTCTGGTTTCTTTGTTCCTAACTTTTCTCGATTGAAAATCTTGTTTCAGAGAGATTGCATGGTTTGAAGCGATTCGTAGACTGATTGAATTGAACTGTGAATGCATGGAACTTTATATGAAGGTCAAACAAGGAAATAGGAAAGGAAATATGCTCTTTTCAAAGATATTGCAGCTGCTTTGCATTGGAGAAATCTATTTGAGGACAAGGTAAAGACTCCCAGATTACATTTGTGTCATGGTATCAGGCCAAATCAATGTAAACTCCAGTTGCAAATGAGTTGCACATGAGTGTAGAATTGTTCTGTTTAATCTCAATTCTGTCTGATAATGATATACACAGGCAAAATGTGCAGATTCAGGAATCGTAAATGTCAATCTGTACTCTAAACATCAACATCCAAAACCTAATGTGTCCACACCACCTCGGCTTGGGTGCAGGCTGCTCAGAATTTTCAGCAAGTTAACAGCCCAAACAACCATTCCTCACATTCCCTAAATCATTTTAATCAGGTTTCTCTCTAGCAGCAAGCCTGTCTGAAATCACTGTGGAGACAGTAAAAACAGTAAACAGCTCAGAAAACGATGAAGAATCCAAACACGTCCTGCAGCAAGTTCTCAAGAGCTTTTATTGCACCAGAATTCCTCTTCTAGGGTTTAATAGAGCTAAACAAAGTGGAACAGCATCCGTATGCTCGTCATAGAGTGTTCATTGCTTATCCTCGCACGATTCTATAAGTCAGCAATGGGTTATTGCCCCAATCCTGTCATCATTTATTGAGGGCTACCTAACTAATACTTCTTTGCACTGGGATGGAGGAAAAACATGTCAATGTTTTTTCAGGTGAGACTGAAAACAGCAAAGGAGTGGAAGCATCTCATCCCTAAAGTACAGGTATAACCACAAGAATCAAGATTACATCTGATTATAGTATTCACAACATGCTGACATAGAAAGTGTCGTGAAGTAACACAGTGCTTTAATAACCCAGTGAGCCTCATGTACTTACTATACTAAACCTGTACATGTCTGCAGTGTGAAAGGTGCTATGAGATCTGTAAGTGTCCAAAATAACAGATCGTCATGTCAATTTTGTAAGCATGCATGTCTGTATGTGTGAAGAGACAATGAAGACAAGTGATATTTGCGTGCCAGTATACATGATAAAAGAAAAATGGCTAATCAGAGAATTGCTGCTGTTGCAGTACCGTGTTGCACCGCTGCAAACACACTCTGTGAGGGAAATATATCACACAGGCAGTTCATTACGTGGAGTGCTTGGCTCCTTCACCAGAGTGTCTCAACCTCATGTGAAGATATTGATTACCAACAGTCCATTGCCTGCACAAGATTGATCCATCTCATTGGTTCACACAAAATCTTTTAGTGTTCTGATAATCTATGGATACAATGTTGCTTTTTGATCTGTGTGCATGATTGTGTGTATGCACGCATGCATGTACTATATGTGTGGGTATACTGCACAGTCTCTCAGGGTCAATTGGATTGTTCTGACTTTACACAAATCTTTTCAGGTAAAACATTAGAAAGGCAGCAAAATCAACATGACAATATCTTTCAGCCAAACAATTAACACCAGAATACCAATGTTATATGAGGGTCCAAACTACCTTTAATATATGAATTCCTCTGTATCCTCTCTGACGGTTTGTGTTTGTCTCTTCCTTCTAGCTTGAAACATTTGATCCAACAACTCTTTATGTTACCAAAAAGGAATTATTTTCTTGTTAGCTATGAGTTCAATATTATTACTTTATGTTTTCATGTGAGATAGAGTGTCTCTCACTGTCGGATCTATTCCCTCTCAGGAGGACAGTTTGTCAGAAGAGAGACACAATGTTGTAATCCACCAGTAGGGATTATCTCTACAGTCTACATCTGAACAGTGAGACAGTAATGAATGGTCTCCGGGGGGAGACAGACAGATTAGCCAGGTCATTAATTTATTTATCTCCCCATTAATGGTCAGGAAGGTGAGACTGTGCCTGAGTGTAGTGCCCAATGTGTCATACAGAGAGAGTGAGGAAGATAAATTGTCTTCTTAAGAGGCGTTAGGGGACACCTGCAGGTTGCACATGGCTTAATGTGACCTCCTGAATGTACTCTGCAGTGTCGTTTTTTACATCGCAGGCAGGGATATTAAACTATATCTGTCTTGAGGTGTAGCCCTACAAATCTTGAAGGAATTGATTGATCCAGGCCATTCCTGATCGTCTCTTGCCTAGAAGCCTGATTAAGAGGTGGCCTTCTCCTAATGTCCACAGTCAAGGATCTTGTCTGGTCATTTTATCCATCAAAGTCTTCACTGGAGTGGATTGAAAGTTGGAAGCCTGCTGGACCAAATTCTAAATTCTAAATTGGAAAATGCCCTGAGAGGCCGAGACACCAGGGACTGAAATAAAGAACAGCAGGTTTTACACAAGGGGAAACATAAGACTAATAAATAATTCCCCTGAGACAGAATAAATAAACAAACTGAAGGGAAAAGACAGCTAATTCTGCCAGTGAGTATTGGTACAGAGCTGCATGCCCTCATGTTGAGGAGGAAGATGTATGAAGAATCATTAAATCCATTTGAGATAATGATGACTGCTTGTTCATTTTCTGTGAAACAGCAACATAATTGAACTGCAATCACACTGATCACAGATTAAGATCACAGGCCTTTTACATTACAAGTGGACAATAATGAACCTATCAGGAGAAGCTGATAAAGTCCATTTAGAATAAGCTTCGTCTCGTATCTCTTGACCTAATCGATAGTGAGTAGAGTTGCTGTTCTTGTGTGGGTGTCTGAGTATGTGTGTGTAGACGTGTAGACTGTATGTGCAGGTTTGTCTAAGTGCACTTTTTTTGCCTGTATGTGTGGAATTTAAATGACAAAACCTCTAAATGGTTTCTGGCGTTAACAGAACGGCAAAGCTGATTCCATTTGTCACTGCTCAGATCTTTTACATAGGCACTATTTACAGACATGTATTCCCAGAATCACAGCTGACTGGAATCAATTCTTTCTGCCCTAGATGAGATCTTAATGTGCTTAGAAAGGTGTGTCTGAAAGGGCCTAGACAAGAGCTCGATCAAAGCCAAGCTATGCAGGCTGTGTCTCTGTAAATCTTTTCTTTGTACTTGCCTCGGTTCAAAGTAGTGGAATAATGATAAAGTGAAGACAAGGGGAGACAGACACAAATGAAGTGGACATAGTTTAGATTTATTATTAAAATGTATTTATTATTTATAATTTAATTTTTCAAATTAAAAGAAAGTTAAATCAGAATCAGGATCAGAATCAGAATCAGAATTTATAACATTTCCCGTCTCTGTCTTTGATATTTCAGCATGCAGTATCAACAGGCCTATGACAAACATCTGCGCCAATGCTGTATTCAGTAATTTGTGTTAAACAGGAAGAACTGGAGACACTGGTCCTGACCAGACGTAATAATGATAGAGTGGGACTGACAGTGCAACCCTGCTGTTATTGAACCTCGGAAGTTAAGCTCTCTCCTGGGGCTCATCATAGGTTCAGAGCTGGCTGATTCAATCAATACCTATCAATGACGTTCATGGAAATGACCCACCCTGGCCTGAGCAGGAGTGTAAGATTGAGGAAACACCACTTCCAAGGTGGTCCCAGTGGGAAGGTGTATCCACAGGGGACCAGGGCCAAGGCCACGGCCAGGGGAGGCACACTAGGGACATGCTTTACTTGTTTACTGGTTCCTCATAGTTCCTTGAAAAATGAGATGTGAAGAAAAATAGTTTGAGAATAAAAAGAATGATGATTGGGTCTGAATCATGACTTTTAGAGCAATTTCATTAATTGTACAACACATTTATACTTATGACATAATCTGGGCAAGCAAATGCAAATGTTAGCCAGCCACCAGGGCAAGTAAACTAACTGGATGACTGAAATGTTGCATTAACTACACAGCTACAACAACTGGAAACTTCAATATAAAACAACATTTGTAAATGCGTGTTATTGACGTGTATTTTAGTATCGCAGCTGTATTATTGTTCCCATTGCTCAGCAGCTGTCTTGAGTAAATGACATCTGTACATTTGGCTGGGGTTATGTCTCTGTGATTCAATTCAGTGTCCGTGTTACCATCAAAGCAATTCTCTAGGGAGAGGGACAGAGAGGATGAGGCCCTCCGTCATCTATGGTACCCAGGAGACCACAGGCAGAAGCCTCATCATAGCAGAGATCTCATCCTGGGAGGCTTGGTTCAGATGGTGAAGTGACTGATTGCAGTGTGTCTGTCTGGACAGGTTGCTAATGATGCAGGGCAGAGATAATCAACTAACCACAGGCAGCGTTGCTGGTAGTTACCCCAAAATAAGTGAAACAGATTGGACAAGAAGCTACATTTTCCACATGGAGAGCCGACCATCCATCAATTAGCTGAAAGCAAATACCCTTAGGCCAGAGCCACTTTAAGACAGACTCCCAGAGCTGCTACACCCATCATGTGTCTGCTTCACACATTGCGGCAGGTGCTGATTATAAAGCTGTGATCTTGGAACTGAGTGGTGTAAAAAAGAGCAGTGAGAAAGTTTTTACCGGGTGATTATCAGAAGCTTACTTCTTCCCCACAAACTAGGCCGTTCAGTAACAAGTCAACAAATAAAATTGTAGCAATTGCCCCTCCTGAGGTTTTTTCCTTTTTTCCTTATCCATCTTGGGTTTTCTCAGGTAGTTTTTCCTCGTCTTCCTTGAGATCTGGGTCGGGAACTCACAGAGCTGCTGCAAGGCCTCATCCTCTCTGTCCCTCTCCCTGGCTAGGTCGGGAATTTTCCTTATGTTGTGGGTCTGTAAAGCCCTTTGAGACATTGTATGTGATATTGGGCTATACAAATAAACTTGACTTGACTTGACTTGACTTGACTTGACTTGACTTGACTTGTTGACAAAAATAAGATTCAAATTCACAGCAAGAACCTTGATGTCCTCCATGCCTCGGTGTGCTTGTTTCATGATTGACAGAAGTAATCCAAGCTGATTTATTTCTGTGATGTGGCGCTTTGTTGCTTTGACGTTTCATTTGTTAGTCCGATATGAAAACACTTGTTTTTGTGGAACCCTCAATGATTTACTGTGACTGAGATATTCCTGCCATAAAATGTGAATGATGACTTTTCATTTCATTTTTAATGATCTAGTTATGTGATTGCATGAAAGAGACTTTTCTTGGCATTAGACCAGAGTGTGAGGTTGGGGCAATGTCCTTGGCTTGAATGGATTTAAGTTGTAACCCTTGTATTGCAATGCTGGGCCTGGACTGATTTATCCCCCAGTTCATTTAAAAGCACAGTAGCTGATCTGGAGGACGTCTAATGGAAGAGTCTGTCTCAGCCTCAGTGTTACCATGGCGTTAGGTATTGCATTCATTCGGTTTGGAAATTGAGCTCTGTCCAGCTATGAAGACTAAACTAAATACTTTATGAGGCATGGTTTCTGTTTTCTTCACTCCACTTTTGGTTAACTTTCTCTGTGTGTCTATGCTCTGTGTTATTCTAATGTGTCTTGTCGGCTCTGACGTCATCTGCTTGCTGTGTCTCTTAACCTGCTTGTTGACCGGTCCACATGTAGAGGCAAATTGGAAATGTCACAGCTCTGAGGACTCCAGCTGGTGTGTCGCTCCCTTTGGGATGCCTCACCTTTCCGAAGATCCCACTGTGAACAGAATCATTGTTGAGAAATGTCTCCTGCCACATACAGCTTCTCGGCACAACCACCATATGTGCTCATTGTGTGATACTGGTCTGTATTCCACTCACAGTGGGCAAGCTGGCAGTTAATTAAGACTCAGAAAGTTTCCAGATTGTCTAAAGTGCTCTTCAGTTAAAGAAAGTGAAACTATCCAGCAGTTGGTCACATACTGTATAAGCAGGATTTGTTAGTCTGCAAGTTAACACTAACAATGTGCACTAATGTGGCAAATGTACAGACATATAGAAGTCTGTGGTGTAGTTAGCCTGGGCTGTAGTGCGACAGAAATAAACAATTTGTTAACTGATGGTGCAAAGGTTATACTTACATTTTGACTCTCTTTTTTATTGTCAGTTGATGCAGTGAATGTTTGCCTAATTGTCTACAAATCTGACTCATATCTGGCCTAGCATGAGTAAGAGCTCCTCTTTGCTCCGTCTCATTTCATGCCCTTTGCCTAAAGCCTTTCAAAGTATGAATTAGATGATATTTGTCCTTTTAGCTAATTGATTTAAACAGGGCCTCTGTGCACTGTTGTCAGCTGTCAGGGCCTCTTCCTCGCTCTCTCCGCTCTCTGTAAACTGTATTAGCATTCGAACGGACAGATTGGCAATGGTGCACTCATTTATGAAACCCAGCCCGTCTTGCTTGTAGCCAGAACAGCAGTGCCCTGGAAAGTACCGTAAATAAGCTTTGGCTCGAATGTGATTAGGCAGCAGTTTACTGTGTTAGACTGCATGAGGAACAGCAGATCCCCCCCGAACATTGATGCTCCCCAGATAACCTTCATCCAATTAGATTGGCACAACATAGTCCATTTATCCATTACGGCACAACCCTCATGAAAAATACATCGACTTGACAAAATATGGGAGGAACATCATCAAACTATTGTGGCTTTTGATGCTTTTTTCCAATAAAGTATACCTATGAACACTTTTGCTTTAAAGCTGACTGTCAGCTATTAACAATGTTAAGCGATGATGTGAAGTGATTACTCAGACACATATGGTGACACCACTATAGTTCAAGGTGACATTTGCTCTATATTCGCTACTATTTAAGAGTAATGGCTCTCTGTGGGGCCGTTGCAGATGCACTTAAGCCGAAGACGACTCTTGGAATTGTAAAGTGCTTTTTACAATGTAATTATGTTTTCGAAGTCACAGATATAAAAAAGTGTATGAAAACAAGCACTCTGTAAACCTGATCTGCAAGTAATTTAACTATCGTGTCAATTATTTTATTCCAATAAACAAAAATGGTAAATTCAACATATTGGTCACAACAAGTTATTGTTGTCATAAAGCTTTCCTTAGTTTGAATCTCAGTTTGTGGAGCCAGCGTGGAATGGGACACGTTGCCTCCTCTTGCCCTGGGTCGCATCATCAGAGCAGCAGACATTAACTCTGTTAACAAGACCATATAATGCTTCTCCCCCTGTGACTGGGCACAGTTTCTCTCTTGCCCTTTGTACATTTTCCCAGTCAGTAAAGGGATTGAAGTTTTTTCAACTTAAAGGTGATTCAGTGTGCAAATCATTAGATTACTGCTGTATTACGGCAGGAGTCTGGAGCTTATCTCAAATTTCAAACTCTTTCTTTGAGATCTCTTCAGATGGTCGTTTGTATCTTGAGGGCAACTAACAGTCTACAACAAATGAGCTGTGAAAGGTTGTGTACAGGTGACACACTGGATTTATCACTCCGCCATAAAGTGTAACCTATAGACAGAGAAGGCAGAATATCCAGCTGATGCTCTGTTTGTTCCTATATTGTGTTTTGAGTTAATGTGAAGATTTTATGCCATTTTGTGTCTTTCTTCTGTGTTGGTCTTTTTGTTGTTAAGCTTGCCACCCAACAGACAAATAACATTCCCACAAATCGCCAGAGAATCTAATACAACTTGCAATTTCTCTAGGCGGTTTTGATAGAATCTCTTTTGACATTTACATTAAATAGACTTATAGCTGGATATCACTTTTGTAAATCTGAGTAGCTATCCTTATTTCTCTGCTTTAAGGGGTCATATTCAATGCATTTTTTACTAAATGCATTACACATAAAAGGAGTTTGACCTTTTGCCAAAATCTGAAAGCACATCTACTGCCTTTCCAGATTTAAAACCTTGTGTTTAAACTTTCAACATTTTGTGGACCTTGCACAAACAAAGCAATGCATGCTGGGGTCCGGTGCAGTTTATATGTTGTTGTCCAGGACAGTCCTTGCATTACAGTAGATATGAATTACTTGTTGCATCTTGTGTCACTTGTGTCATTACTCCTTGTAGCATCAGCAAGCAGTGCCAACATGAGCGTTAGGCATATGTGAATCAATGGTTAATTAATGGAGAGGCTTTTACTGATGCACAGCATATTCTAAGCAAAGCCTGTGTGACAGCAGCTGAGTGTGACAAATAAAGATTCCGACTTCTTGTCAGGGCAAGTGCTGGCTTTGTTGCTGAATGTAAACCATCCTGTCTGCCCGTGCTTGCATGCTCACCATTCTCCCAAGAAAATTGGTTGCTCCCTCCTTGGTGGGAATGGTGCTGTCTCCTCTGACAAACTGCCCTTCTATATGTGGTGAATCAGCAGTGGAGGCTGTTGAGGAATGGCTTTAGTTATCTAAAGCTAAACATCTAAACGCCACCAAATCCACACAAGACGTCGGTCTAACACCACAGCAGATGCGGCGCTTCTCATTCACAGCATTAAACGTATACTCACTAACACTGCTGATTAAGACACTTAATAGACTGATGAGATGAAATGGCCATCGCAGTGCAGTATATGGTCTTTGCTGAAGTACTCAGCCGTTAGACAGAAAGAGTAAAGAGCTCATTTGGTTCCGTTTCAATTCTGCCATTACGTTAATACTATGTTTCAGTTGTATTATACAGTATATGGACAAGCCTGGCAATTATACATTTAATTTGAAAAGTTATGGGTCCTGTTCACTCAAGATTGGATGTCGTAAGAGAGAATTTTAATGGGATGAAGGGATGGGATGCCTATTGGTTGTGCATTTACATCTTGTAATGAGGGTTGAGGTCAAGCTGGGAAAAAAAATAGCTTGCAGTGCCGTCTCGTGGATCCATCTTGAGTGCAGCTGTGGTGTTTGTTCATGAAGAAATAATAAAGGTTATAAATGGTGAAAGATGATTTGCTCATGCTGTCTGGGATGGAATGAAGAGCCAAGGGAGGTTTTAATTGAGTTTTCCTCTAGTTCACGTGGGGTGCAGAAGAGCGGAATAAATCACAGAGGACAACAGCAATCTGCCTCTTTATTAGCATGTACACTGGCACACTGTGACAAACTGCATGTCAGTTCCTCAATCATAAAACAAGGCTGAAAAGACAATCACGACTGAAACTAAGGCCGTTTATTTAAGTTTTTCTTGACCCTTGACAACATTAACAAATGTCTTAATGTGTAAAGCATGTTTTACATGTCAATGCACAGAATATATGGAACATAATTCTAAAACAGAGGTGCACCGTCCATTTCCACTCATCTACTCCCCATCATTTACATGTGCTTTACAAAAATGAAGTGCACATTACATAAGAAATCATTACGGACATTTTCACTGGTATGGCCAACTACTTTCCTTGTTTAGAGGGGAGAGTCAATAACGTGCGCTGTTATAGCTGCTGCAGACCTTAATTCAAACACACACACACACACACACACACACACACACACACACACACACACACACACTCGTCAGCTTGCTACGCCTTGTGGGAAAGTAGTTGACAAACGTGTTCATCACAATGCTTTCACAATGCAGAAACTATTTCCATGATTATATGAATATACTGATTTTCAACAATGTGTTTGTTTTGGACATAGAAACCAGTGTGTAAATCTTTTTGAAACTTGCTGTAATTGTTATGGAAGAAACTGCAGTAAGAAAAAACACGTTTGTATGGCTTTACACATTGTTCTCCACTTTCTGTTGGTTTTTTTTTAGAGTCAAACAGCAAATATATTTAGTCTTGCCCCTTTAGCTTAAAGTAAAGAGCTACTATATCTCTCAGGAGATTATAGTGTAGCCAGCTCCTTTATTATGAGAGTAGATTGGCTACAGTATAATGACTTTAAATCATGATTAGACACATGTAGAGGACATCCCCTGAACATAGTCTCCTCAATAAGTAATCAATGCACAGTAATTACGCGCCAACAAGAATGGATGTCATTGATTGAACCTGCAAGTGAAAATTCACCAAAGGATATCACAGGTCAGCAGCGTCAAAACAAAAGTGGAGGAGTTGACAATGAATACTAAAGAGGCCAAATGTGGGCGGTGGATAACATGATATTAAAGCTCAAAAAATTGTTCGCTGAGCAACCTCATCAACCTCTATCAGACATGTGCAAGTGATGCTGCTATTCAGAGTTGTTAAAAGGTATCATTTCTGTAAATGACATGTATTACCATGTCTTTGAGTGCCATAGTGTTGCAAAGTTGGTATTCATTTTGTTTATTCTTCATTCTATGTTGTGCAGTCATTACATTTATGCACAGGATCCAGATTGAAAATTACAAATCAGTACCCCCTGCAGACGCTTTGCCACATTTGAAGTGGTAGGTGGTATGGAAAAATTGAATAAGAAACTAAACAGGCCATTGTTGTGAGTCAAGAAGTCAAATTTGTGCCACCAAAATCATCTTACTACTCTGCCTATGCTCTATGCTTTTGAGTCCCTGTGTCAGATTGTTTATTAATTAACAATGTCATTAGAGGAATAACAATGGAGGAAACTGTATCTATGCAACAACCCAAGTCACTTCAAAAAGGGGTTTTAATGGGACCCTGATGTGCTCTGCAGCTTGAGCTTGCTAACTGCTTGTAGTAGCGGCTGAAAGATGATATGGGACAGAATATATCAGTCGCAATGTTTCTACAAAGCATAATAAGTTTAGCCCTATATTGATACATTTTAGTATAAACATTACAGGCGGGGGATAATTTAATCCAACTCATCCTCAAATGCAAGATGTGATATTATCAGAATGGATTGCTCAAATGTGTCTGTTTACCTTTGACACACTCTACTAAAATGAATGAATATGGTCTTAGACTAGCCCAGACCCTGACATTTGAGTCTTATTACTGATCACACACACCACACAGACCTGGCTGTCTGATTGTATATTCTCCTTGTTGTTCTCTTTGACAATATTATATATAACAACAATAGAAAACACTACCTCAATTTTTGTTAGGCCCAAAATGAATTATTATGTGTGCTGGACTGGAACCTTGACCTTTCCTGAGCAACCATTACATTAACAAACCCCATGACCTCACTGCAGGCACAGAGAGCTCAGGGGGCTCAGAGTTAATTACATCCAGTGGCAATATTATGCACAGGTTATTTTTGTTTTGTCTGACACATAAGGGCATCAGATTGGCTTTTATCCCACTTAGGTTGATATTAATTGAACTGTATCCTCAGAAGGCACATTTCAATTCCGCAAACAACCTCAAGAGTGACACATGTATTGTATGTTAAACCTAAATTCAACCTACTGGGTCAACACACCTCATATGACTTACATTTGAAAGGGGAATTTAGTGGAGATGGCAATACCTCAGTAAAACACAACCATCTCGAAAAAGTAATTTATTGGAGTACTTGAGTAAATTCATTTGAATCCCCTCTGATTATGAAATGGCAGAATGGGTCGATCTTGGTATCTGACTAATTCATGAGCTATCAGATAATGTCTAATCTAGTATTACTCCTTTAGCTCCTCTGTAGCAAGTTAGTGACCCATACTGGAATAAATCTGTTGAAATTGAACCAAGCTAAATGGAAGATGGTAGTGCATTTCTATTATTTTGAGTTGGCATATAAAGTTATAAGAACTTTTCCAACATTTTTAACAATATAAGTACACACTTTAAATATAAGTACATTCAACACATTTTCTACTTCTCTACACTTGCATTCTTCTGCTCAGATTACAGAATGGTAGATGTGTGTAACATATTACTAAATTAGGCACTGAGCATTGAACCATGACTAATAATCTTACAGTAATCTGCCTGTGTCTTCTACTGTCTATAACAGAATAATGATTGAGAGGGGGCAGATCAAAGACTGTCCTTGTTTGGAGACAAGGCATAGTCTAATTAGAAGTGACAGCACATTTTTATTCTGGACCACTCCACCGCTCCCGTATCTCTCTTGATAAGAGACTCACTCAACATTATTCACCTTTAGCTTTTAGTTTGGTATGCTCACTGAACCTCACACTATCTGTCTCATTGAATTAAAGAGCTGCTTCCTTCCTGCCAACCTCCTTATCAAACTAAGGAGATATTGTTTAGAAAAGGTTTGCCTTTTTGTGATACGTATTTTATATACATATGCATATATAGCATACGTACCCAGTATGTAATATGTAAAGAAAAGAACCGAAACCAGTTACCACATGTGCAGTTATGAACAGATGACAGAGAGCATGCAGAATGTCAACCATTGACAGCCTAAATCAATGTTTAAAGATTTAGGCAACGCTACCCCCTAGTGGTTACTGTATATCACTGCAGTGATCATTTTGAGGTCACTTTTTTAACCTTACATCGATACTTAATCATCAAGAAATTGCCCTGTATACTATGAAATAGTAACGCCACAGTGAATCTTGATTCTGTAACTGTAAGAGCTGAAGGTTAGGAAAATTTTGCAATAACTTAGTACGACATCATTGCTTTATTTGTTACTTTGGATGACTGTTCATCACTGTTGTAACTTGGTCATGTTGTCATTTCATTTTGTTGACATCATGTTTGACACTGGTGTAAGAAACATTGGACAAACATTTTTTTTTACCATACAATTGACTTTGTAATGTTGTGTTTTCTAATTAAACATAATAAAGGAATGTTACAGTGTCTCATCGTGGTCGAGATAAATGCTGTTTGCCAGGCTTACCAAAGAAGTGACTAGTCTATGCCGAAGAGTGAGCAAGGCGGGCCACTACAGGAGACTTTAGAGTGATGTGGCTCTTTCTGTCATATGGTAGTATCTTTAAGAAGGATCTACCCTTAATCAAAAGAAGATTACAAATAAGATGGCCAATTCCATCAAGCGGGAAATGTCTTATCAGAATTTACTTTGTAGCCATAACAGCTTCACAAAGCAAGAAAATGTGATGTCAGTATGTGTGGTCTTCTCATGCCACCTAGTTGTCAAAGAATTAGTACAATATGTCTTGAAAATGAAGGCTTCCTGTCAAGTGGAAACATTCATAAAAAAATGCACTAAATCTGTAACATCTTTACGGCAGAAAGGAGAAGCCCAACGAACCGGTCACAGGAGACTCCAATCACTCTAACGATCATTACAACAACCAGGAGAATTAATCAGGAGTATCAACGACCGTGATTATTACTCCACAGAGGTTAAATACTGGGAATCCACACCAGAACCCTGTCAGAAGTGAAGAAGCCTTGCGGATGAGAGATGAAACATCTTCAAGCCTTTACTGGCAAGATGAACTGTCCTTGGATATCATGACCTGGATGACTGAGAACCTTCATAGATATAGCTGAAACTCAACAGTTCTCGCATGAAATACTGCTTCCCGAGTAACACACATCATAGTCATGTGATTAGTATTACTTGGCTATTCAGTATACTGTATATGATCTTCAAATGATCAAACAAGGTTAATGGGTGTTGTCCACTTCATTACTAATATGAAGAGAATGTAAACACTTCTTTGAAAACATGTTTGGTCATGTTGAGATTATATGACATGACGGTTATTAAAAGTTTATTCGGTAAACATAATTTAAGCAAAAACATCCTCCATTTTACGGCATAAAACCATAATACAATAATAATATTCTATATTGAAGTTAAATGCGTTAAATGAGAGGTGATGTGGAGCAGGTGGAGCAGGTGTTTCCCACACAGCTGTAAACCTACATAACCTAAACAGACAACATAAATATAAGTTTATTTTATTTTATTTTAAAATGTTGGACTAAATAAAAACTTTTCTTTTCTATTCTTCCCATTAAATAAATTAAAGACGCGCTGAATTGTGGGATTCTGCGGGAACGGGTAGCTCACCGAACGCCATCTTTAAACCCCACCGAGGCCAGCGAGCTACAGCGGAACACCGGGATGAGAAAACACCGTCCCCGTAGCGGGATATAACTTCACATCGTGGGAATTGTCGTATTCTTTACCGCCGAAGCGAACCATAAGGAGCCGTGACATGGACAGCGAGGAGACGCATCAGGGATACCGCCACAGCCTGAAAATGTTGTTATCATAGGCGGACAACAACAATAGACGGAAAGACAACAACAACGGACTAGCTTGCTCGCTAGCATCTCACCGAGCGCTGCGCTGTTTTAAATGCTAATTGCGAGCTAGCTGGCTACATTAGCCGCCTGCCTACTTCTTCATCACATCTACGCGATTGCTTTGACATTTGACCGTAGACGCGGTCGAATATCCCGTGACTATATTTTTGTTTTAAACAAGGGTCGCTCCCTCATTTTGACACTTTTGTTTCGCCTATTCTGAAGTGAAAATCGCGCTGTGGCTTTAGCTAGCTAAAGGCTAAGTCCCGACTTCTCCCCCTCCCCATTGGCCCAGCCGGAGATGCGTGGAAGATGTCGGTGTCGGGGCTGAAGGCCGAACTGAAGTTTTTGGAGTCCATTTTTGATCCGAACCACGAACGTTTTAGGATCATTGACTGGAAACCCGACGAGCTAAGCTGCCAGTTTAATGTAACTGGAGAAAAGCTTTTAATTATCCACTGTAATATAACGGTAAGGACAAAGTACGGATATTGACACTCTCCGTGTTGTTAGCTAAAGTTAGCTACTTGACTCGCTAACCAGGTAGCGGGCTACTTCTCACAACTGTACAATCTGATGCTATGCGGGACAGGGTTTGCGTAGTTTCATTGGTCGGTGTTCATTTGGAACTACGCAGTTAATCTGGCAAGGTCCCTACACCAAAAATAGACGACATTTTTTAGAATATTAACCCGAGACGCAAGCTGTTAGCTAAAGTTGCCATCTGAAGCAGCATCATTCCTAATCTAGATGTAGGCACATACACAGACGCATGTTGCACCTGTGCTGTCGTGTTTTTCACGTTTTTTTTTAAAAATGTCATCCACTTGTCTTTTAGGAATCTTATCCGTCTACGCCGCCAATATGGTTTGTTGATTCCGATGACCCCAGCTTGGCACAAGTTTTGGAGCGCTTGGAAGATGTGAGGAAAGGCAGTACGCTGGTATGTATCTGAGCTCCACTGTCTTATGTTGACATGTTTGGGAAGAAACGCAGTGATTAATTTTTGGGGAAGGTATGATGACAATGTCTGGTGAATGTTTAGTGCGACATAAAAAACGTCAGCAGGCAGCCAGCACATTTCCTGTTGACATGGTTCATCACATGCAGTGGGTGTATGTGTGAGTCCCCACAATATACCTACAGTCAGTATCCACCGTACATCTGTGCAACAATCCAACAAAACACTCGACTCCGGAGCTATTTTAACTGACAGGGAGGTGTCGGAGAGGGAGGTGTTGATTGAAGTAGTTGTGGGCCATAGTTAGTGGTGCTCTTATATCAAACTGCATTGTATTGAAGGGTGTTTCATATATATGCACTTCATATATGAGCCCACCCCCCGTCAGTACAACGCAGTCTCACTTAATATGATCGCTAAAATTACCAATGAGGTGTGTGTGGGTGTGTATATAGGGCTTCCATGTTATTGTATAGATTAGCTAATAAAGGTCTATTGCATGTATTTCAAATCTTGTCATTATTGCAGCTCTCTGTGTACAAAGTTAAGACATTTGTGAGCATATCCTAAATATTTCCTGAAAGGTGCATGCAGCTTTTCATCCCAAAGTGTAGAACGTTTGACGTTGCATCAATCAAATCACAAATGTTGCATGTCTGAAATGTTTTGGATATGTTTGGAGTGACAAAAGTGTCTGTTAGTAGACTCAATTGAACAGCCTGGTTGAAGAAACATTGACCAGGCTGCGTCTCAGCAGGAGTGTTTTCTTTGCATTACGGTGACATAATGCCGACCTGCTGTGTTGAACTTCATCAATAGGAGGGAGATAATTGGGGCACTAAATCATTTTTTGGCTGTTCTCCTTTCTGCCTGACTAACCACATTTCATTGAGACTTATTTAAATAAATAACACACTTGGGATTTCTGTATTTAAGCTGATAGTGTTTTCACAGATACAGCTCTTTGGTCTCTCACTGTTCTGTTCTCCTGTGTATATAAATGGCTTGAAGATTTCAGCTTTCCTACACTCATTCACACATGAACAGGCAGCTTGCATGTTTGGCATGCATGTCGAGTGTGTGTGTGTGTGCTTGGGGAACAGAAAGAACATGTCCACACTAACAGTATGAGACTGGGGTTTTCAGCAGTCCAGATGGCGATGTCATTAGATCATCGTGATAACGCTGAGGTCAAAATGTCTGCGATTAGACATGTGTACTCATTATCTGGATAAGTGATCAGATAACAAGTTCACGTTCATGCAAGGAGTGAACATTCACAGAGTGTATTGTCATTGAAATATTTGGATGGTGTCTCTGTCACAACTATACATTTGCAAATGCATTGTGTACAGCAGAGCAACATTCATGAAAGAGAATCCACCCACTAATTATAAACCTCATGCTGCCTCGTCTTCCCAGCTTTACTTGCTCTCATGCTTAGTTATTTGAATGATAGGTGTGACTTGCTGTAAATCATGAGCTGTCACTGGAACGCAGATAGTGACAGCCCAGGCAAAAAAAAACCAAAGATGATTGTCAACAGAGAGAGAAGGAAGTATGGCCTTGGATTGAGTAACAGATGAGATGCAGTCCCAATGCTATTACCATCCAGATAATGAGACATGTTGATGCAGGGTATAAATGGGAGCACACTGCTTTGTGATTGATGTGAATGGTTCTCTTTTGGCTCAAGAAATCTTCAACATCATAGTAAGATTTTATAATTGGTAGCTTGAGCACCAATTTCATATTTGAAATGAAAGCCAATTGTAACAAAAGGCAGCCAAACCTTCTCTGTGCCCACAAATATATTCCTGCCACACGTCAGTGCTGCTCTTGACCTCTTGAACAATTCCTCTAACTCTCTTGTTGTTGTTTTGTCTCCTAGCTTTTACAGCAGCTGAAAAAGCTCATTTGTGACCTTTGCCGGCTGTACAACCTTCCCCAACATCCAGATGTAGAGATGCTGGACCAGCCTCTGCCTGCAGGCCCGGTGGGGCAAGACCGAAAGGTACGACCGCCTCACTTACCCTAACCATGACAAGGGACACTATTTGATTGTAAATTTCATTTTAATGGTATATATATAAGTATGATATCACTGTTGTAACTTTTAATTTGTTTGGATGACATCACTGTTGTAACTTTTTTTAATTAGTTTGGATGACATCACTTTTGTAATTTTGGTTTGGATGACACCACTGTTGTAACTTTTGATGACCGCTTGTTGTTTCAGTAGCTTTTACAGTCTGACAGTGTTGTAAGCAACATCGTTCTCTGACTGTACATTTGACGCTCTAATTTTGTGTTTTCTAATTATACAATATAAAGGCAAGTTATGTAGTCTTGCCGTCCCAAGAAGTGACATATCTATGCTGAAGAGGAAGCAAGACGTGCCACAGATCTCCCTATATAATTACCTGTAGCCTCAGTGACTCTTTAGCAAACGGCTTTATTCAGGCTTTATTGACTCAATGTCTTGTCTGTGTTGTGTGCAGCATGGGACAGATGAGGTCACATCTGAGGAGGAAGAGGAAGAGGAAATGGGAGAGGTAAGTGAGCATCTATTCTGTGCAAAGACGATACAAATTTGTGTATTTTTATTTCCTTAAATCCGCCCTGCAGAGGATTCATGTTCAGTCAGCATTTGACCTGCTCATATCCAGCTGCTCATAGGTTATTAATTGCACCGGCGTTGCCAGATGAAAATATGCAATTGTAGCAAACAGAGTTGCATTAAAGTAAGTCCTTAATAAAGTTAAGTTTCAGTTCCTTTACACACACACTCTTGTGCTCTTGGTCTTTACTTCCTCCTCTCTGTCTTTTCATGTTGTTATGCTACTGTTGGAAATGCCTGCTGATGTGGTATGTGGATGGAGAGTATGAGAGTTGGGAGGGATGACTTTCTTTTTGATTGACATGTCTGATGATGCAATTCTCCTACATCTACCAATTTATTATTTTCATCTCATACTTGCGTACACAAACAAAACACACACATCTTTTTATATTTAATTGGGTTGTCATCTTTCCCCCCTCAACATTAGACCGTCTATGCAGCACTTATTCTTCACACTATTAAATTCTGAGAGACTGGTGAAGATTTCAACCCAGGTTGAACACGGGTCACTGCTCTGATTTTGTGAAGAAGTGGTTCGATTGGAAGTGAACGTTTAAAGTGTTTCAACGTTACCTGGCTTCATCAGCAGTCTCAACAGAGAAAGAGACCGATCAAAAGGGATAGAGTGCGAATGAGTGGGTGGGTGAGAGAGTGAGCTTGCAAGAGAACTGAAACATAACTTAGTTTTGAATTTACAATGTCATTTTGCGAATTGGCTATAATGCGTATGGAAGTGTAGTTAGCGGTTTGATTCTCTGCGAACAAGGTGTGTGCTATTGTTTGTTGGATGTGATGCCGGTGGATTAGGAGTAGATGTTTGTATTGTACTCTTTGTAAATCTTGTTTTAAGTCGAAAAAAATCATTAGCTTATGAATCAACAGGACATAGAGGATCTGGATCACTATGAAATGAAAGAGGAGGAGCCTGTGGATGGGAAGAAATCTGAAGACGATGGCATCGAGAAAGAAAACCTGGCCATCCTGGAGAAGATCCGTAAGAACCAGAGACAGGACCACTTGAATGTAAGTCCTCTTCTTCAGTGTTTTTAGTTTGGAGTGCGGTTGATGCAGGTTTATACTCTGGTCAGCCGTCATTTCAAATGTTTTCAGATCTACTGTTTTGTAAAGTTTATCTGGTGTGATTTTAGATTTAGTTTTGGCTTTCCATCACAACAAATTGTGCAGCGCGATCAACAACAACTGTTTTTCTTTTCCAGGGTGCCGTGTCTGGTTCAGTGCAAGCGTCTGACCGCCTGATGAAGGAGCTGAGAGAAATCTACAGGTCTCAGAGTTACAAGACAGGTGCGCACTCTGCTCTTAGGGCCACACACACAGTACAAAGTACACACACACACTCGCACACTCTCGCGCTTGTCATCGTCTTGATGTGACAAACGAGTATTGCAGAGTTTTACTAGAGCTGTGGTGTTGAGAACAGTGGAGATGGTGTTGAGAGCAGAACAGAAAGGCAGCGCAGATTGAATTTAAGTCATTTAGAATTCAATATTGATCCCCCCAGCACTAACTCGTCCTCATGCAGTAAACACCACCAAATGCACCACTGATGCCTCGACTACAAGCGTGCCAAGGACAACACGTTTGTTTTAAAATACCCAGCACACACAGCGAGAACATAATGTGTATGCAAAAGGCTGAAGTTTTATTGTACTTCCCTAAAAACCCTCATCCCTGAGCAATGTTTTCAATAATTGAGGCAGAATTGTTAACTACATTTTATGCATCTGCCCCTCTGGTTAAACTTTTAGTACATGTAATAAAAGGGGATATGAATTTATTTGTTATCTGCCCCTCCGATGGGAAGTACCAGAGTCCGTATTAAACCAATTTCTCTTCTTTTTATAGGTATCTATTCAGTGGAGCTTGTTAATGACAGCCTATACGAATGGCATGTCAAGCTAAGGACGTAAGTATGGGTTTAAAACAAACAACAAATTGGCAAAAACAATATTTCTTCTATAGTATGTGCAGTTTTGAAAAGCCGACTGATTGTGGAATGTCTTTAAACAACAGGGTGGACCCCGATAGCCCCTTGCATAGTGATTTACAAGTCCTAAAGGAAAAGGAAGGAATGGATTACATTTTACTAAATTTCTCATATAAAGTGAGTAAAATCAACACTGCGTTAATAACAATTTAATGCCATTTACGAGCCGTTGAAGACTTGTACATTAACCACGTCTCGCTTGTCTTCCCCTCAGGATAATTTCCCCTTCGATCCACCGTTTGTCCGGGTAGTTTCGCCCGTGCTTTCTGGAGGGTGAGTTCATCAAAGTGGCGGGAGCGCTTGTTTCCACTTCTTCTAACAAACGGTCACAGATCTCACCTTTTTGGGAGCGGGCATCATTGTGTTGGCCTGATGACATTCCTTCAATCCGTTCAACATTTTCTCTTCCCCCCTTTGCTTTAGTTATGTTCTTGGAGGAGGTGCCCTGTGCATGGAACTTCTCACCAAACAGGTATCCATTTCTCTAAAACCCTCAGTGTGCGAAACGCTAAATATCACTCCCAGTTCTCCTTTTGAATGCATCTGTTTCACATTTTCAAAACCTTCTCTTATTGACACTGGGCTTGCTGATTGCAGGGTTGGAGCAGTGCCTATTCCATTGAGTCTGTCATCATGCAGATCAATGCCACTTTAGTCAAAGGAAAAGCCAGAGTGCAGTTTGGAGCCAATAAGGTAAGTAAAGAGGCAGAAAGAGCTTCATTCCCAATCAGGCAATGTTGCGCGATGTCGTTGACCTCATTTAATAACCGGGGGCTATGACGACGTCCCGGTGCCAGGTGACTGTTTTATGAATCCAGATGGAATGAGGTGTGGGGCTGCATTAGCAATGGAGCCCTCGCCTGATTCTGCTGCACTTTCAACACTGTCACAATCCTTCCACTGCCTGTGAGAACACTGCAGTATTGGTTCAGTTTGAATCATGCTGCCCAGAGTCCCAGGCTGATACGGATGTTTACAGGCCACTATGGGAAGCTCGGGCTAATAGTTGGAAATCCATTTTGGGGTCCCTGTTATGTTTTACTGAAGTCATTGGTTGTGATTATTCCCTCTTTCTCTTTTAGGGGTAGCGCTTACCTCAGCTTGACTTAAATTTGAGAAGTGTTCTATTCCAGCTGGCTACCGGCACCAAGGGCAAACAAGTCATTGCAGATATCCGTTTTTTTTATTTCACAACATGTCGGTGTCAGAAAACCTTTATCAGAAATTTGACGGCTGTCGTTGCGCATTATAGCTCATCAATTTATTAAGGCTCTAACTAGAAAAGACAAAGAGGAGTTCCAGCCCAGACTGCATGCCACACGTCTGCTACCTCAACAGGCTTCTTCATATGCATGTATACGAGTTATGGTAGAAAGCTGTGATGTGTAGTGAACTACATTGGCAGATCCGCCGCTTGTGTGAACGGCAATGGCCATCTGCTTATGTGACGGCACGCTGGTATGAAAGGTCAAATAAGGGCAAAATGCCACTGTTCGCCTCAACACTGTGGGTTTTGTACTGAGATGTAACAGGTAACAGATGCCATTGCTGTTTCCTGTTTTGTTTTATCATCATAAACCAAGTGAGTATTCTAATGTCTCTTTTTTTTATGTAAAACCTTCAGAACCAGTACAATCTCGCCAGAGCACAGCAGTCCTACAAATCCCTGGTTCAGATCCACGAAAAGAATGGTGAGTGTTTGTCTCCAATTTCATAGAGAGAGCATTGCTGACCTTGTTTACTGAAACTAAATCCCTCCCATGCAGCAGAGCTCAGGGAAATGACTACAGCGGCTGTTATCAATGTACAAAACACGGACAACATTGCCCCTGCTCTTACAATAACTGATCCGGCAATTGTAGTGATTCATACAAGCAGCTGTAACGTGTAGAATCTATAAGTAGATGTTTGTGTTTTAGGAATATGCGTTAATGCGACACTTCATAGTTCATCCAGTGACACTTTGGCTCTGTTGTCATGCAGACCGCAGTTGCAACAGAGCCACTGTCATCGCAATTATACCATCATTTACCCTTAAATTAAACTATCTTCTGTATTCAATGACCCAGTAGTGTAGTGTTTGTTCTCAGTGTCAAAGAAGGTGAGACTGTAATTGTGAGTTCATTTCACAGACGCAGCACATCTGTATGGCAAGCACATGATTTCAGATTCTCAGTTATTATGCTTTGCTTCTATTCACCAGTATTCTCAGTCATGTGTAGTTTAACCTAAAGAAATTATAATTAATTCCTACAAAAACAATTTGTCACAAAACCATCAAAGCAAGAACAAATATTCAACCTCCCATGATCAGTTAGATAAACAAAGAGGAGAAACGGCAGCTCTAGTTTGTTCAATGTCGCTGGAGCGTTGCCGTCTATGCAATAGTTTATGTTGTGTTTGATCTCTGTGAGCACATGCCAGCAGGTAGAAATCTGTCGGTTACATTCAGTCCATTACACTGACGCAGTTAAGCGACAACAGCAGGAATGACATTTCTCGTGAGAGAAAAGAGGCTCAGCATGAAGCACATAGCTTTTATTTTTGCTGACCATATATTTAAGTCTTTTGCTTCTTCTGCTGTTTAAACCAACTTCTTTGGAAATGCAGACACAAGTGAATGGGTTATGTCACTATTACAAAAAACAAATACACATCTTGCCAAACAGTTCTTTGTCTCACAGAAAATATATTATTTTTTACAAAGAACCCTTTTTTTTTATTTGATTTAATCTCCAGAAAACAGCTTTTTTCCACTGCACAGCCAAACAAAGGCAGTTTGTAGTTTTGACGATGATGAGAAATTCCATAGCACCATTCCATTTTTTTCGGTGGAGCGTTCTGTTTGCGTATGAATTTGTGCTTATTTGCGTTTAACTCAGTCAGTATTGTTGTGTTTTCTCCCTCCAGGCTGGTACACACCCCCTAAAGAGGACGGCTAGATGGTTGCCTTTCCAGCACTGGGACCACGCGTCTTAGATTCCCCGCCCCACCCCCCTTTATCTTGTGACCAATATTTTTGTTATCGTTTAAACTATTTTGTTCTCTACGTGAGCATTTGAACTTCAAAACCAAATTCCCATCATCGAGTGACCACCAGATAGCGGCACACAGTGACACACACACACACGTACACACACACACCATCACATACATCTATCATTCACAACCAAGCTCATCTGCCGTTTGGTTGTGCATCCTTTCTCCAGATGTGTTTATTTTTATGTCGTATCCTCACCCCCCTCCGCTCCAAGAAATCGGTGGATTAACTGACGCGTAAACCCCATTGCGCGTCGGTTTCGGCGACGAGCATGCCATGGTTACGTACTGCCTGTGACTTTTAAGGTGCAGCATGGCTTCAATCTTTCAGCAGCGGCAGACTGATGGATCGGTCACCAGCACCGCGTCTTAAGGCCAGAACGGATCAGACGAATGGCATTGACATTCCCTATTAATGACGCAGCGGTGGCTGGAACGGACATCAACACGCCGGTGGTGGAGGGAATGAACGAACCGCCACTGTACTCTCCTCGGACAGCCTCTGTAATATTGTGCTCATGTATTATTGTTATAAATGCCAAGATCCCCTCCTCTGGATTAACACGCTTCCGAGGCTGAGCTTGCTTTTCAAACCTCTTATCACGTAAAGCTTGAAGCCCCCCTGAGGCGGGAAGGAAGATAGAGACTTTCTCTCTCCCCTGGTCGGGAGAACTCTGACGAAGAACAGCACCATCCCCGGGCTCCCGTGTAGGAGTGGCGACCAGCGAGCGGGAGCAGGAAAGAGGTCAAAGGGCGCGCGGCTCGGCCGGCAACATAAGAAACATGAGCGGAGGCATGGTGGGACTGGATCACACTGTAATGTAGTTGATTTTAACTCCACGTGTAAACATGTAAATTTGTATTTCTGCAAAAGGATTTAATTGTTTATAAAGTAACCATGTCTGGATTTTTGGCTGGGCAGAGACTATTACTATATACCTCTGACTGTTACCAGCAGGGGCACTGCAACTTCTCAAGACCCAATTTAGGATAAGGAAAAAAAAACGCTTCATGGTTACTATTGCAGCAGACACAATGTACACCATGTTCTTATGTAAGCTTAATGACTACTGCTGTTTGGTTCCTTTGTTTTGTTTTTTTTAATTTTATTGAGTTGTTACCCTTTAGATATGTTATTGGCAACAATGACAAAACCATTCCCCTGATGTGATGGCACCTCTTAACAGTAACGGCTGTAACCATACCGGCACAGTCGCAGCCCTTTCTGATATTCCAAGAGATCGAATCGCTCGAAGCAAGATGAACCTCTAGTCAGGCTATGCAGTGAAGACACGACGGGCTTGCGGAGTGGAATTGTTCTGAAGGAAACGTGTCCTTTTTTTTTAACGGCTTAACAGTATAATCACCTGTTCGGTTCTTGTCGCTGGTTCACATCCTGACCTGCTTCTGCCAGTTTCCCCCCGCAGTGGTAATCGTGTGAAAAAGAGGAGACCCTGTACCTCTCTGGCATTTCTTGACGGCTGTTCAAGCGCAGCCATAACTTCAAAATTCACAGCAATAGTCCTTACTATTTTACCTTGTGGCTTCACGTCTGGGAGCATCCACTCAAAGTGTGTTCCATCTCCTAAAATATTTGTTAAGATTTGATCAATATTTGTTCTGATTTGCCACAGGAAGGACCCCCTCCTCTTCCTCCTCCTCCTCCCAGCTCTTCCCATTACCACCTCTCTGGTTCGTAACCACTCTTGGCACTGCTGTACCCCCCCCCCCCTCCTCCGTGTGCAGTCTTCGATGTAATGTGAATAATATGCAGAAAACTGAGTGGAGCATTCCAATTAATGCATTTACACATTTGTTGTGGGTGTTATCGTGTGGTTCTTTACATTGTTTTTTAGTATATTGTCCTGAAAACCAGCATAGAAAGCTTAGTTATGCTAATTCAGTCATGACTTTTGAGTTGATTTTTTATTTTTTCCTCAGTAATACTAACCTCAGTCACAACATAGAACAAGACGGATTGGATACAGGAACACGACTTTGTCACGTCTAGTTACCTTGCCTGACTTTTGCCACAGTCCTGGCTGTTCTCGGTGTTCCACTGCTCATTCCGGTCCACATTCTTTGTCGAGCCCCCACACCTGCATTCTCTGGAGAAGCAAACTCAGGAATACATACTGCACACTCAACTTTGCAAGGGATTGCTTCGGAATTATCGTCGTGAAATGCAAGATTATAGACGTCAATGTTTCTTTGGGGAGGGGGGGGGCTGGAAGCGAAGCGGGGGAGGCGGGCGGGCGGGCGGGGTGGTATCGGCCATTTTTCTTTTTAAAATCGGCTCCCCCTGTTTTACCATTAGGCATTGCGGTGTGTTTTGCTGTTGTATTGCACACAGTTATTTAGCTTTTTCTCAACACCTTTTCGAGGTTGATTAAACATTACTGAGCAAATTTTTTGAAGTGTGCTCCCACCCTCAAATTGCGCTTTGTGAGAGGCTCAGAACATGTCTCTACCCATGTCTCTTGGATATTGCTGTATTTTGCATGTCAATATATCAATGGGTGTGTGTCCCCCTCCCCGCCCCGCCCCCCCTCCCCGCCACCCCAAAAGCTACTGAAGGCAGTGGGAGATTGGGTAGATCGGTTTAAAAAAAGACTATGTATTCATTTATTTCATTACTTGTTTACTTAAATTGTAGTTTTCCTACGTCAGTGCGCGGGGATTATTTGTTTTTCTCTCCCTGCTGCATTGTTTTTTTTTTTTTTTTTTGAACCAGGTCGGACACCACAAGACACACAGACTACAATACACCATTCTTGTATGGATAGTCTTTAAACATACCAGGATTCCATACAAGTTAAACATTTCAGATCCGTGCGTGCCATCAGAACAATTGTAAGCCTGCATCCTTAACCTGACTTTTGGAGTGATGGTGTAATCTAGTCTGCTGTGCACTGAATAACAGCTCCAGTGTCTAACAAAAACCTACGTACATATTGGTCCGGTATCTGAACTAGCCTGATTCTGGGCTCTTTACCTTGCTTCATTAACTGCGGTGGTTGGGTTATAAAGTTATGCACTGTTAGCATGCTTTGGTTTTGTTTCTTTTTTTTTTTTTTTTTTTTCATTGCAAGGGTGATTTTGACCATGTTAAGTAATTTGTAAACTTGCATCAAGTTTATGAATAAAGAATTTTATCAAATAGTTCATTGTGTTATGTTCATCAGTAACAAATCTAAAAGAATTTGTTGACTGTTGAGTGGCAGTACAACACTTCTAACTACTGGTAATCCAAATGATATTAAGTCCATTTTATTATGTTAATCTGAACTGGTGAACTGGCAGGTGCCACTGTAAACTTGTACATAAATACAATGCTGAATTCCTCGTGCAACAAATCTACACTTACACTCCACCACACGCACAGTATACTACTTGTATGTACCATGTTCATCAGGGTACTTACTTTGACAGTGATACTAATTAGTATTTAATTTCCTCGATGACAGTTGAAAACAAATGCCACAGTCATTTGTGTTCATTTCATATTTTCATCCTATAAGATGTTCATATCTTTCCATAATACTTGTCTGATAATAAACAATGATGATTGGATTTGCATATTATATTCTATTCCTCTGCAGTTTTGTCTTGTTTTGTGCAAAGTCGCCACTAGATGGCATTAGATGATCTCTGCAGGCGCCTTGTTTCAGAGGCCCTGGTGTCTCAGCAGCCGGATCTCCACCGTTTCCTCCATTCCTGATCTTTCACTCTTTTTGGCTCCTTTCTATCAAAGCTGAAGGAATAGCAAGGTCAGTTGTTTCGATCTCAGTAAGGCTATTGATGAGATACCGTCCGGTTATGGACATGCTCTGTGCTCCCATAGATATCAGGTTTGTGATAAATAGCCAAATCAATCAGTATCGGCTCATGTGAGAAGCAGGAGAGCTGTAGGAGATAACATGACGGCCTGCACGCTGTTGAGTCTGTGGTCGATCACATCTTCGCGGCCTGGATTGTTATGTTGTTACAAATGACTCAAAGCCAGTAAGTGAATGTGACTTGTGTCCTGATATCACAGATTCTGATGTCGCCCACAGTCCTCATTCAAGCCTAATTAGTTTTTAGCTTTTGTATTCATGATGGCAGCTCAGAATTACAGATAAGTGCAGGTCTGTGTGCAAGTTCATGAATATGGGAGATTCTTTCCAGATAGTTTGTCTGCAAATAAATTAGGGAGTATGGAACCAAAGTGCAGCAATTATTGCCTTTTACTGTAACAATTTTTTATTTGTGTGGGTTTTGTTTATATGCCGCCTGGCCTGTTGGCTGGAGAGCAGCAGGTCTCATTATCCAGCTTCAGCCTGTGTGTGTGTGTGTGTGTGTGTGTGTGTGTGTGTGTGTGTGTGTGTGCGGGCGTGCGGGCCTGTGCAGTGTCGGTTGCTGTCTTCACATGGAACACTCTGGGGAGACAACGAGGCTCGGAGCCTTGAGGAAAAAGACTGTGTGTCTCTGTGATTAACTCGGCAGAGCCCACACTGAGACAGCAGGATATAGCGACTCTCCTTCCTCCACCCTGGGCCAGAGCAAAGCACACTGAGGCTGGCATTCAGAATCAGCTGGAGCTGATTGATAGCCTGCAGCTCAACGGCCACGTCCATCAGAGCTCGACTCTTACTGCTTTGCTTTCCATCAGTAACATACTTGAGTGTAACCCACATTCAGACTAAATACATCAGGGGAGCTGAGAGGATTTTACTCTTTTTCCCAGCTGATCCTCCTCCTCACCAACCAGACAGACATGTTCAGGCTTTACTTTAACTTTAACTTTCGGAATGACTCATCAATAACTTCCATTTGCTTTGGCATTGCTTCTAAAACCCATTCAATGTAATGTTAGATGTAATATATTTAAATCTTGTAGATATGAGTCATTTTACATCACCAAACTGGGATTTAACACCAACTGTATCAGCTTCCGCCCTGCCTACAAATTCTGCAGTGATATTATGGCCCCCGTCCTTCTATTTTAAGCATCACTTTCAAATTCACTTGATATTTTATGCGACCCTAAAGCACCCATATTATATCCACCCAACAGCAAGGATCGTCATTTCAAGTGATTCTAATGATGCTGTGCATAACATGAGATGTATCAATTCTCTTGCATCTTAAAAGCTTCTTACCTCATGATCTGAGTAATCCAACAAAAACAGTAAACAGAAATCTATATGCAATCAGATTAGTGTATAACTAACTCCAAGAGACTGAGACTGAACTATACCCCCTTTTCATGGTTATTAAATCTTAATGACATTTGTCCATCCTAACTCTTCTGGTCCTTGTCATGAAGATAAAGCTTTGGACAGCACAGCAGTTGGGACCAAACCAGATGCTTTTACAGACAGCAGGTGCTTCCTGATATTAATAGACAACACTTTTATGGTGGCCTGTGTGAGCCTTGTTAGAGTAAATTGAGAACACAGGCACAGAGCCGACGTAATGATGTCTGGCTTTGAACAGAGTGGACAGAGACTGCGGGAAAAGAGCAAATCCCACTGTGACTCTGAATGCATCTGGAGAGCAATAAGACAGGTGTCATCCCACACATGTGCAAGGTTACAGCGCAGCCATAAAACCCCTGTGATGTCTTTGGAATGTAGCTCACATTTTGCTGCCGAGGGAACAAATCGTTGTATGTGGGAAAGACTTCAGCACTTATTAGAGCGCATACCTCCACCAAAGCCGAAGAGGCCTGTAGGAATCTATCCCATTCTCATAATATAATACCATAAAGATAAAACAACATAATAAACCTGACATTTTCCTTCTATCTCCATAGCTATTAAGCGTACCAATGATGAAACCCATTTACATGCCACTGAGTCAGCATCATCTCAGCTGCACATTAGAGGTTGTTCCATGTCTGCGGCAATTCCGTTAATGTGCCCCATCAGTGCAGCACCAGAGCACCATACGGATCTGGATTTGCACCATCACTCTCTGCCATTGTGACTGATCTATTCCCTTTTAATCAATTGACAAAGGCCACACAAAAAAAACACCCTTCCATGCAATATTAAGCACATGAAAGAGTTGCATGGAATTTCCAATTAAAAACAATAAAAGAGTTGAAATTGGAGTAAGTAAATGTTGTGTCATAAGTAGCACAGGTAATTAACTCGAAAAGATTTATTAGATAGTTCGTACCCTTCAACCATCCTTCACCTTGCATGTTAACATTCTAGTGATGGTGCGCCCTCCGTAGGCCACACCTAGGCACAACAGCAAGTAAAAAATTAAACTTTTTATTTTTGTAGAGCTATTCAAAATCAATTTGGGAAAATACGATATCAATGAAGTTGGTGGATGAAGAAGGAACAGTCATAGTCTTCCTCATGCTTCACCTTGTAACTTCAGTCTTGCACTGGTCTTTGATTGTTGTATGTGTTGCAGAATACGTTAAATGAAGTGAATATTTAAAATTCTTGATTCCACCAGGAATTGTTTGTCATAAGAGAGACAACAGTGAGCTAGAAAGAAGCAGAGATAGCAAACTGAGCTTCATATTTCCAGTGCAAAAGGATGAGACAGTTAAGTCAACACATTAGTGCACTTTCAGTCTGGAAGTGAAGAGAGTCTCATTTCATTCTGAGTAACACAATCATTTTAGGAGTGCACAAAGCTAGCAGCGCAACTGAGCGACCGACCTTCACAGGCCTTTTTTCAGGACGCCATTAGAAAACTGACTTCAAATGTATTCACAGTTTGGCTTTCAGGCTGCAGCAACGTCACTATCAAGAGCCAGAATGCATACATTAGACTAAAGGGGCGGCTTCCAAATCCAATTCTCCTTGGCTTGAAATATATGTCAATATTAATAACCCACGCATCTGCATTTTACTCCATATTCCAGAGCTGTTGTGGCTCTTTTCCTTTTGATCGCTTAACTCTCTTTGTGTGAAGACTGGAAAACCATTTTCTCAGTCGTCTATCACCCAAGACAACCAGGCAACTGCCTTTGACTCCATATAAATAAAGAGTCAATAGATCATGCGTTGTAAAGAAATGAGTTTAAATTATAATACACAAATAAATCTCTATTTTTTATTGTTTGGTCCCAAGTAGAATGACCGAATAAAGCACAATTTGGTCATGCAGTTTTTTGTGTGGTAGGTTTTCACCTTGGGCGCTGTGCTGTGGGGTAACCAGAGGTTCAGTCCACTGTGATGATGTGCTTCCCTGCACAGACTTATACATCAGACAAAGCTAAATGGATTTCCATTAGAGGGGCTATGACTCATTCCAGATGCTTACTCAATAGTGTGTGGGCACTGTAGCAGAAAGTCACTCACCAGACAGAACAAAAAAGGGACAACGGAAACAAGCAGCATTGTTTGAGATCCCATCTGTCTGAAATAAGGAATAACAAATGTTTTCGTTGGTATTGTGGCTTTTTACATTTAGTCAAGATTTCAGATTTTCCCATAGAACGTACAGATTGCTAAATAGCTCCTGAGTTACCACAGTAGCTTAAACTACACACTGTATCAACGCGTGTTTGTGCTTAGAGCTAGGAAGCAGTTGCTGTGTTCCGACAAAGCTCCCCAGCACCACGTCTGGACTCAGGCTAGACCTGCGTCGGGCGATCAATAGGAACAGCAATGATCCCGGTGAAATGGACGATCCATCTTACCGTGATTCCCTTATGCAGTCCAGACAACACAGAAGAGATGGAACTGAATTATTGTCTGAGCATCGATTTCAACCTGTCTAGAGAAGCACTCTCTTCTTCTCTTATCCCAAGTTCTGTGAGATCCTAATGAAAGCAGCTAATTTGCTAAGGATACGTCAATACCAAACCTCCTCTGTGATGAATTGTTCATTATAAGGATGTTGAAGTTTATCTTAAGTTTAGACTGTAATGTCCTCCATCGGTCAAAACACAAAGTGGCAGGAAGTCCGGTCTAAATCATGAAACGATGCATATTGCATGTCAACTTGATTCACTTTATGCACTAAAAGTGTCTGTAACTGGATCTCCTTCCTCATCTTATAGCTGTTTGCTTCACATAACTTCATGTCAAATGCGGCTGAGACACATTCAGCTGTAAGGCCAAAAAAAGGTAGAAATGCTTCCAAACTGTGATTCATAAAAGAATCTTGAAGAATAGAATAATGATAATGGCATCAACACAAAAGAACGAACCAGGTTTGATGTTTTGTGTATTTGCAGTTAAGGAAAGTTGGTTTTCGGCAATGAACTAAACACGTTAATCTTCTACTTATGGATATGCTGTGCTGTAGGAATAAGGGTTCTGATCCAGGGCAACCGCTGACCCCTGGCGAACCCTTTTCTGCCGACACGCATCATCAAACATTAGTTTCATCTGGCACGCAACTCTGACTTCGAACTCTGATGCACCACATTTCACCACCAAGTCAACTCATACTGTGTTTTGAGTGTGTGTGAGTGCGTGTGAGTGCGTGTGAGTGTGTGTTGGAAGTCTCTCCTTTTCTTGGACTCACTCCAGAATCTTACGCTCCACTGCAATTTTGGCATGTTAAGTGACGCACAAAGTAGCTTTGTTTGCTCGTCTCTTTGCAAGTCACATCATAGCAATCTGAGGAACAAACCCTTTCCCCAGTCTTCATATCATCACAGGGACAGTGTTCTTGCTCTAATAATAAACTGTATATGTGCTTACAGTTAGGGCTGCCACTGTGTATACATTCAAACACAAGCATGATTGGCAACCATTCAAAATCAAATTGTAGAAAAAACGGTCTAATAGTATTGTATTGTTTATTCAGTATATTCAGTTTATTCAATTCACTTTATTTCTTTATTTGTTACCCATATTTTCCGATTCTATCTTGGCCATTAAACTTCATAGCTTCAGATTGGACACAAAATGCAAAAATGTGCTGTTTTCCAAAAAAGTGGCTTATTTTGCCCCTCCAGTAAAGCTTCTAGTCACCACCAGTGAGTGTCCATGTCGGCACTAGTGAGTCTGGCTGTGACGGATGGTGGCCCCTAGAGCACATAGCATTTCCTGCACAATGACCGCCCTTGATGGCTCCATCAGGTCCTGAGATGCTCGAGGAAGTGTAGAGGAGGAGGGGATGTAGGAGTGGAAGAAGGGGCGGTTTGAAGGATGAATAGAGAGGGTGGAGGGGAGGGGAAAAGGGAGGTTTGAGGGTAGGATGACGGACCTCCCAGGGCTCGGCTGAAATGCTCCCCTCATCCTAATCTCCTTGCTCTATTTTGAGAAGCAGCAGGAGGGATGTCTCCGGCGCGTGGATGCTGACTGATGATCACACAGGAGGGCACTCACAGGCCTGATGAATGGGATTTCTACATCGGCTAAATGGCTGCACCACAAGAAAAAAAGACGGGGGTGAAAAGAAAAGACAAAGGACTCCCCATTACTGGGGGACAATTGCATTAACAGGATTGGCCTTCTGCCATAAAGTAATATTTGAATTGCTTTTGCCTCAGAAAGGGAAGAGTCTCTCTTGAGCTAATGCAGGGAGTAATCATTAACACAAACATCCAAACAGCTTTTTGTCCTTGACACATGACTGAGAGCTAAAATGCAAATCAGGTGTTTACAATACAGCAGAGCCATTCCTGTCAGTGACGTGGCATTAGTGCTACAGACGCCGTGTGCAGGTTGCTGGCAAAAGAAAGCGAGAAAATAACGCAGTGTGTTTTCTCTGGGGAAAGCTGAGATTCCTGTTGAGGATGGATCATTGTCTGGCTGCGTGAGAGTCAAAAGGTAAGAGGCTCTATAAGTGAGATAAGCCTCGGCAGTGATAAGTATCTTATCAGCCTGTCGTCTGCCTCGTGAACTCTCAGAGGATACCTGTTGTATTACACAACCACTGCCACCTGCAGATAATGGACTGCTCTGTTTTTCCTCCTTTGCACAGTGGAGGCAAACACATCCTCTGCCAGTGTGTCAATTAACCCACGAATCATTTCTCAGCAGGAGGAAGTGGGCCAACCTAAACACTCATTCAGCACCGCATTATAATGCTGTTACGTTAAAAAGCCACCCGCCACTTTTCTATATTTTTCTACAGTCTTTGTTCTCCTATTCTAAGAAGCCGTTAATGCAGCGGTACCACAATATGGAGACACATTACGCTGTGTTTCCCGTCGCCCAATTACACTGAGAATCTCCAGGCTGTTTCACTTAAGTGTGAAATATGATTGCGTTACATTGCTTTTCCAACAACGTGGCAGAGGCATTTCATTTCCACATACATATGAATTATGCCCCCTAAACAGACGTCCTTTGGCGCCTTTGGGCCAGATAGGAGACGGGGTTGGGCCGACTTCACACAGCCGAGGCTCATCAATCTCCCGGTTCATTCAGTTCACAAACGGGGTCCTCTTTGGTGAAAGCAGTCGATAGACCACCGCTACCCAGATGAGAGCAATGCCATTAAAGACAGCCCTCCACCTTGGGCTTCTGAAAGGGGTCTTATCAGAGGGCAGCATGGAAGGGAGCGATACAAGCCATCCATCCTCAGCAGTGAGAGGGGAGAATGAATGTTGGAGGCAATCTCTCCCGCACCTTTCTCTCTGCCATTTCTTAGGCTCAAGCGGCACTCCACATCCCAAACATCGCCATCATGCTTGGCTCGGACAAATGGACAGATGGACAGCTGGGGGCTTGAGATGTTGGATGATTTTGCCTGGTAAACAAGCAACATTTGTGTGGAAAGAGAGACAAAGACAGATAAACACCAATACAAGAAAGTCTCGCTTACCGAGTATTCAATGCTCATCAATGGCTGACTTGTAATCAGACTCTGAAATATGTCATAAATAGTTCTGTGCGTCACATTGAGCTGACTGGAATACCGAACATGCATGTACAAACACATACGGTTCATGCATGCATAGAAGAATGTGATAAATGAACATTTTCATTGCATTTTCACATCCTGTCTCCTGGGCAAATGGAGTTTCGGGTATAGATATAGATTATTTTCATATTAAGGTGACATATTCACACCCTGACATCTCACTCTGACGGCGGCATGCTTGACTGGCAGCCTTGAATAGACTCTTAGGAAGCAGCGTGGCAGTCAGGCGCATTGAGCAACAGCACGTGAGCGCCGTCACGTCCTTGAATCAATTTTCAAGTCTACGACATGACACTTTTTCAAATTACCAGGCTACATCACTAATGGAGACGTCACGCTATGGCAAAGGTGTCATAAGAATAAACTGAAGAAGGATGTTCCTCTGCTGTCGGGGTTGGAAGGAAATGGAATATGTGTGCTTAGAAATGTCTGATTAGGCCTCTTTTTAGATTGGACATGGGTGAAGTTATGCAGGAAGTTTGCTCACTGAACTCCATTTACTTAAAGGGATACTCTGACATTTTGAGAAGTACACTTATTTACAGTCTGACTGGGACTTGACATGAAAGGATCAATATCTGTTCCATCAACTGTGTGTTCAGTCCAGAGACATGGAACATGTTTAGACAACCACAAAGGCTGGGAAGAGGCAGAACAGACAGCGTGGCTCCCTCAAATGTGACTTTCATTTACTGCTACCTATACCACTGCTTTTACAGAGGATGTGGTATTTTTAGCCGAGGCCTGAGGCGGTCTGCAGCTGACAGTGAAGCAGCTGGAATGAGGGTCAGCGTCATAGTCGTAGAAAGCATTGGGTTGCAGCGGGCGAGTGACTTGCTGCTCAGGAGATCAGGAAGGAGCTCAAAATGGACCTCCCGGGCCAGTAGAGGTGGTTCTGGCGTCTGATACGGAGCCCTCCTGACACCTCCCTTGGGGGAAGGAATCTGTGCATGTCCATCAGGAAGGAAACCACAGGAGCCGACCCAGAATATGCTGGAGGTATTACATATTTGATCTGGTATTGGAAGTTGTTAGAGGATACAGTGAGGGAGAGAGACATCTGAGCCACTTTACTTATCCTGCAGAGATAAGAACATTGATGGATGGATGGATGATCATTGTGCTCATTATGAGGCTGCAGACTATCATACAGCTTATTACACAATCATATCCCTGCGCAGCACCCAGGCCAATTGGATGTTGTGATGAATATAAATGTGTTAAAGTTGTTGGAGAGCATATTTCTTCACTTGCGTCCAGGTTTTGTGCTGAGGAAAGCTAAAGCTGAAGATGCTGTATTTCTTCACTTACACAGAAATTCGAGCACCATTAAATCACCAGATACGCCTCTATTAGTTTCTATTATTGTCATGATTATTTGTATTTGCCAGAGAAGGTATTTCTTTTAAAAGAATCATGGCGGTGAGAACTGTCCCGTCTTAAATAAATGTAACAATAGAGTGGAGGGCATGTCAGTCAACACACACCCACACAGTCCTGAGGAATGCTCTAATTGTTACTAACAACATGCAGTGTGATTCTTCAATATTTGCTGTGGTGAATGATGTGTTGCGAAACAATATTGGCTCATACTGGCAGGTTTGGTTGCCAGAAATTAACCGTGAAAAAATATGATGCAGACCTAAAGGATATTACGCTACGAAATTAGGATGTCTTGGCTATATTGCTCTGATATGACAGTATTGATCTCTCTAGCTGTTGAAGTAACATGGCTCAGTGGGTGGTGCCTGGTGCAAGTGTGATGAAGCCGACCCCTCAGCAGAATGGTGATGTGGTATTGCGTTGCTCACTTTGCTTATATCCAGCTCATGTTTCATATCGCCGCAACAGGAGATGGCAAGACAAAATTAAAGTCATACGTTAGTGGGGCCGAGCATTAAAACAGCAGGCTCAGGGCATTCACATCCACAACAAGCCATTGTTTCCATAACAACTGAGGCGGCTAATGGCAGTGTGAAGCTTCTGACAGCAGGAAACATCACATGTAAAAGCTACTATCATTATTTACACCCAATGACTGAACCTGCAGGTGTTAACCCAGCACTCACCTGCTTCATGCACTGATTAATGTGTTTGAGTTCCATCCTAAGGGAACAAAGACTGATTGATGAGGTCAAAACCAATGATGTTTCATATATCCTATATTTAATTACCCCTTTGCAGTGATTTCTATAATTAAATGAGTGCGGACATGGATTAAAGCAGGTATGGGCACTTCATTTATTAGATTAAACCTTTTTGTTGGGCCTGATCTGGGTCTGGGTCTGAAGGATCACAGATTAAAATGATTTGACTCGGTGTGGCATGTAGGGCGACTGAGATATAAACACATTTCTCGCAGCAAATACGGTTAAATTCCTCTCACCTCTTATTAATCTATTATTTGGTTGTACAGTGCCAAGAAAACATTAGAGAACAGTTTGGAATTACTTCAGATTTCTGCATTAATTTCTTATCAAATGTGGTCTGATCATCATCTAAATCACAGTAACAGACAAAAACAATCTGCCTATTCTTCTCAAGATGGATCTGTTGTCTTCATTTAAACCATAACATATTTTAGAGGATCTCAGAATAAGAATATCAGAGATGCACAACGTTGTTTTGGAATCGCCAAGTCAGAGTCTCGACCTTGAGCTGTTGTGGTCTTTGGACCTGAAGAAGTGAACTGGAATATTGATGAACAGAAATAGTTTAATTGGAAGGAATGTTCTAACTGTTCTAAAGCTCGATGTCATTGTTGTGCAAGTTCCCCGTGTGACTTAAATGGCGTCTTAATGCAGTGTTTCGGGGCTCTCCCCATCAGTTGTAAGATGAACCAGTCTTGTGGTTACCATGACCTCCTTCTACCACAGTGGCCTTTCTATTAGTCACAGACAGGAAAAGGGGAGCCACTCTAATTATCCTCCACTCCAAGCAAGTTATGTTAATGGTCGCTTCCTTCTGGCTTAAGTAGGCTATCTATATGCAAAGTCTCTTCTGATGAATTTCTTCATTATTTATTGTTAATGTATTAATGTTTTGCGATGATGAGAAGCGATGGTTACTGGCTCTGCACCAGCTGCGTCATGTGAGTGAGATGCATACATTCAGGTCGATGCTGTTATATGTCCAGCATATTCAGGTATATTCAGGTAGGTTAACAATTAAGTACTTGATTGAAGTGGAAATCGTATTTCATTTGGTTAGGCAAGGCGTAATAATGACTCTTTTATAGTCTGTAGATATGAGTCAGAGTTTACCTTAACACTGTTTTATGCTGTGTCTAACAGCTTGGTGGCCGGTTCACTGTTTTCAACAATTTTTTGAACTTTTCCCAACTGTCAATCTAACCCACTCAACAGTGAGCAACCAGGAGAGGAGCCATTAGTTGTGTGCAATGACTCTGTGTGTCCACCAGGAGACAAGATAGACAAGCATAGCACTGTACCAATGACAATAATGAAATAAATTAGAAACATTTATTTTTTACTAAATTTGAAAAAAGAAAAAAAAGACTAATCTCACCAACATTACCTAAAATTGAGTATCAACTAAACTCTCAGAAAGTCCAGCAGCCTGAACCCATGAAACTGCTCCATATAGCATAGCAAATTGTACACAGCATTGGTCCTCCACTACTCATACTCCTCATCATGTCTTTGACCTTGTGTTTGCCCTCTCAGTCGTGGCCATTTTCCCTTGAAACAGGAGCTGGATTGTGGTGAGCAAAGCTCCACTCAGTCTCTGCTCTTAGAAACATTGTCCTTAATCAAAGAGAGAACCCGATCCACTGACCATGCACTTAATAGCCTACGATGAGCTGCTTAGTCCACCAGTGGAGGGACATGTGTGTTGAGTGTGTTAGTGAGTGCCTGTGGGTGTGTGAAAGAGGATAATTGGTTTATACATACAAGAGAAACACAAACATTTAAAAGCCTGTATTATGCAAGGACTGTTTCATTTCTAGCAGGTCCTCAGTCTAGTTTTCAGAGTTTTAACATTGCCTGCTATTTTTCAATCAAATGTTGTTTTGGTTTCAAACAACATTCAAGTGCCTCAAGGTCATAAAATACATTTTGCATTTGAGACGCACTGTCCGTTCAAGTGAATTCATGAAGACCATTGCCACCAGAGCAAGAGATTATTTTTTCACTACAGCAAAGGATACACGGGAAGGTGGTGATCGGTGACGCACTTATCTCATTCCAGGTTGGATTACAGCCGTAATGTTTCCTCTCTCCATTAAGTGTATTTGATTTCCTGCTGTGGGGGTAGCTGGCAGGGAAGAGATATGACAGCATCGGCAAGGCCACAAGGTGCTGCTCTGTCAAGCATCAGCTCCTCTCATGTGCCCGGAAAGAGAGAAAAAGTGGCAATGCTTATGCAATTAGAGGGGCGACTTTGTCAGACCTCATTTTTGTGAGAGGTTTCAGCCGCAGCCCTGTGAGAGTGTTATTAATTCAATGCCCTGGCCGCTCTGTGGAGATAGAAGGATTACACAGCACGGAATGACAAAATGACATTCTAAGAGGAGCTTGGTTGTGCCTTCACCGTGATTACAAGAATACATTTTCCGTCAGTCTGAAGGGGATTATCTTCAAAGTTGAGGTCAAGAGAGTAAACATTCATGTGTTAAAGGGATGCTTACATTTTTCTGAGATAAGGTGGTATGATCCATATAGTAATGTATGGCAATGTCAGCTAAAGTGTATGCATGAAAAGACTGAAGCTCAGGCCAGGGATTTTGTGGACAGAACAAAGTATTTTCCAGTATTATTCCAATTATAAACTGTTCCTTAGGGTAACAGTGTTGGCATTTGTTTTAATTTAGCTTCTTCTAAGATCTATTAATTCATTTATAGCTATCTAAGAAATCAAATTAATCGAAGTAATCTATATTATAGCTATCTAAGGAAGTATTATAAAGTAAAATTGCAAAGTTGCATTTCTCTTTTTAAAAGTGACTTAGAAAATGAGTTGAAAACAAATAGAAACTTCAATTTGCGATGTCATTGTCTGTGGATGTTTTTATGCTTTTGTCCTGATCCGAAATCAGTTGATGGGCCTCTAATTGTTTCTCCTATCCTTAAGGGCACTTATGCTTGCACTTATGATCTTGAGCAAGCCCTTATGGCTCTAATGTCATGTAATAAATTGCTCATCATCCATCAGTGCCATGTGACCTCTTAGTTGCCTTCATTCTGACCTGGAATTATAGAATTTATCCATTTATAGGAGCATCTATGAGTGGAATAGTCCAGGCTTTTTGTCTCATATTTGAAGTTGCCCAATTATGCATCTGTCTGAAGTCCAAGCCAGACATGAAAGTCAGAGGGCCAATTGGCTTCCTCTGCTATGTATTGACTTAAACTTGTTTATGTTCTACCTTCAATCAGCACCAGCTTACTACTGATCATCAGTCAATATGTCAAGCTCAATGAGGGAGGAAAGGGCTGGGGGGGGCATTTTTTGTCAGATGGGATTAAGTAGTGTCAGAACCTCCAATTAGTTATATTTCACATGTCAGTTTACATCAGTGAGGCTGTGGGGTGGGGTGTGATAACACTGAGGGGGAGAAAAACTGAAAAGGGGAGACAGAAAGGGAGCGAGAGAAAAACAGAGAAAGGAAGGATGAGACAGGAGGAGACAGACGGACGTAGGGAAGAGAGAAATGACAAATGGGAGATGAGAAAGAGATGGAGAAGGGAGAAAGAGAGAGAGAAAGGGCAAATGATAGATAGGGACATAAAGCTTGCACAGATGGGAGAAAAGGAGAAAATGGTAGAAGGAAAGACTAAAGGAAGATATATGAAAGATTATCTGAAATGAAGGTGGTGGGAGGAGAGAAAAACAAAGAGAGAGACTGAAGAAGGATGATGAGAAACAGTGAGGATGATGGGAATGACAAACATGCTGGACCAGAGCTGCAGAGGAATGACTGAATGTGGTACCATCGGCACTGATGCAACAGATGGAAGTGTATTCCGGAAAGTACACGGTCGCCCATCGGAATAAACAATTATTCCAACCTTATGGTCAACATTATGTATATTCACTGTTGCCCATAAAGTTGGCATAAAAAAATCATTCCAACTTTATGGGCGACCATGTATATGAAGTATCTGAAGGATGTTATTAATAACCATGTACGAAGCATGGAACGTGTTTTAATATTAAATGTATGTCATCATCTTATACATATACACAGAGAGAGAGAGAGAGAGAGAGAGAGCGAGAGAAAGAGAGAGAGAGAGAGAGAGAGAGAGAGAGAGAGAGAGAGAGAGAGAGAGAGAGAGCAAGCTGTCATCATTCTCAGGTTGTGTATTATATCCAGAATCAAATCAAACAGGAAGCTCTCATCTTGCACATTAGCCACACATCCACCCTTTGATTTAAATCACAGATTCAGTGGGTTGACAGGAAAACAGACCAACACTTAGAACAGGAGTGTGTGGGCAAGAGGGGTGTCGTGTTTGAATGAAAGAAGCGCCTGACTCCTCTGGGTGCTTTGAAGGGACGGCTGTTGGCAAGACCAGTGCATCTCAACAGGTGTGCCTCTGTTTACTGGCATGGATCATAGACAGCAAGTCACATGTTATGCATGACAGCTCTGGAAAGGTTGAGGAGCACTGGTGCCAGGCTGCTGCTGTGAAATGGATCAATTTACCAACACAGTGGGCAGATAACTTCTACTATGCATGCACACAACATCCTCAACCCCCTGTGTTTGCACTCATGTGGACTGTTAATGTGTCCAAGATGGGTTACAGTCAAAACATTGTGATGCCAATGCAAACAGCAGGGTTTGGACTGTTTCCGACATGCCAATAAGATAAGGCAAGATAAGCAAATTCTTCCCATGGGTCCATAAAACCCTAGAGCTACTCTTTTCCTTTATTTATTTTCAGAATACAAAACAAAGTAATTCTAAATGAATTTCTCCTATTGTTTGCCGTGGTCTATAATCTGGTCATGATGTCATTTATACATTGTCGTATATAATTGCTACCCTTTGTGATAAAATATTGTGCTTGCTGCTCTCACATTTTTCTAAATTGCAGAGGGAGTTTACTCAGGGAGGCCGGGTCAGTGCTGCACGTGCAAACCCACATCAGCAAGCCACCCTGAGCTCTCTAAACTCTCTCTCACTGTGGGAAAACAAATCCCCCTTTTGAAGCTTTGTCTATAGTGCCCACAAGATACAAAGATCAAGGTGGAAGGGTACAATTTTGGACCAATCATTGAAGCTCATGGCAAATTGAATTTGCTTGAGCAGAATTCAGTTACTGTCATTGAATTTCAGTAATGGCACATCAAAAATGAAACCATTCATGGATGTACTGGTGATCCACCTTGGTCATGCTATAGACACAACTGGCCGTGTCAGTAAGGGTCTATTTAGAATACTTCAGACCTGGAATGTGAAAGCCAAGGATCTTCGAAATGCTACAGTTTTTGAAAGGGAAATATCAATGACCAAGTAAATGACCTGAGTAACACGAAATTTTGTAAAATTGCTGGCATTTCTGTGGATGAGACACAGCTTAGAAATGATTTCCAGAAAAGTGTATCCTCCTTAATCGATATGAAACATGAAAGAAGTAATTACACAGATCTTAAAGGGGGAAAGGCAATTATGTCCACTGCAGTTGCTTATCATGCCGACTGATTCATAGTTTTTAATGGGCTTTTAAGATAGATTAAAACCTGATGCCCCCACTGCTCAGTCTGCCTACAGTTTCAGAGAATCAAGTTTAAGAGATTGCCAATAAAACCAAAAGACCTCAAAGGAATTCAAATGTCTTTGATGAATCTTACATCAAAATTGGTATATCCTATAAGTGCAAAGTCTTACTGGAAAGGTTGGATTTCTATCAGAAAGGCAGCACCAGATAAGAGGCAAATTATCTCTTCCTACTTCTGAGGTTTGGCATTATGCTTCCCAGCATGCATTCACAATTTCCTCCCATTTGTCTCAGTCAATTCATCTGGCAGTCTCATCTTTAAAAACAATGTGAATAATTCATTTTGGATTGGAATTATGTATTAATTTCTCCCCAAACCCCACGATTAATGTTTGATTTAACACTATGTCAGTCTCTAAAAGCTGTCATAATAATGCCAAAGCCAAAATGGAGATCTGTGTGGGGACACGGTATGGCTTGTAGACAGGAAATTGGAGTCAAATGTGGTTCTGATTTAAGTTATATCTCTTACAGAACCCAGCAGTGATCAGAATGCTCAGATTGATTTGCCCTGCTTGCACTATATGAGTAAGAGTCACTATGGGATTTGCTTTGCTGTAAGGAACATCCAACACACTCCACCCCCAAACCCAAATTGATTATAAAACTGCATTCTGCTGACACCGACGCATCTCTGTGTGTGTGTGTGTGTGTGTGTGTGTGTGTGTGTGTGTGTGTGTGTGTGTGTGTGTGTGTGTATACCAATACTGAGAGTGGGAGTTGGAAGCTGATGGAAGCTGTAAGTGATTTTGCATTAACAACATAGTAGCATCAAGCTTCTCTTCACTTGGATTCAATTGCATTATCGTGATTTTAATGTTATTAACTGCGCAGCAATATAGGGGCAAATATAATTTAATATGTCACCCTGCATTATAATGACAAACTCATTCCTTTGTGTGTTTTTGTTCACACCAACAAAACGCTTTCCATGCAAACCCTGAAACAAAGAAGATGATCTCCAGTTTTAAACCAGATTTTTTGCTATGTTGTCATATTTAGACAACCTAATTTTCTGTTGTTACGTGCAGTTTGAAGGAATGAAATCAGCTCATGTCAAAAGTGGAGAATTAGACATTCACCAAAGCTGTTTTAATGTTTGCGACTAATCTTACAATTTTCTCCTTTGAATTCAAATGATAACAATCCCATTTTAGTGTGGAGCAATTTCCAATCCACACATTGGCCATGCATGCACATGATAAGCTAGATTGACAAAAGAGCAGCTGTCTATCTTAGGTGAAAGATCTGCATTTGGTGTTGAGCAGCTCCAACCAAGACTGTGCAACTTTAGGAGTCATAATGCGCTGTTGGCTAATGTCTGTTGCAAAGGACTGATCATTGACGATGGGGTTACCGGCAAAGTCACAACACATCTCTCATCCCCCATCTCAAGGATAAGGAGACGAGAGAGGCAAGGAGACAGGGAGGGTGTATAGTGTGCGCAGTGGGTGGTATGCACCTCTGCACACTCATTCTACTCACACAGCTCTGGCTTCCCAAGTCCACATCATGAAACACAACAACAAAGACAGTGGTAAACCTCTTTTTTTATGTGACTGAAGGCTTAAAAGTGGTCCAATTATTATTATTAATATCATCCTGTATAGTATAATTCCTCTTCTTTGTCCTGCCAGCTTCCTGTTTTGAATTGTTTTCTATTTCAGCATATTTTGAGGCATAAGAAGGCTTTGGTGTGCTTGTGTGTGTGTGTGTGTGTGTGTGTGTGTGTGTGTGTGTGTGTGTGTGTGTGTGTGTGTTTACGCAGAGAGGCATTATGAATGTCTAAATAATGTATCTGTGTTCTGTCAGATCCCCGGCGAATCTTCTGCATACCTCAAATGTCACTGCTCTTCTATGGATATTTAATTTAATTGATATTAATATCCCTCCCATTATCCACACATGGAGCGCTGTAGAGAGTATTCTTCCTTGAAGGCAAGTCAAAGGCTACGTCCCTGATGCACTTTTCAGAGGAAATTATTCTGTTTCCTCCTCCTACTAGCCTTCACTGCCAGCTCCATCACCTTGCCCAAGGGTGAATAGTGGTCTGCAGTTGCCAATTCAACTTTATTGTAGTTTTAATTGTTACAAAATGTGGTTTCAAATTGATCAGATTCTGCATATTGTTGAAATTGGGGGGGGGGAGGCTGAAGATGTATCACAGGCTGGTGAAAAGTTTCAAGTTCCTTTGATATCCTTTGTATATGCATCTTAAAATACACGTTTTCAGACCACCTTTGAAGCCTCTATCAAAGCGTCAGAGAGGTAATGAATGCAGGAGAAGGAGCAAGTGTTGCAAACAATAACATAGGGAGGGAGAGAGACAGGAGGAGGTGTGTGGAGTGGGAGGAGGAGGAGGAGGAGGGGGGTGTCTGTTGAGAAGGTCATGCTATAAAACATGTCTCCTTGCATTTAGACCTCGTTCTGGCAATCTGGCGCGCAAATGCCACGGAGCGGAATATTATTGGCTAACAAGTTGACAGGGAGCCATTCATCTCCACAGCCTTGGGTGAGCTGCAGGGAGTGAGCCGGTGTGACCTCTCAGCCGCCACGTCGCAAAACACACACAAAAAAACAAAATAGGCCTGAAACTTGAAATGCCACAGACTAACCTTAGCTGATTTGCTAACCTTTCTGAACACACGTCAGAGTGTTTGTTCCGGTGTCTGTGTTCTTAAAATTACAGTACACAAAGAGTTGACGGCCAAATTGAGCCGTCACAAGCTGGCCAATTCAAAAGCCTGACAGGAATATCTGATCTGTAAAGCAACTTTGAATTGCTCCTGGGAACGGCTGTGAGAGAACCTGCACAGGTTTTCTAAGGTTTTAACTAGTTATGAACTAGTGATATTTTGGATCCACGGAGAGAATAAAACATTGTACGCTCCTGTAATGCAACTGCATTGGAAATCCCTCACCCCTCCCTCTATTTCGCAATGGCTGAAGGATACAATGTATTTTCTTAAACTCAAGAAAATCAACTACACTATGAGGGGCCACACTGATAAGTTCTATCAGAGATCCTGTAAAAACTGTACGTACCCTATGACATCATTGCAATTCCAATCTACTTGTACTCTCCCTCAGGGTCTATGTATAAAGTTTAACAACAACAATAGAAGTGATAATACAACCTTTCTTCTTTCTCTCTATCGCTCTCTCTCCTCTTTCGCCTCTTTCTATATAAAAAATTATCTCCAAAATATCCTACAACTGTATGCGCAATGTCAAGTACAATGTTTGCTTCAATAAAAACAAATTGCAAAAAAAACAGTGTACGCAAGATACCAAGTGAAGGAAGTCAATTACACAGGAGAATAGAGAACCTACTGGACTCAGACCTCTGCACTTGATTCATATCTGGAAGCTTGTAGGGTCCAACTAACCAACCAGAGAGCGAAATGGGAGGAAAAACTGAAAACTTTGAAGGAGACACTGGCAAGTTCGGCAAATTGGCATCCAGGTTGGCATGTAGTGTGTGTTGTTATAGCTGCACATGTTGCCCCAGTGTCCCTGCAGTGGGATGGGGAGTGCTGTAAGAACAAGAAAAGGAGCTCAAGGAGGCTCTGTCAAGTCCACTTACTTCTCATTTTGGCTCTGGGTAATTACACCTGAAATTGGGGGGGAGCCATGTACAGCTACAGGCACAATTCATACAATACACACATACAGTATGCACACACACAGGCACACATAGAGTATGCGCACACACACATTTTGTCTTTTTTTCACATTTCCCCTCCTCCTCCTCCTGTTCCCACTCTCGATTCCCATTTCTCGTGACCAGCTCTGTATCTATTAGATGTGACATTCCATTCTGTTTGTTAACCACCTCTCTCAGTTTTGTCCATCTGGAGCCAAATAACTTCATAGCTGATGGACTAAAAACCCATACATTCTTTGTCAAGAACTGCAGGTAGCCTTAAATACAAAATGCACGTTGTGGGAGTCCATCAGCCACCTGCTGTATGTTTGGATTATGTTTCAGCGTGTTAGATGCAGACAGGTAGACTTGTGCCACATACAAAATCCTGATTGACTGGTTTAAATCCTCCGATGACTGAATTAGAAGATTAAGATGCAACACATAAACTTGAAGCGCTTTCATCGGGTTGACTGATGAATAAAACTACAATTTATGTCCACTGTCACACTTGTTTTGTTTTGGCAGGCGGCCATAAAATATTTTTAACACCATGATAATACATCAGAAACATAAAATTGCTTCCAAATGTGAAAACCTTTGTGTCAGACACAGACAAAGGAGCACAGGTCTCATTCATCCATCTTTCATACTGCAGGTCTTGGCTTCTTAACCCGTGTCGCATGTACTTTATTTATAACATGACAAGCATCTCATGTGTTCAGACGCTGGGCTCTTCTGCCGCCTGTGTCATTTTATCGCTGTCACTGATGGCAGAATAGCAAATACAGATGGCTTTCCCCGCCAAATGCCTCAGGTGATGCGATGGCAAATCAAACACACGTTAAAGTCTCAATCTCAGACACCCCACTGCGGGATGCCACGTGTGCGCTGCCATGTTGTGTGTGTGAAATGATTCTTATCTCAGTGAGCAGAATGTCTTTGCTTGTCCTTGGAGGAGAGCAGTCATGGATGGAGGGAGGCAGTGGCAGAGGCAGAGGCGGAGGAGTGGTGGTGTTGGGATACGGCAGTGGAAAAAGGGGGCTGGGCCGCGGCTTCGGAGACCGCAGCCATTTGTATTCCTCTCTCGTCTGTGACGGGGTGGGAAAGGTGTGGAGGCACAGGAGTGAAGCTTTGGCAGAACTGTGGCAGAGGTGCGGGAATCAAAGAAGCGGTGTTACTCGATCTTAACATCTCTTCACACTGTTTGGCCCCTGTGGGCAGGCATGCAGAGAGGCTGAAATAAACAACGTGATGGCAGACTCAGAGCGAGGCACAGGGGAAAAAGAAGGAACAGTAAACACAGGCTGGAGATATCGATCCCTCACATACTGCCAGAAAACCATAGGCAGTATTTTTAGATTATCCTCTATGGATAATTTTGCAGTATAACTCTATATGTGTAGAATGCAGACCACATGTTTGTATTATGTCTATGAGATTCTAACATGTTTTGCACCATCATGTAACTAAATGACCTTTGTGTGTTTATCATGTTATCTCAGCCTGGATAAATTCTGGTGCTTTGTGTGTGTGTGTATTTTGTTGTTTCCTTTGGATTGTTGTTGGTAATGTGATCACACATATTGTGTAAATAATCCATTGACCTCAGCCAAATTTGAACTGTGTCCTAAATGCCTTACGTCCGCCTTCTTGTGTTTCCGCGGTCAATAGAAATCCCTGCAGATTAAATTCTATATTCAGTTCTATGTGTCAACCCACTTAGTTGATGATCTCAGCCTGAATTACCCTGAAAATCAATACACTAATAGACACCCACTATACCCAATTAAGCTCATAAAATGTTTTTTCTCAACCCAAATCACTGCTCAATCCTGCTGGCTCTTTGTAAATGTTCACTGACCCGTGGGCGATGAAGAAGACGTCAGCCTAAAATGAGATGTGGACAGTTTAAAAAAAAGAATCCCCAAAGCTCAACTATTGATCTGGCTGCAGCTCTCTAAGTGGCTCAAAAAGCCTCTCTGACATCATATATCATCTCACCATTAGTAAACATGGTGGCTTTTCCTGTGTGTGCCCTTTCTTTTTATCATGGATTTCATGCAAACACCCAGAAAATGTGTTCACAGACCATCAGATATGTATACGTACGCGCTGCTGCACATGAGCACACATATGCACAGACTGGAAGGCGGATCAATACCAAATATATGAAATGGAAGGATATTCTCATTAATCTGTCCCTGTATTGTTGCGACAGCCCATCAGGAGGAGGTAGCGTCAGAGAGCCTGGATGGTGTACAATGTCTGTTGTTTTTCAGCAGGTAGCCCAGCATGCAGAGAGTTCACTGTCATGGAAAGGTCACAGGTCAGAGATTAGAGCTGTGTGGATTGTCACACTGGCCTTTAGCAAGCCACCGACCCTTAAACTGCTCGCTCTTTGTATGTCACTCTTCATAACTCAGTCAAAGGTGGATGGTGACTTCAGTGAGATGATAATGAAAGCCCAGTGTGAATTTAAATGAACCACTTAAAATTCTTTTTTAGGAAACTTTAGGGGAAAATTCAATAATTATAAGAACTTTTCTGTCAGGTTTTCTCTTTTATTCTCCAACTGGTGAATTTCTGTTCCCTTCCCGGCTCTCGCTGCTGTCAGTACTTCACATTTAACTTTGTTCTACTCAAACCAACACAGATAATTCCTCAGTTATCAGAATAATAAGGGAACAGGTGACTTGTGAGCTGTGTTCAAAACAGGTTTGGTGTCAAAACTTTGGTTTTGCATCTGGCAGTTTGGCAACCAAATACAGCTGTTGTCACATGTGTGCTCACACCTTGTTGTGCCTCTGTGATAGCTGATAGAAACCTCATTTAGTTTGTTTTGATACAAAAAGCAAGATGCAGAAGGACAAATAGGCAAAGTGCAAACGTAAATCAGAACATATACAAACCTAAATCATATTTTAAGGTCTAAATGCTGAGCGAATGATGTGCGTGTGTCAGTGTTAATGCATGTGTGTGTGGACTCTCATTAAAATGCGAAAGTGTTTGATAAGTCAGTCAACAGTTTGTTTTTTCTTATGTGTGGGATTGCATATGAGCGAATGTGAGTGGGTGCCTGTAGAGAAATTGTTCACTTAAATTTGCATACCTGGTGTGCATACGTGCATGCTGATGAAGTCAGTGCATCAGCGGCCTGTCTGAAGAGGTCGTGACCTCTGCGCTGCTGTGTCAGAGCTCAGAACAGACCAAGGCACGAAGCCAGATAAAACACAGGCTGACACGAGTGGCTTATTAGCGTGAGTAGATGATCACGCGAGCACATAGAACTGCACTCGCACATCGATTCTAAGGCAGACATGCCCTGCACACGTACATGTTATTGTTACAGGGCGGGGGAGGGTGGACCAGGTTGGGAGAGGACACGTGTCCAAAGCCGCCCCTCCCCTGGTTTGGGTGCCTGGAACCATTTTATTTAATGAATGCTCGAAAGAAAGAAAATGGCCGTGCTTTTATAATAGTTTATGACTGAACCCTTTGGTCAGGGCAGTTCAACATAACTCACGATTTATCCTTTTATATCATTTGGTTCAATTAAATATATTGTGAGTGGACAGCTCCCCTGGGGCTCCGTTTTATCACTGGGCATTAATTATGCTCACTCAGATGGGACGTGGCTCGCATCCATCTGAGAGAATGATAAAACGGAGCTCTGCATGGCAGGGCTGGCTGGGGAGAAAAGGCTGTTTCAGAGTGTCTAATGAAAGTGCTGGTCATTGGGTTGCCTCCCGCCTATAGCTTACTGTCTAACTGCAGAGGTGATTGCACTCCATCATTTTTAGAAAGAAGAGCAGAAGATGTAGGCAGCTACCCTGAAACAAGAGAAACACCTCTGGCGTGCTCCTGTCGACTCTTCCCAGTGAGCCGAGCTTCAACCACCAATCAGTCGTTCTTGCAAGTTGACCCCAAGTGCTGCGCCGCTGAGTCATATGTAATCAAAGAAGAGAAATAACGTGTAGTAAAAAGAGGAGTAAAACACAATAAAATGACAGAATACCCTATAGTGGGATGACACTGATTAAAACTAAAAACCTCAATAAAGTTCAGCCTGGTGCAAAAAGCTAGAATAACGAATAAAAGTGAGCCTGCAAGCAGGATTTAAAAGTAGTGTAGGTGCGAATGTGGGGTCGATAAAAGCATTTGGTCTGATGACCTGAGGGACCTTGAGGGCAGAATCGGGGAGGAGGAGGTCACATGTACAGAGGTGCCTGTTAAAAAACAAATGAAATGAAATGAAAGTGGTAGCCAGCGTAGTGAGGACGGTCCAGGCACAATCCTTCCCCTGACTTTTGGTTCCTGGCAAAAACCTTGCTGTCGCATTTTGAATGAGCTGGAGATGCTGCAGGGTAGATTGTGCAATGATCCGTATATGAAAGAGTCGCAGGAATATAAATGGGAAGACACAAAATCACGATTGACTTTGATGAGAAATTGTTTTAATTTGGCAATGGCTCTGAGGTGGAATTTTTTTGGATGAAAAAGACTAAACTAGAGTGAATTTTTGTCAAAGGGTTAAATGGCACTGCCCTCGTTCTCTCTCTCTCTCTCTCTCTCTCTCTCTCTGTCAGAACTTTGTAGTAAAGATCCAGGCTGCCTCCTCAGGGGAGAAGCTGTCACAGATTGTCTCCTGAGGGAAACACAGAAGGTGCTCTCTGCTCTATTTAGAGCTCCATTTCTGACATACTAAAGCAAGTCACCTGGGTTTGTTTTCCTAATTTATTCCAGTTTTCATTGGTATGGGGATAATGTGGTCAGACATCTAAATGAATTGTCAAACTATAACTAAGTACAATTTTCACTTAATTGAAACTGGTGAATCTCCACGATCAAGGTATGACCACACACACACACACACACACACACACCACACACACACACACACACACACACACACACACACACACACACACCGCATGACTCTGAATAAAGCACCGTTTGTGCACATCCACTGTGGCCTCGTGCATCAATCATGCTTTGAGGCTTTAAATTATTCCTCTCCAGAAAAAATTGAAAAGATCAAGGCCTCTTTTGATTTTTCACATTATGATTGCAGACTGCGTACTTTGTTTTATACACGGAGGAGAGCAGACAGCGGGGGCAACATTCATCCCACGTGAAGTCTGCACCCTCTGCAGATATCCATTTATTTCAGTATTTCCAAAAGGACAATTTCAGCGTGCCCTCAGAAGAATATGAGAAAGTTAGTGACATCAATATTTGTTGACTGGGAATAACCTGTGCCAACGATTATTCAAAGACATGAATGATTAATGAATGAATCATGATGGAGCATTGTTCATATCCGCTGCAATTTGAATTACAGTCAAGGATCAAATATATTCAAAGAAAACAGACTTCTCTAAATTGCACATTTATGTTTTTGAAACTTGAAAGCTTTGATTTATATATGTATATTTTATGATGCATGGTACATTCACTATTCAAGATTCTTTATTATTGTCATCGCACATGTACAAACACACAACAGTGACATTCTAATTAACAACAATATAAACAAGTACAACACATTGACACAATTAAATATAAATAATATAAACAATTCCTGCTTCCTGGTCGAAGGGACATGAGTGAGGATTTGACCTGGATGGTGACAGCTTTGAGGGAAAAGCTGGTTTCTCAGTCTGGAGGTGGGTGCTTGTGTGTCCTAAATCGTTTTCCTGGGGGAGGACAAACAAGAAGTGTGTGTGTTAATGCACCAGAGGAGGAATTACAGTCTGTGGTGTGTCTTATTTCACCAGCACGATGTAGGTTTTGTATCCAGATGAGGTCCTCAGCAACCTGGACATAGGGCTTTTACAAGCTGTCGGACCTTCATCATCCCTGGTAAAGTTCTACCGATGATCCTTAAACGCATCAGAAACATACCGAGGAAGCTGTAGGATCCCTCCATTCAATGCTAAGGGTTTTAAGTAAAAAATCCCGGGTTTTCAGAGGGCTGCCAACAGCATAACAGGTTGAGAATTACAGCTGCTTTGAGACAGCACTCAGAGAGAGAGGGGAGAATACAACAACAGCCCGGAGCTCTCGCAGCTTTCACTGCACATAAAGATAAATAAACTGCTGCTGCTTATGGCCGCGACAACTGTTAACAAGCGACAACAACTCTGAGATTTTCAGTATTTAATGTGTACATTTTAAAATAAGGGTCCCTGAAGGAAAACAAACCCTGAACCCTGCCAGTGTCTCTTCCTGCTTTCTACCCATAGGCCACGGTAGATCAGTGTTAAGTAGTTATAGATCTACTCTCTATAGGCACCCGGGGATACTTTGTATAGCTTTGTTTTGTACCTTATGCCCCTCAAAGTACACATTATTCTCACTCTGGTTGACAGTAACTTTTTACAAAGGTGTATTTATATATATATATTTCTGTACAGGTTTGCTCGGACTCAGTGTCATTTTCATCCTGTTACTGAACCGTAGCAGCTGAGGAAATGTGCTCTGGATTGTACGGGTCAACAGCTTGAAACAGGTCAGTGCGTCTGGCTAACAGCGTTTGGTGCTCGCTGCCTGCTCCGTTCCAAAATCATATGCAAATAAGACCTTTGTGAGCTCACACTATGGATGAGTGACAGTTATATTTCCTCCAACGTGAGGCGAGTCCCACTTTTGGGAGTGTTGAATGTCACTGCATCATTTTGACATTTCTCAAGTGGGAAATTCATCTTCTTGCCCGTGTCCCTCAGCGCTGATATCAGAGCTCGGGGTCAGCTGCAGCCTTCTGCTGTATGTCAGGAGGACTGATTCACTTTGAACCTCTCCGCCTTTTGAAACCGTCTTCGACTCACTTCTGTTTCAAAGAAAGGGTTCGAACACTGCTGCTTAATTGAGCAAAACTACCCAGATCACCTGTCTACCTCTCCCGCCACAGGATAAAGAGTTGAGCTTGTCCTATGTGTGTAATGAGGCTGTGGTTATGGTTGCCAGCGCCGAGTCATCAGCCGCTGAGCAGCCTGGACATCCTGATGTCTCCCACATTACATAGCAAGCATCCATCATCCTCATCACGTAATCATCCCTCTTTTCTATGGAGTCTCGTTGATCCGCTCCTGTGCGTTGGCAACCCTGCGAGGAAATGACTTATTGTTCACAGCACTGTGATTGTCAACTACAGGCTGCCTCTCCTGTTTGTTAAAGGACAGCCGCAAATCTGTTTTTTTTTCTAAGCCATTTTATCCATTTTCTCCCTCAGAACATAAAAGGAAGATGAGAAGCTCATTGTCTTCAGATAATTTCCCAGGGGTGAAGCCCATTGAGTGCTACTGAGCTGTGTCTAATTTGTCTGGGAAGGTGTTAGAGATGTACTCAAGGATGCTGGATGTTCATGTGAAGTCTCCACCCAAATCCTTTTAGCGGCTGCACGTCTGCACATCTCACGCTTTGTTTGACCATGTAACTGCAGTAACTGGCCAAGCCGCCCACTGCTTGATGATGATTACCAAAGGACCGCTTATGCACCTGGATGGTGACTAAATGCTTTCACATACAGTATGTGAGAATGAAAATGAAGACTCCTTTGTTGTTAGAGAGATTTGATCCGTCTGATGGAGACGAAAACTAAAACTTACCAACAGCCCCACTGACTTTGCTGAATCATTTGCTCAATCAATAGGTAATTAGAAGACAAACAAGTTATTGATATGGGAAAGATTTTGGAGTGCCAGCCAGCCAGCCAGCCAGGCCTTGAAACAAAAGCGCCAGATCAATATATAATTAATACGATCACAGTGTGGAGTAAACAATACCACACACGGTCCCAAAGTTACTCATTTTTCAAAAACACTGCAGTTATGTAGGACTATATATTTGTCAAAACACTCTAGTCCTTTGAGGGAGTGGTGAAAATAATTTAAAAAAAAATTACACTTGGTCCTACTGTCATTTTCCAATAACAAAAACCTCAACAAACCTCAACATTCAAGGTCAATGTCACCATTTGCATGCATAAAACACTGGAAAACATTCTGTCCTGATATTTCCTGTTGGTTTTGATTACATAAAGTTATAGTAGCTATTGAGGGCCACATTGATGCAGATTTTATGTTGACCCCATGGAATTACAGCCGCAGTGCCATCCAGATCAAACCATTATCAGTGCAGCATAGCAGTTTTTCAAGTCTTATCCAGACTCCTCGAAACAAGTACCAGATAATTCATTAAGCAGACCAATCAGTATCCTTTGTTTTTCAATATCTCCCCAGCAACTTGCAACACCAGTGTGGCCATAGACAGCAGCACCTGAACTGAACTGAGCACTTAACCACACAGACACTGGCAGTGGGGGATTTGGTCAGTCAAGACCAAATCAGGGGTGCACTGTTATCAATTTTGGCTCTGACATCGACATGGAAACCACAATGGGCCTGTTATCAGCGAAGACACACACACAGTCGGTTATTGCCGCTGCATTACCATGACAATAGCCGTAACATAATAACCCACAGGTCACATTCATCCTCTTTGATAGCCCCTAAAATTGCAATGTGGAGTGTTTCAGTGAGAAACCCCCTGGAGACTGTACAGCTCTTAAGTGCCTCCACAGCTCCACTATCCTGCTGCCATGAACCCCGAAGCAAGGTTTACCTTCTTCCAGACACTCGACAGGTGCTTTGAGACGAGTTTTAGAGATTATCATACACCAGCCATGATTTACCTGCACAGCTGGAGACTGAGAAATAAATTAGAATAGAAGGAAAAACCGGGATTTGGGGGCGGGGTTTGCCCTGCAGCATGGAAATCGATATGAGCCCGGCAATTCTCACTTTGGTAATTGTGCTTCAGAATAATATGATGATATCGTAGTCAAGGTGGAGCATGGCTGACATAATGATCATTTTCTTGCTTTGACAAGCGACATGAGAGTGAAGGAAAAAAGTTTTTACTGCCTCATTACAGGAATATATTCAACATTTTTGAAAATATTGCACTTTAGAGAAATGAGGAAAAACAGCCTGGGTGTCAGTTATACAACCATGAATTTTAGAGATGAGGTGATGGATTTTGAGTGCCTGGAGATATAAAAGCACCACCTCATCCGCTGGATCACAAGTTATCCTTCTATTTGCATTTTTTTAATTAACTGGCAAAGTTTTCACCCGCAAGCATCACTCTGATCTATTTACTCTATTATCAGCTTTTTGTGGGGATTTGAAACCCCTGAGCAGCGTAAAAATATGACCGTGCATGCCAGCGGGGCATCATGGATGGGTGTTGAGAGGAAAAGAGATTGTGTCACACTGAGTGAGGAGACCTGCTGTGATCCCAGTTTCAGCTCACATACTCACACACAGCTACAACCACCACAGCTGAACAAGACGTGACGGCGGAGAAAAAGATCTCACTCTGAAAAACACTCTGAGTCTATAAATCTAACTCTCACATCTGCACTCACATCGCTAGCTACTGCATGATACCAAAGTGTCATTCATCCAGCTTCAACAATAAAAGTCATCAACTACAAATACGTACAAACATTTGCAGCATTTTTGCATTTTGTTTGCCCAGAGATCCTGACATGATGGCTTAAAATATGTGCTCGGCATTTAGATTACATTAACAAATAAGGCAACACACATCTACTGCCACCAAAATGTAAGGATGATGATGAAGATTCAACATAAAACTCCTCTGAATGTAGATATAAAGAAGATGAAAAGTAAGAAATGTGGAATATATTCAGGAGAATTTGGAGATGCACCTGCGGAATAAATGACAAAGCTGCAAATGTCCCTGTTATAGGGGAGGCAGTGGCTCAGTGGGTAGTGCTTCCGCTCAAGAAACCGGAGGGTTGCCGGTTCAAGCCCCTGCCGAGGTGCCCCTGAGCAAGGCACCGAACCCTCAATTGCTCCCCCCTCTGCGAAGGGTGGTAATGTAATGTAAGTCGCTTTGGATAAACGCGTCTGCCAAATGATCGTAATGTAATGTTTTAGAGCAGTGGTTCTTAACCTGGGTTCGATCGAACCCCAGGGGTTCGGTGAGTCATTCTCAGGGGTTCGGCAGGGGTCAAGACACAAACAGTATAGCCCGGTTCACACTAGCAATGTCGGGCCGTTTTTGTCGGCCGTCAAAAGATTGGCTGCCGACAATTTGGCAACACGATTTTTCTTCGCCGTGTTGGATTACAAATGGTAAAAAATGGTTTCATCCCACCCTAGTAAATACAACAACATCCATCTGTGATTTGTACGACTATGTCAAACCTATTCGTCTCCAGTTCAATTGTATATGGATTGAGGATTATTGAGAAAAACAAACATTGCAAAACTTGTCAAAAACCTATCAATTTAATTAAAGGAAAGACTGTTGACGGCTTGCGATGGATTTGTATGAGCAAGCCGTGCAAACTCCTTTTCGAGGATGGTAGACATGAAAACTAAGAAAAGGAACAGACTTTGTTGCGAAAATGTTATGAGAGTGGCACTTTCCAAGGTGAAGCGGCGCATTTCTGAACTTGTATCCAAAAGGCAACAGCAAAAGTCACATTGATTTGCAGTAAATATTCATTGAGTCATGGTTTTGCGTGAAATTCATGTTTTGTTGGTTTTGTTCTTTGAACACAGTGATTTTGTGTGCAACTGATGCACTAATAAAATACCTAGGTTTTGAAGAAATCATATTTTATTTTTTTAATTACGAAGGGTTCGGTGAATGCACTGATGAAGCATGCAGGGTTCAGTACTTCCAATAAGGTTAAGAACCACTGTTTTAGAGGATGTTAAGAGAGCGGCAGTGTGTGTTTGATATGATTGGACCAGAGAGCAATCCCAGAGCTACAACTGCCAAAAGGATAAAGACAGATGTACTTGGCCAGCATCAGACACCTGAGATGAGCCCCATTTCTTTATTAAATTACTCCACACATACCCTGCAATCAATCTATTTCCAGATTTGAAAATGAGGAGGATTTGTTTATAGAGCAGGGCAGAAATGACTGCTACTGAAATGTTGCCTTTTGGTTAGAATATGGACCTTAGTATCAGTTGCATAATATAAGAATAATAATAGAAGATGGACAAAGTGAGTTCTGGACCAGAGGAGGAATCTCTCTGCTTACGTCACTTTACACTCGATTTCAGTTAGCACAGTGTGTGTTGGCAAACACTCAAACTAAACTTGGACCAAGGATGGAAACAGATCTGAACAAAAACTCATTTCCAATCATCACTGTATAACACAATTTCTGCCAAAGCTGAAATAAACTCAGAAACAGCTGTGAGTTTGGCACAAATCGTGTTATTTTAACGAATTTTTCAGCCAAGCTGACATCTTTTCAGGGGAAAAGACATTTAAAGAGTTCCACCAGGCAGAGGTCAGGCTTCAGTGCAGCGCAATATACTGCACCTGTTTCCACTGTTACCGTCAGAGTCTCTAATAAAACATTGATACACTTTAAAGCTCATATCTATGCACACCTGCATCCAGGAAGATGGCGACCACACACATAAATCAGATTAGTAATCTGTCCTTGCTCTCCTTCACAGTATAGGCACCCATTAATACTTCATTTCATCTCAGCAGTACCCGAGCCTTTCCTGGAGCGAGCAAAGGTGACAGCCCGCTAAAGGAGCTCGGCTTTAAGATCAGGGCCTGCGCCCGCTCCCCCTGCACTGTGACTGACAGGCATGGCAAAGCAAACAAAGCTGTGCAATCACACTGAAGAAATGGGGAAGACTGATCCTTGTGAGGAATGGAACCCCACGGGGGAGAGCGGTGTAACACTCTTTATTGGGGAACAGCAGGAATAATATGACTTTGTGCTCCAACCTCTCCTGTGTATGTTGTGTGTTCATAGGATGGATGGCAATGATAGATTGACTTCTTCTGTTTGTTTAGCAGATGCAAGATGAGTTGCCTGTCCAACATGCCACACACACCTACTTCCAGTCAAACACAGTGACAAGTTCATCAACGTAAATCTCTGTGAAAAGTCATTAATGTGTCTAAATACTCACTGTTGCCATGGATATATAAAGGGGAGGACAAGTTAATGAGGGTTTTTCAACTCCTCAGACATATTAGACTAGAAGTGTGTGTACTAGAGGTATTAGATTGGTATTTTCAAATGTTTTGTGATCACAGTGTAACAAACTGCAACAGAGTCATTCAGATTTGTATATTTTGACAAACTGGCTCTTTACTAATTTGTATTTTGAAGCTAAATGCGAGATGTGACTGTTTTTATTATTTAGCATAGATTAATCCCTCGTGTTACGCCTGCTTCCTCTTGACTGATATCATAAATAGAGCAATAAACCTTGAAACCAAATTATGTTATATTTATTTATGGTGTTTGGACAGTTTCCATCGCTTACCGCCAGAAATAGACAAAACCCTTGTAAATGTACGGACGCCAAACAATGATTTAACAGCTGTGTAATGCACAGTGTATAATGATGCAATTTTCATGTTCATATAAATGTGTGACATTTCTGCCTGAGAGTCTTTTCCCGCCTCGTCGCCATTACAAACCTCTACACGTCTTATGACAAAACATGAAAGCTTCACAGGCTGAAATATTTACACATATATAACTGCTTGTATTTTTGCAAATGTATCCGACTTTTTCCATTATTTGTTCCGTTTGTTCCAGGTGAGGGCAAACGATGACTGGCTTACGTTAGAGCAAAATGTAGTTTGACAACAACGCAGCAATGAAATTACATCTGCGTGCTCCTCCGGCAATGAAATTGCTCTCCGGAGATCCATTTAAAAAAAGGAAAGTCTGGTCTCAGTGAGCTTACATCAAAACATTCACCCTTCGAGACGCTACAAACAAAGAAATGCCAAGTACTTTCATTTACCTTATTTATTTATTATCATTCCGCCTGACTGTTTCCTTGCCAGTTATTGTGTTATCGTCTGAGCCTTTGCTGGGTGCCTTTGGGAAATGTAAGGGACAAATTGAACATAAATGCGCATATTTGCCATTTTCATTTTGTGGTATAGTACTTCAATTGTTTGTCATTTTTCACATTCACAATCCTGTTCAGCCGCAGCAGTTGGTACATGTCTAGCCTAAGAAAGCCAAACTGAGAAGAGTCCACCAATCTCTCTTAAACAATTAAAAGAAGAAGATGGGAAAGGAGAAGGAATGTTTTAATTGGGAAAAAATAGCTTCACTTCTGTTCTACAAACATAGAAAAGTAAAAACTTCTTGGTGGGTTTTACTTCCTGGTTGGGAGAGAAATGTGGCAACACGGTAAATAACCACAGGTCGTGAGTTTAGACTTTCAGCAGCATTCTACTAGCTGGAGCGAGGTCATCACTGACTGTACAGAGGTCAGAGAACAAGGAATTGCAAAGACTCCACAGAATAGGGGGTAAAATATTGCTCATTCATATGATTTGTTGAAAACTTGATGTTAAATGTAGTGGCTATTCTGTGTACAAGACACTGAAACGTTTGCCAAAAGTTTTAATGATACCTTGAGGCCTTATTGTTGATGACTATTTTGTTCTGCAGGAGGAGAATCCAGCTCCATTAGTACCTGAGAAATCTCAGAGCCAACAAACAAAGCAGGGAACAAACACACGTTCCCGTCGGCATTTCAAATGGATGAGCTGAGCTGTTTTCACCTATAGCAAAGCCATAAGCTGTCATCCTGCCTCAGCTCTGTAAATTCCATGCTGTTTAAAATTCTCACTAGATACTAACTGTCTCCTGTGATAGACATGGAGCACGAGAAGATGTGCTTCACTTCTGGTGTGGATCCAGGGATTTGCAAAAGATTCAAAAGAAGTTTATGGAAAACATCAGGCACATGCTGTACATCCCTTGACTGTCAGCCAAAATGTGTTTTAATTGCACCCAGATGCAGATTAAAAATTAAAAACATTTTACTTCAGGGAAGTGTGTGGCTGCGCAATTGACCGTGGATGTGTGTACTCTTCTGACGGATTCACTTACCTATTCATTTAGTCTGGAAAAGCAGCAAGTAAAAGGTTGCATGTGGTGAATTCTTACTGACTTGCCAATTAAAGTTGCTGACAGTCCAGCTTCAGTTAATATTGCTTGAGGATGGTTGCAACTCTATTGTAGTAAATGATCACTGTGCAGTTGCAGTGCTGGCATCCTAGTCAATCCAAGTACTCTTCTTTAGGGTCAAAGCTCAATTCGTAATACAATGGGATCTGTTCCTGAAGCTTGGGGCTTTTTCCTTTAAATTGGTTTAAACCTATACCTGTGTGTATCTGTGTTGCATGGATGGAGCAAGTAATAAATGACAAGATTGACTACTGCCAGGTCAGTCCTATAGACTTTGATTCCAGTCACCACCTACCACCTCTCGCAGGATGATGTGTGATAATACACAACCTGCTCCAAGAGAATCCTTTATAGTTCTACATTAACTGTGGGTGAAGAGTAATTGCATCATATGTGATACATGATTACAAAATTGACATGTTGATGTGTCAGTGATGGCAGCTTGCAGAGGTTGGTGTCAATAATAAAACCTCTGAGATGGGAATCAATCAGTGTGTAAGCCAAATCCCTAAAACACGCATGTAACTTGTTAGTACAGCCATCATATAGTAGTACAAAGTAAAATATGTCTCCTACAGTGGAAGTGAGCAACTTAAATGTACATGTACGTAGTTTGAGGTACTTTCCATTTGCAGATTCTTGCAGTTGTAAATGTCCACTGATTTGGACTGAATGGAGACATAATTAAACCTTAAATCCACTTAAGGTCACATTTTTCTCCCAACAATAGAACTCAAGGGTAAAGTGTCCTTTGTGCTCATAGTGCAATGCTCTTGTGTCCAGATGGCTGCTGGCACTGCAGGCTGTTGATTGTTGATTGCAAATTGCATAGCAAATGACCAGTGGAGAGGGAAGCTGGAGTCTAAATTAACAATGGGCTATACAGAGGTTTAGTTCATTACTCAGAGCCACAAGTCGAGGAGGTAAAGCACATTGTTCCAGTACATATTTCTCCCCAAGGTGTCTTTGAGTCTCTTTGACACAAAGGTCTGTGGGTTCACATGGTAAACACTAATTGCAAATCAAGAGACAGATGAAGAAAATCTTCTAGAAACACACAGCAGCAATGGTCTGCATTAACAGGAGTCATGGCTGCAGTGCAGTGGGTTCTTATGAAGCGATATTTCTTTTTAATAACACCAAATGCAGCCTTGGGCAAGTCACCGTGTACAGATCAGAGTTTAACCCTGGCAGACCCCTGGGAGAGACAACTCCATGCGCAGGAGATCCAAACAAAATCTATTATTTTTCTCTGGAATTCCTGCTCTCCTTGCAGTTTTTCCACAGGCAGGACATTTAGCCAGTGTAATGTGTCTGCCTTTTGTACGGTCACATAATATCCAGGCACAAATGGCTTCTGTTTAACACCGTTTCACGAGATAAACAGCTGTGTGTCTTTTAATGGGGATTTTTATGATCATGTTATGTTGAATAATTGATCACTCTAAATGTGAATCCACTGCTATACAGTATATGCATATTACAATATTACAATAGAAACGACTATATATGTTTATACCCACCTTAAATTCAGAATAGCAGAGTTTTAATGCTTGCTTTATATTTCAAGTTGTCTCAATGGTGGGATGTGAGATACACTACACTACATTTTCATTCAACCACCGTGGCCGCAGGATCATTGCATAATCCTCCGTCGCTCTGTGCCTCTGTGTGCTGTGGGACGCAGGGTGAGAGGTGCTGGCCGGCCGGCAGGGGGCAGTGAATGTTCTCAGGTGGGGAGGGCAGGTTGAAGTGAAGGGGGCGTGTGTTCCTCTTGTACAAGCGCTCCCATCCCGGGTTGCGTAGTGTGTAGCCCTGACGTAGAGAGCGGCAGTGTGTGTGAGCGGCAGCAGTGTGACAGAGTAGCAGCAGACAGAGCTCAAAGTGCCGGTGTCCGCTCCCCCGCTGCTCGGCGCCGCTGATCTTTGGACGGACTGAGCGACAGGAGACTGGCGACGCGCTCCGAAAGCCGCCTGCCGGTCGCGGGTCACCCGAGGATCCCACTCTGACCACCAGACTCGGGCTCCGCTGACAGGAAAGCTGACAGGAAAACAAAACTAAATTCACTGACTTGTGAGCGATGCACTGGCAGCATGGCCAAGTGGTTCAAGGAGCACCTAGGATTCAAAACTACCAAAGCACCCCCTCCGGCGCCCCCCAAACCGGACTACAGACACTGTCACACCGGCGTGCCCGGTGCGCCTGGCTACCAACAAACAAGCTCCGGCGGGGCCACTTATCCGAGCCCGGCTCAACCGGACATCCTCGCTGCTTACAAACTACAAAAGGAACTGGACTTCGAAGACCCGTACACCCCAGGTGGAAATATTTCATTCGGTTCGAGCTTGAACTCATTGGGATCTTCGGATCTAAAGTATGTGTCTCCAAAGCACCGACTTATCAAGGTGGAGACAGTGGAGAAGAGCAGTCCTGTTCCGGGCGGCACTATCACAGTGACCCAGGCTGTGGCTGTTAAATCTCCCACTTCTCCTCCTCCGTCAGACCACGACAGCAAAGACAAGGTGGGTTAACTTACAACAACAACCCTGCTTATTATCAAGTTGGCGCTACAGTCCAATTTAGAAAGGAAATATCACTTTAATACTCCTTTAACTCCTATATTTCTTCCTTTAAACCTTCACTAAATACATGTCATTCATAATATGTATTTAACAATCTTGAACATCCTGGTGAGTTTTCCCAGTGACGGGGCCATTTGTCTTAAAATTTAATATCTATGTTTCTCCTACGTGTGAGGTGACTGGCGCTCCCTTAATTCCACTAAAAATTCGAGGTGATTGATGTTTGAAACACTTGACCTACTCCTGAAAGAAACGAGTCGTTACAACCAGTCGAACAGGTTATGGCAACCTCACCACGTCTGTCCACTGGATTGCAACATCTCACTGTGTGTAATAACTAACCCGAGTACAGGGAGGGAACGTGTCCTATGCTGACACACACACACAGAAACACACACACATGCACATACACAGCTCCATAGCTCAGCTGCTGTTCCTGGAATACCAGCAGGCATGAGAGTTGTGGCCCTTTACTGACTCAACTGTTCAACTTTCTGTAACTTTCTGATGGTAAACATGGGTGAAATATGCCTATGGGTGTGGGATCCATATATATTTGCACTGGGTTTCCAGTAATTTACTCTTAATTGGATCTATTTGTATTTATGTGGACAGATCAATAGAGATAATGTTCCTTTCTGAGTGAGTTTCTGCACTTGTGGGTCTAATCTCCACTTCTCTTTGCTGCGTTCTCGTCATGTGACAGCACTTGCGAGTGCCTTTGCTGGTTTAAGATTCCTGACATTTGTGGTTTGCCGCACACTCGGTGAACACGGAGACAGGTGGGCAGGATGTTGACAGGCAGTGTGAGGCACAGCCAGTCAAGCCTCTGAGGAATTCATACACGCATGAGTGTTGGTTCATTTGGAGAAACGTGAGACATTCAATGTCAGTTAGGTTAAGGACGTATGACGAGAGGGATCCTGCAGAGGAATGTGTCTCCGGTGCTGGAGCTCATGCACAGAGGGGAATGTGTGAACACGGACACTGTGCACCACTGTGTAAGAGAATTCAATCACCAACATGGTTTCTTTGACGTGACAAAGAATAAAAAACATGTTTGGCCTCCAGGTTACCTTACCTCATACCTGTCTGGTGATGTGAGGTCTTTATTTGTTTAACATTATTTATATTCCACAGTATAAGCAGCATTTTTGAGCTTGAGATTTCCCACTAGCTCTCCACATAGAGAAAAGGAACCATTTCATACAGAAAGGTGTTTTATTTTTGTATTTGCTTCCCCAAATTGTCAGCCATTGTTGAAGTGTGCATATTTACAAGAATTTACTAATTTCATCCAGCCACTGCAGCTGTGCAGGCTGATTATACAGATTATACCTGTCTCTGGTTAATTAAAGCTCATTCAGACCCCCTAGTCAAGGCCCAAACTGATAATTACAGTTTCCCCAGCTTCTCCTCTCTCCCTCTCTGTGTGCACATATGGCTTTAACAAGCAGGGAGATGATTTTTATAGAATGGTTTAAATACCTCACACCGTTCACTAGTGTGAACGCGTTATGGACAAGCTACAGTAAATCAGTCCTGACAGCTGGTAGGCTAAAGCAATGTGTTGAGGGAAGGATTTAAGGATTTTCTGTTTCATTGTGAAGGTGAGATAAAGCAGCGCGGCAGTGTGGAGGGGAGGGTGATGCAATGAGAAATCCACCCAAACGATAATGCTTTTTTCTCGACACATCCTATCATAATTTCCTATCAGGACACTTCAAATTCACCGGAGTGTAAGACAAAATAGTTGCAGGAGTTTACAGAGGCTTTATGTTCCAACTTTTGTGAGGATTACTGGGTTGTCAGGAAGCCAGGGATTTCTCCTTTCAACTGTGGCTGACTGAGGTAGACCATGATAAGTGTTTGTAATCCATGTGAGAGGAGCTCACCAGGTGTGGATTTTGAAAATGCTGTGTGATAATGAAGGCCTGGCCTCGTATAGAAACGCACTTCTTTCACTGGTGTCTGTGTGGGAAAACATCCGGTTGATCTCGTAGGCTCTCCCCTCAGGCTAGAGTTGTACGTAATGTAGTGTGGCGTACACATTGTGTGCTCTTCCTGGTGTTACGTCATGTTGGAATGGTCCTTACCATGCACTATAGGTGTTTGGAACTAAATTTGAGACCAGTTTAACACATCTGGATAGGTGTTTTATAAAGGAAATGGCATGTATGTCTTGAAGCTCACACACGCACACACACACATGTCACTGCTAGTGAATGGAGACTGCAGCCGCACAAAAACTGCATCGTCTTTCTAACCGTGCAGACTAAATGCTGACTGCTGAGACATAGCAACCTGCACACAAGTGTCTAAACAGCACTGCTTGGTTACATTGATGTTTTAATTACTTGACTCATGAAAGCCAATTATATCGCTGCTTACCTAATGCCTGAAATGCCAATAGCATTAGTCGGAGTGCTTTTTTTCCCAGAGTCCATTTCTATTCAAAGAGTTTCCACAGGAAAACAACCAAAATGGGACTGAGGATTGTTTTTGCTAAATAAGAAGGAGTACATTTTCACAGGTTGCCATACTTTTTCTATTCCATGTTGGCTTTTGTGGTAGTGATCATTGACGAAGAGGTGCCAGTTCATTCACTTGATTTTGGTCTGTGGAAGTACTTCAGACATTTAGACCCTGTTTACACCTTAAAAGCCTAAACTCTGTACCTGTAATCAATGTCAGGACTTGTATTCAACCCCCTGCATGAAAACATTTAGTAAAGCCTGTTCTATGAATAAACTTCATTGATTTAAGATTAGAAATCAAAAGTTAAAAGAGTAAATAAATAAAAGCGCAGGCGGGCGGTCAGGTGTGACTGAAATCCGATCACAATCCAATCCAAACAGGTTTCCGATCGCAAAGAGTCCTGCCTGTAGTTAGATCTTAACGTTGACATGTGTTGCAGATGCAGACCACGTGTTCATTCCCAGAAAGGCTCACAGGTCATATCCTCTAATTCAGTACAGATTATAGAGGGGTTGCTTGCTTGCATTTTATTTTTCAAGGCATCGTGATGTCTTTTGTTATCGTAATGCCAAGACCTTCACGCTAGAGTGAGTTGACAGAGACCGAGAGCGAGCGAGGGAGACAGACATGATCAATTATCATCCTGCCTTGGAGCTAATTAAAGGCCTCATCTTCCAGCTCATCGCTCTACTCAGCACTAACCTAACTTCTCTCAAGGACACCTGAAAGTGATGACGAGCTCCACTTGGAAATGTGTAAACAAAAGCAAGCAGCGCAGCACAGACGGGCTGCGGCGTCCTCGCGAGCTTCCCGCTTGTCATTGTTGATACCTCTGCGCACGTGGGAACCCGTCGCTCTAACTTACCTCCACCGCTCCAGTTTGACTGATACAATCCTCGAGGCGGATTGTAAACAGCAGAGGCATCTGGGTGGACGGATTCTGAGGCTGGTGGTGCTGTTGGGAGTACATTTCTCAAAATCAGAGAAGTGGTGTATGGATCACAGTTCTCATAACAGAATTAATGACTTTTGAATATTCTGTTCATTTGTGGGTTTTCTGCTCGGATTGATTTGTTTCACTGCAGCGTTGCACTGCAGGGTGAGCAATAATTTAATTATCGCCTTCGCAGACGTACCTTCCAAACCGCAATTTTCCAGCATGGGTAAATCAAGGTTGCTTGACTGGCCTGCAGATTAGAACCTGTGGTGCCTGGCTGAATGTGTCAGGGCTTCATTCTTTCCCCCCACAAACCCTAATATACTGTATTTGCTTGGCCTTTCACCCTGGTGTCCAAAATAAATGCCTCCTACCGGCTCCATGCTGTCATCTCTGCCAGTGATGGGAGGAAATAAATATCAAGCAGAGGCATTGATATCCTCCAGAGAGACCTTTTCATTAGGGAGCCCCAAAAAACATCAGAGCCCATCATGTTTGGGGATAGATCTCTTTGTAAGTGCAGTTCTTTACCTGTGTTGATGAGTCCGACTACTCGGATCAGTGCCTATATGTCCCTCTAACCCTCACAGAAGACACATCAGGACTATTTGTACCCTTTAGTTGGATAAAAGTGTGAGACAGAACCTAAATTGTTCTAAATAAACTAACTCTAAATGTTACACAGGTTGAATCACCACCAGATTGTTTCGTGTCTTTTTTGGTTTAAGGATGTTTTGTTTTACAGTCCTCAGTGTGCAGATTGTGACTCATATCTTAGAGGAAGTAGATAACTGTTTTTATAATCATTACAAATTGTTTGAAATAACTGGCTGAACTGTGTTACCATGGTTATCTCCACTCATTTACAGTATGAAAGGCCAGACTGTGATATTGCTTTGTCTTTGGCCCCAAACACCAGATATGACTCCGAGCTGTTCCATTCGAGCCTCAACTCACCGAGGTGTTTAAGAATGTTATGTATTTCCTCCTCTATTTGAATCACCCAAACCCTTTCTCGAAAGTCTGCTGTAGTTCAAGAAAGCAACATGTTCACTTCTAATTACCCTCAACTGGGAATACGAACGTGTTTGTTTATCATAGCAGCAGACGTGTTTCATAGTAACGTGCTTCCTATGCCTTTACCCATATGTGTGTGTGGATTCCTGTGACCTCAGCAGGAATCCTGGAAGGGCACTTTGAAAGGAAGGAAGGAGCCCAGAGTCTAACAGTGCACGTTTAAGCCCCGCCTCCTCTGGAGCAGTATGAAGTCATCCTGCGGAGGAGGATTTGCTAAAAGGCATAAGCAAATGATAACTTGGTTAAACTTCTTAGAAAGATGTAATTTCGGTGACCCAACAAATCCTGCAGCATTTATGTCATTGCACTGAAATTCCCTTTAATGTGTTATACCAGTCATGATTTGGGTTTATATACAACCACTACACATGTGCCCTAACCTTACAGTGGAACCGTTGGCATTTAAACACTGTTTGCCTTCTTCTCCCTCTCCATTAGGGAGTCTTCCCTCCAGTTTAAAGAGCCCCGGGGGAGTCTGTTATGTTTTTCTGCCCACTTGATGTTTCTTGCTTTTGCACCGAAACATCAGTCACATGATTCCACCAGGTCGCAATTAGCCTGCAGACTGGTGCTGCAGCTCTCGGCCATTTGGGAGTTGTAGACACATGGCACTGTTTTGTTTAATGACAGTGTGTAGCAGTGGGTCTCCAGTTTAGGGGGGCTGCCGAGCGGGCAGATCGTCACACGCTGATTAAAAGGAAACAAAACTGGGCCCAAAGGTTACTTGACATCCGAGGCACAAGAACAGAGTCTTTTAGGAAACATCAGGCTTTGTAGAATCATTGGCCCCGCCCTCCCTTTGTGCTGACCATTCAAACGTAGCTGTAGCTGTATGCATGGTTTTGCATCAACCTAACGCAGAGGTCGTTAAGATCCGATTTGCCTTTGTATCTCCTGAGTGTGGGTGTGTGTTTGTGTGTGTGTGTGTGTGTCTGTATTGTGTCACACTGCAGGAGGCTGTCTGGCTTCCGTCTTGCAAACAGAACTACCCTGTGATCTTTGTGCCCACCAGGAAACTGAATACTTCTACTTTTTCTTAGCGGGATTCCAGACCTTGGGTTTTCATTAAAAAAAAAAGAAGGAAGAAAAAAGGGAACAAACACTGAGGGCATGAATGAACGAGTGAATGAATGGGGTAAATAATATTGACTCTGCCAGGATGCGGCTCAGATTTATTCTTGCGAGAGGTCGCAATGAACAATCGCTGTTATACGAACTTGGGTGGAGAAAGCGAGCCGCTGTCTGCAGTTGTTTGGTGGAAAATAAGGAATGGCCTGGTTGCTCCAGGATTAAGGAAGTGCTCCCTTCCTGGCAGGAAGTGTTTACAACTTGGTGACATTCCCTTTTTAACTCGACAAGTCTGTGCTCGCCCCTCTGTGCAGGCTGGGAATTCTGGCTGCCGCTTCCTCGCTAGTATAGTATAGTATAACCACGGTTAAGGCGCTCTCCTGTTCCAACTCGAGCAATCTAGATGTCGGGAACAGTGACAGACGGTGACGGCACATGGCTGTCATCTGCTTCTGAGAGCAGTTTGTGGCAACGTTATGACGATTCTCCCGCTCGCCTTCTAATATAGGCTCCCACTCCCGTCGCTATCTTGCACCGGGAAGCTATGATATTGGACGCCACCCAACACACTCTATTGTCAGTCTAGGCAACCGGCGGCGACCTCAAGTCTTTCCTCACCACACCGAGGCTATTTGAGGCCACACTGCTTCCAACCTCAGTCTTGCCTTCATTAGATGAAAATCTCTTATCTTTTTGTTTTGTTTTGGCTGTGGCTTTGTGTTTCTTCACTCCGGTCTGCACTGTAAATCACATAAGTCGTAGCTTCCGTCAAAGCGGATCTCCTTTGTCTGGATCTCAAAAATGTCACCGGTGGATTTCAACAAAGCTTGGTGGGCTGTTTAGACATGATCCTGCAGTAGAAGCCATGACGTTGAGTTTTTATGATATTCCTTATTGTTTTGCGATAATAGGCTTCTAAAGTGGAGTGGGCGTGGCTTGGTCTTTCTCACGGATGAATTTGTCTATCGTAACCAAACTTGCCGGATATATATACTCATTACAAGTTCAAAATATGAACCATCAATCGACCTGATGGTGGCGCTATAACAGCGACAGTTAGGTTTGTGTCAATACGTTTGCAAGCAGGTATGGTAGAATCAAGATGTTGTTGGTTTGTCAGTGGGTGGAGTTATAATTGGAGGACTACTCAACCCTGGTGGAGGTATACTATACTCTACCAAGCATGATGAATTGAATGTTGTGTGGCCAGCATCACATGAGGGTGAATATATGTTGTGCGCGGGAATTTGTTCTATTTCCTCCTGGAAGCCCACTTCGGCTTTCTCAAATTGAAAAAAAGCAGTTTGTGTCTTCATACTAATTCCAGCCGCAGACTCGGGGGACATTTGTGTGGCATGTATGAAGGACAAATTGCTCCTTCGCATGCGAGCAGGATTATCATTTTATAAAATTCCAACATTCCATTGTACCACCTGAATCAATTTCGACTCCGGTGCCGCACCACTAACTGTACGTAGCGAAAACACTGCCAATAAATCTATCGCAGAGGAACGGAGCAGCGGAAGAAAATTGGATTTTGTCAAGCGTGTTGTCAAGTAGTTAATCGTGAATATCTGTCGTATATTAAGAGCACCTTCATGGGGTTCAAGTAGTGGCCTCGCTCCTTTCTCCAGTGGACGTCTTAAGTAGGCACGTGGAGTGTGTGGCAAGTTTGGGGTGTTTTTCGTTCTGCGTCACTGCTTTGAGGGAAAATGTATTCAATCGTCAGGAGAAAAGGACGACACTGGGCGTTTTGTCCAGAGTTGAATTAACGTAAAGAAACAGCAGCAGGAAAAGGTAAACAAGCACTTTGTTATATTTAAAACACAGATTTCTCTTTAATAATAATAATGGTAATAAAAGAAGAAACAATAATGACTTTATGGCCCGATGAATGTGTTAATGGTGCAGAAGTAGTTTGCACATCATTTAGTAGCATATGGGTCTATTTATATTGGAAATTTAAAACCATCACTGTGAATTTGACCTTTTTAGAAAATATAAAAATGTAGCCACTGCTGTTTGTCTTCCCAGGACACACCTGTCAGCTGACATTTCAGCGTGACAGATTCTGACAGATAGAGAAAATGATGTGGCCCAGACATCCGCTTCTGGAGCTGAAATGACTTTTTTTTCGGGAGTTAGTATTTGAAATCTGCTTTAGGGCTTCTTCGTCTCACTGAAGTCCAATTTTTGTGGACAACAGACAATAGACAACAGATGTGGCTTGGATCTTTACTTTATTTTACATTGTTAATGCTAATCAGAGTTCTTGAGTTGAGATGTTGTAGCAAATTTAAATACAGTAAAATACAAATTTGGGACCGAGAAATTGTGATTCTTTACACTGAAGGATATCAAAGGGATGCAAAACGTAAAAGATCAAGCAGTGAGTGCCAAGAAGTAGACCCATAAAACATATTATGCATTATATTTACAGCTGCATGTAGACTCCCGCGTACTATATGACCGATTGTTCAGTGAATTGCTGGAGGTTTATTTCATTTATTACAATTCATTACACCGGACATGTCGGAGTGAGAAAGACAACAGGCCTTGTGGTGCATTTTGAAATGTCAATTCTCATTCTAAACATGAAATTGGGAAATTCTAAGTGGGACCTATGCGTAACTTCCCTGCAGCGCTCTGTTATCTCACTGTGCAGAGCCCATTGTGATTGCATAGGAGCTCGGGATTATCAGCTTGTAGTGACTCAATGTTTTTGAGAAAGACTAATTTGAAAAAAAGCACCGGTAATGAACGGCAGACGCCCTACTCCTGCATTGATTGCGTCCCTTACACACACACACACACACACACAGACACACACACACACACACACACACACACACACACACATGAACACACACATGAACACACACACACACTCTCTTTCTGTGTGTGTGTGTCTGTGGGGGATACGTTTCTGATGTGACGTGTAAGTTTGTGTGGGTGTGTAGCTTTGACCTGGACTAGATTACAGAAGCCATAAACGCGATGTAACCTATACTGCTGTAGACGTGAGACGGGGGCGTCCAGCTGCGTGTAACGTGTCACCCAGGCCTTTCTAACGTGTAATGGCAAGTGGTGCTTGGACGCCATTATTTTATGCACTGCTGAAACACTGAAGTGAAGTGGAGGATGGTATCTGTGTCACCGTCATCTGGAAGCGTTCCTTTTGCAACCCCATGATCAACAACAGGCCAAATCACTCGTGCCTTAAAGAAGCAACTTCACTCGGAGAAGCAGCCACACATGGGTAAAAAGTGCAGAGATCTGAGGAACCAACGTTTATATGCAGTCTACATCTTAAAGAGGGGGTGGGTAATAAATAAGTCAGCACAAAAAAAAAGTTTCTTTTTAACAGCACAGATGTCTCCAAGGGAGACACATGTGAGACGGGTGGCTGAGCTCACTGATGTGCAAAGAGGAATGCTGAATCTAATCCTTAAATAGTAAAGCTTGTCATGCTCAGCCCTCCTTTAATTCCCGAGCTGCTAACAGCAGTGTTTATGGTTGAGGAAGTGCAGTTTCAGGCCAAGTGGTAAGAAAGGAAATTAAAGGGATTTCAATAAAAATATCAAAAATCTAAATCCTGTGTCAGTTTTCCAGCGAATGAACAGGTCGTGCACGTTCCTACTGAGCGTCAATGAACATTTGTTGTGTTTCCTCCCAGGTCACTTTTTGTTTTGTTGATTCTCCACGACGCCTCCTTTATTAATCCCGGAATGCTTGATTTGGTTGATGTTCCAATTAGATTAAAAGCAAAGCAAATGAATCCACCTGAAGATAAATAGATTTAACGTTTATCTTACGCAAAGTGCTCCCCATTTGGTTTCAGACGCCAGGAGCTCCTGACTGGAACGTGAAAAAGCGTCTCTATGGCAAATATAATAATTGGATTAACTGCCGCCACCGACTGAAGAAAGCATTTAGAGAAGGCACATCACTCTTCCGGGCTCACGGGGCCACGAGCTGAATGCTCAAGCGGCAACCATGTTTCCCAGGAAATGTTTCAATAAAGTTTCATTAATGTCAGGTTTCCACGGTGGAAGATGCACTCGCCCGCCGTCTCTCCTTTGAGCCCAAGCCGGCGTTTCGCGTGTCTAATCTGCTTTGGTGATACAGAACCTAGCAGACATGTTCACATGGGGCTTTCAATGAATTGTAACCAGGTTTGTGCTTGCTTCTAAGAAACATAAAAGTATCATATTGGTAGTAAGTGCGTTATATAAACAGAGAAGCTGTGATCATGTCTGCTTAAATAAAAGGCCTCGAAGGACAGATTCTTATTTTTAGATAACTGTGGGCAAATTGTCTTTACATTACGGCACGCATGCATTAATTCCGTGTCAGCGATCATCAATACATAACTGGCCTTCTGTTGATTACTGTGCAAAGTGCTCCCACATGACGGCCGTGGGCTTCATAAACGATGACTCAAGCAGTGGAAAAACCAAAACGGGCAAAATCCCGCAGGAGTACGATCACTTATGTTAAGAGGAACGAGGCCAGCGATGGATGTGATTTTCAAAATGTTCTAATTACTTGGAAGTACTGGAACTGTGAATAAGATGACGTTTGCGTTGACCTTCATGTGGGTGTGAAGTGAAGATGACAAAATCAAAACAAACTGGGTTCAAACTATAGGCGACGTTCTACCCTGGAACCTCGCTTGGATTAGATCAGCTGCCTCAGGGGAAGACTCCTGTGGTGTTTAGTCCAGCTGCAGGCGAAGGAGCTATTAGCTGCAACACCTTAAGGACGGTAAACTTGCTGAGTTGAGCATTTTTTCCGTCAACCAGGAGTAAACTAATGCATGTCTGCTCTGTAGAAAGATGGAAAGATACATTTTGCCTCCTCTTCTCCTGCTCCCTCCTCTGTTCTGTAAAGTTGAGTTCAGTCATTGTGGTCACTACATGTTTTTTTTGGTCACACACTGAAGAACAAACAGCAAAAATAGCTGTTTTTCAAATGCTATCGAGCTGCTAAGCACTGAGTCGTATTAGGTTATCAGTGACTGAAATCCCCTGTGGCGTGAGACATAAATCAAACATGTCAGTCCTCTTTTTCCCCCTTTTTTTTAACCCTTTCTTCCCCTCATTCGACCGCCTGTCGTCGTTCCTGTTGGTCTCTGAGGGACATCAGTCTTCACCGGCCCCTGACGCATTCAATCCAACCTGGACCAGCCATGACATTTATATCAGATTCCTGTCTGCAGTCTCTTTTTCTGCAAAACTCAGTCTCGTCTTTGTTTTCGTCATTGTCTACGTCTATGGGTTTTATCTGATTATCACTATGTAATGCAGTCTGTCTTTTTTTTATATCTCATTTGCTCCCAGTTCAGGGTGTTGGAATGGTTGGAAGTGAATAAAACGTGCTCAAAAAGCAGGCAAGGCAATATTCAGCAGCCATTTTCCTTATTATTGTATCCAAATCTCCACCAATGTGATCAAATTACACCTAATTCAATTTCTGAAAATGCCATTCTTTTACTCTTGATTATTTCATGAGGCAGCCAAAGCCATTCTCTCCCCATTAGGAGTCGAGGAGAGCGGTTGCAGGCCTGATTTTTCTCACTTCTAATGGAAGATTGGGCCTCAATCGAATTGTAATCCTAGAGGCTCATGTATCGCCAAACGCTGAGCCAAAGTGGCAGGTGCCTGTTATAGTCTCCCTCCTTTGCTAATGTTCTCTCTCTCTGTTCCCACTGATTTGAAATCAAAGTCCTTGCCTGAGCACAGCAATGCATTTCAAGAAGTCTGCTTCTGTCTCCATTCCGCTGAGCTGTCAGAGCTCGCAGGTGTAAGACGTGGGCAACCTGGATGTTGGCTGCAGAATTAAAGTAAATTAAAGTGATTTCTCTCTCTTTGTGGCAGAGCAGTAAAGGAGCAAACCCCTCCAGCCCGTGCAGTGGCTTTGTGTGAATCACGACTCTTACATCCCGGCTTAACCACGACCTGATATGTTGAGGTGCTGCAGGCTTGTGCAGAGGACGAATTTGACTTTCATGACAAGTGTGGCTTGGCTGAAGGCTTGACACACCCTGGCATGCTAGGAGGCAGATGGTGTGTCCCCAGGCGATGTCACCACTCTCTGAACACCCCACTTCACTTCACAACCCCAGTGCTCTTCCTGCTGTCGACTAGTCATTAGTGCAGAGGGACAGGAAGGAGAACACATTACATTGATTTAGAAATGTTAACCAACTCATCCACCATGTGCATGAAGAAGACTTCCGAGACAGGTTGATGGCGTATTATTCAGGTGGTCTGTTAATCAAATATGTAGATGGTTCAAATTCTCAGATGTCTACGAATGATCTGCTTAGGCCAAAGTGAATAACGTTCTCACCTCTCCTATATAACCACTGTCAGGGGGCCCTCGAGCAAAGACGCAAAACAGTTGAGCCGAGCTGAGCGGTTGGTAATTGAATGCCTCACCTCACTGGACCGTATGAATGCAGTAAGACTGAATGTGAAATAGAGCAGACCCGATAAGCAAACATTCCCCATATGCACACTATCGTCCCTTATCTGTTTCGTATTTGTGAGACATTTTGTAATAGACTTTAAACAGTTTCGCTTTCAAGCCGTGTGATTCAAAGTGAAACTGAAATATTGAAGTTGTTTGTCAGTGAAGTGAGCTTTGGAACAGGAAAGGAAAAGGAAAACTACAGTGTGTCCAACAGGATCATTACCAGGGATTGCACAGCCTGACTCATGTGGCACATGTGTTTGCAAAATGTAAATCTTTCTTCTTTTTTTTTTTTACTTGATGAAAAGCCTTTGAAAACCTATATAACGTATATTTGGATGCAGCTCTTGGCAGTGTTGACTTGTGTAATTGTGGTCTTTGAATTACATCCTTGCATCAGACCAAACAAGTAACACACAGAAACGTGTGTATGTGACTTAGTTTGAGGTTGGTTTTCAGTAATTTCCCTGGGGATAATTCACTTTTTATCTTATATTATCTCTAATTACATCTAATCTTGACACGTTTCAAAGTCTGAATGCTTATGAAGAAAGGAGATTCAAAGAGCAGTACTGTTTGATTTATCTACCGGTTTTACGCTGACTTGACTTGACCTGGCTTAAGCGAGCCGATTTTGATCAGTTTGGGGTTTAAAAGCATTAAAACCTCAATGTTAAAATAACAGTTTTAGTGTTTTGCCATTTCATGCTACTTTAGACATTACAAGGACATTTCCAATCCCATAAATAGTTTACATTTATGGCCTCAGACTGAAATGGACGCCTTTGCTTCTATTCATTATTATAAATGATGAGACATTACTCCTTTGGATGATGCTGCTGGAGGTATTTGTCCCATCCCATTATGTAAACAGGGAAGGCAAACATGATGTCACATACTGGAAATGGCTTCACACATGATTAAATAGGGGATTGCCATCGCTCCCTGAATCATACTCAAGCTTAGTTTTGGCTCGTGAAGGTTTATGACTTGTGGAACTGGTAGAAATTTGCTGTGAGAATGCAAAACACAAGCCTCCGTACTGTTGATCACATAGAATTGGACCTCTCAGAACAACATTAAGAGGAGAAAATATGACATTTAAAGTGCATAGGTGAGCTGAACACTTCTCCACAACAGCAGCCACCCTCCAGCTATTCCTCGAGCAAGGCACTAGAATCAATTTTCCATGAAGCTACCCACTTGCTTGTAATAGAAACCTGAAGTTACACCGGCGTGTTCCCAAGCGTGAATGTGATTAAAAGTGGTTTATCACAATTATGGGCTATGGTCTCCAAACCTTGAGCCACTTTGCTGCAGTATGTGGTCACCAGCAGATGCTCACTGGCCTTTCTTTTCCCATTCTCCCTCCCATTTAGGTGATTCATGTGTTTATCTAGTGAGGAATATTTATTCTTAGATTTGGGTTGTTTGTATCTGAGGTGGGTTTCGTCCCAAGTTTCCAACAAGGTGTGAGAAGGCAGTTGTGAACGCTCGCAGCTGTCAGGCATCATTGGAAGCGAGTGTTTGCGATTCTGATCCAGCGATATGCTGCGTGTTGCTTATGAAAATGACTGGAATTCAATTAAAGATTAAAGTTTGTTTATTTTTGCGGTAGAAGAACAAACCAAGACGATGTTTGTGTTGGACCCTTTCACCCCCTGCTTCAATTCATAGAAGCAAAACATTCATGGAACCTATAATTACACTGTGGCGGAAAAAGTCCTAGTTATTTTCCCCCAAACAGATGGAGAGGGACTATTGAGGAAGACAGATTTAACACACAGTAGCTGGTATGAAAGACACGCATGGTACTTACCTCTTACCTCCGATCTGTGCAAGAATATACCATCCAAAAACATTTCCTACTCGCTATAAGCAGCTCACAAGTTGTATACAGTGAACTTTTTACCTTTTTACTTTTTTTAACACTTCCAGAAATATCCTTTTTCATTTTATGACTTTATATAATGTCATTTGACCTACAGCAGAAAGGTAAAAATGTCGGTGCTTTCCCATCTCAAGAGGAATCCCAGTGTTGCAAGAGTGTGTGTGTGTGTGTGTGTGTGTGTGTGTGTGTGTGTGTGTGTGTGTGTGTGTGTGTGTGTGTGTGTGTGTGTGTGTGTGTGTGTGTGTGTGTGTGTGTGTGTGTGTGTGTGTGTGTGTGTGTGTGTGTGTGTGTGTGTGTGTGTGTGTGTGTGTGTGTGTGTGTGTGTGTCTGTGTCCGTCCTCTATCCGGGTGGCCTCTATGCAGTTTTTTTTTATGTCTTGAAAGTGGCACCGATGGGCAGTGGTTGTTCTCGGGAAGGCTGGCTAGATGGAGGCACAGCACGGCGAGCACGAGGCTCCGTCCACAACACACTGCCCCGCCCGGTCCACATGATGAGTGATGAGCTTGTTTATACGAGACCAAATCCCTTCCTGTTAGCCATGACTCACAGGGTGTAGTGCCAGTCGTGTGAGTATTTGCATGCACATGTAGGTGTGTGCATGAACGATTAGTTTTTCTAATCAAAGAAACCTTGGACTTTAAGCTGTCCAACCTGGAGCACCCTGCCCCCTCTGGTCTGTACTCCCCCTGGACCCACTCATTGGCAGGCAAACCCATAATTGGATGTAATGTCCAACAGGACAGTTGGTCCAGACTTATTATTTTGAAGAGTAGATCTTTAGTTTCGATTGTAGTACATGCAGCAAACATTTCAGGGAAACAAACAACCCCCCAAGGCACCACAAACGCCGATTGTTGCTCTGCTCCCTGAAGGTTTGTGCTGTATTTCTGGGTCTCAGGATGTCCACCTAATTGCCATCTACTGCACAAATTGCTCAGCAAAAGAGCAAGACTGCAATTAGCCGTGGCTCACCGCCAGCTCGGCATAAACCTGCCAAATATTTTCTCTTAAAACAAAAGTTGAGCAGTTGTGGTCCTCCCTACTTTCTGAAATGTAGGCCTGTCACTGGGCTATCATATAATTAGGCAGAACAGCAGTAGCTGCGAGCGCGCTATAAGCCTAAAGCTGAGGCTTTGTGGTCACGTGCTGCAGGCACATACAGGCGGGGCTTTATATATATGAGATTCTCCCTTCAATGTATAGCCACGCACTACTGTGACAGGCCGCAGCAGTGCGTGTCACGTCACCGTCAAAAGCGACTCTCCTGACAGCCGACATGTGCTGCAATGTTTGACAGAGCAGCCAAAATAATCCCTTGCTTTGTGTTTCTATTTTCCTGCCTTATTTCTTTTTTTTTATATAAATTGATGATTTCATTTTGCTTTGCTTCTCCTACAGCTTATAATTCTTGAAGACTACGCCGACCCCTTTGACGCCGAGCAGGCGGGCGGCGGCGGCACTCAGATCACCACAGAAAAGGTCACAACCGAGAACGACGGCTACATGGAACCATACGAGGCCCAGAAGATGATGGCAGGTAGGCATATTCAGAAACCAAGACGCCTCTGTCCACCTTCAGCCTTTGGATAATTTCAGGTTTAATGGTCCATAATGCATCCCTGCCTGGAGTCTGCTTTCACGTGGAACGTCTTAGTTCAGTATTAATTAATTATGCAGCGTGAGATGCAGCCATATGTTGGCAAGCTGCTTATTAACGAAGTGGCTCAAATGGCCCGACGCCGCGCTACACGACAGGTGCAGCCGAGCAGAAGTCACCTACATGTCAAAACGCCTCCAAAAGCAGCAGCTCCGCGCTTTTGCTGTCAGATAAGCGATCGAAAAAGAAAAAGCGAACCAGAAAAGAGAGATGTTGCTCTGTATTTGTCTACTGAACTCTGCACAGCAAGACAGCCACTCGGTAGTATTTCCAGGAAGACAGATTTTGGGACAACAATAGCTACAGAGCCACATTCCCCACGCGGCTTTGTCAGGGAACACATTCATTCTGTGGCTGTGTGAGCGCAGCAATGGCAAAGAACAAAGAATGTGCAGAAAAAGGGAAAGTGCTGAAAAAATGCGAGGGAGACGTGTGACAGCTGCTTTCCTTTTGTGAGCGGACGTCCCGCTGCTTCAGACACAAACAGGATTCTGTCAATGGAAGAACCTCAAAATGATGTTTCTGGACCTGGGATGATGATGAGGAGAATATGATTGTTGTAATGGGCCGAGTTGTGTCACACACACACACACACACACACACACACACGCACACGCACACAGTGGCAGGGCTGCTCCCTCTTCTTCCCTCTCCACTGCTGTCTTCTCTCTTAATGGGCCTCCAGACAATCTCTTGTTTTCATCAGCGTTGCTTGACCTTTAACCCAGTCCTTACCTCAGCTGAGAAAGAAAAAAAACCCACCTGGCTCTCATGTAAGAGGCTATTTAGAGAAAACAAAGTGAGGAATGCTTGACCTGTATCGCTTCAATCTTGATGAAGCCTTATTCCTGTTTTTTCCTTTTAGAAGAACATTAAGTGTTCCTGCAGTGCTCGTGTGTGTGATCGGATAAGATCTGCAGGTTTTCGTCTTTGAAACCTGAGGTGTTGTGTTGTTTTCAAGCAACCATCATCCCTCATATTCTGTGTGAGTGGAGCGATGGTTGTTTCTGCTGGTAAGACCGAGCTGAACTCAGATTTCTAAGTATTCTGCAAGTGAATTCCCTTAACTTAACTTTAAATGTATCCGGATACATGGTGAAGTTTACCTTTGAATACAAGTAGTAAAAAGAGCTGTGGTTGCACTTTCACAGAGTAAGCAGCGCACTATGGCTGCAATCTGCTGCCTGCCGAGCATATTCCTTTTTCTTGGAGCAGTTGGAGGTTAAGTGCTCTGCTCAAGGGCACCTCGGCAGTGGTAAAGAGGGGAGGGGCAAGTCTTGGCTCCCTCAATTTCTTTTCTGCTTATCTTCTCCAAGGCCGATTTGTCAGTGTTCTCACTGTACCGTCTGTGGCTAGAATAATTGCAGCATCTCTCATCCTGACAATATAATAGTCAGGCCGAGCTGCACACTCGGAATTTCATATTTAGATCAGCAGAGAGGAACCGCGGCATCGACTGCTGCACTACAGCTCCCAAAAGGAAAGCAGAGCCTTTCACTTTTCACTCACTCTTTCTTCCTCTTCTTCTTTTTTTTTGATCTCGTTCTCTCTAAGCTTGGTCGCAGTATACATATATATTTGTTAATTACTTGAATGGCAACCTGCTGTGTTGTGTCATCCATGCTGGAGTCTGGGTTCTCTCCAGCGCCCAGCTTGTGCGGCTGTAAGATAGACGGGCTGGTTGCGGCTCTTCACAGCCTCCCTCTCTTCCCTGCACTCGCTATCACAGATGGGTGCAGATGGACACCGAACGCCCAACGTGCCAGCACAGCAGAAACTCCTATTTATGGCTGTCAAAAGTTTTTTTAATGATCTCCAGCCAAATTTATGTAATCTATAAAACTGTTAAGCCTGCTTCCTCTTAAATGTGAACTTTAAATCATATCAGCTTGTAAAGAAATATGAGCCTTGTAAACAAAGAAGACCTTTGTTGTAAAAAGTGCATCGCATTTCTTCTTATCATTAATTGATTATAGGAATCAGACTGGTAATAAATCAGACTTGACTTTTCTTCTTTTGTGCGTCTGGCAGACTTTAAGGTTTCAGGTTTCATCACAAGATTGACTTTGTCTGAGCTTGTACGTAATGGTTTGCGCGTTTATTTGCCAATCAATCATTTAGTTTACTCCAGGCGCATGTTCCAATTATCCAGAGAAAACGGTGGATATGAGAGAAGAGGTTTCATTTAGGAATTCACGGTGTGCGAGTGATGTTTTGGGGTTAAACCTTAAAGTCAAGTCTTTGTTTTTAGCTCAGTGATCTCGCAGCTGTCATGCTCTGGTTCGCTCTGACTAATCCAGACTCCTCGTGAGGCATATCGCTGCCTGTGTGCCAACAGTTCAATCTGAGTAAACACCTTTAGGACAGAAAATGTGAAGTATCTGATGATGCAACAATACCTCACATTTACGGCGTTTGAGCAACACATCATACGTACCAGGGAGAGCGGCGGAATCAGAGGGATTCCGTCCTTTCATACAGCTTAATTATGTTTTTGGCTTAATCGCAGCACAGACAAATAATCAGAAGATTGACTGTGTGGAAAAAAAATGGTGTTTAAAACCTTATGAAGTAAGATAGGGAGAGACTGGAGCGTGAGAGAGTGATCCACAGTTTATTGGAAGAAATAAACTCACCGACCATAAAAGGCCAATTTCCACATTTGCATGTTTACCCACTAATGCGATTCCATTCAGTGAACAATATTTCACCTGGAATGTGGTGGAACAGAAGAGAAGCTTGTAAAAGTCTCTTAGTTTCTCTACATTTTTAATTTGACTACGGGACTAAATGTGCCTTTGCACTTCAAAACTCCTACGCAGCAGCCGAGTCGTTTCCTCTACTGAAGATGCATTCAATGATCCGTCCTTGATCGAGCAGCATACACACACACACACACACACACACACACACACACACACACACACACACACACACACACACACACACACACACACACACACACACACACACACACACACACACACACACACACACACACACACACACACACACAAACACACACTAACTACTTACATGTCTGCAAGGCTTAAGGCAAAAAAGTGCTTTCATTGTCTACATAACAGAGTGCAGTTTTGCTCTGCACCGCGTGTGTGTGTTTGTGTGTTGGATGCTGCCGTGTCAGTAGACTGTGTCAGTGTGTTTGTGTGGCTGCAGTGGCGTAGTGCTCTGTGTCTCTCTCGATCCCAGGAGTCGTCCTTACTGAGGCTGAGGCGGCTGATTTATGGCCCTGCTGGAGGGGCATGTCACGACTTCCTTAACCCGAAAATCCAGCCGACCCCTCTCCCCCCCACACACACTGCCAAGGGTTGCTGCACCACCTGCAGTTATGTGAGGACAGTGTGTGTGTGTGTGTGTGTGCTCATGTGCGTGTTTCCCGAGAGGCTGTATCTGTGTGCGCGTGTGCGCATGTGTTTGTTTTGAATGTGTGTGTCTCCAGCGCTGTCAGCTGATGTTCCTCGCCTGTTGATTTATTGCATATAAGGTCAGGTGTGTGACTTTCGTTTGAATGTGAATGTTTTTTCATCTTCCCACTCACACATCTCTTTCTCTTTCTCTTCCTCTCTCTCTGGCTCTCTCTCCCTCTCTCTCTCGCTCGCTCGCTCGCTCGCTCGCTCGCTCGCTCTCTCTCTCTCTCTCTCTTTCTCTTTCTCTATCTGGCTCTCTGGCTTTCTCTCTCTCTCTCTCTCTCTCTCTCTCTCTGTACCTTATTGTCTCTGTCTCACGCACACGTACAGTGGCACGCACAGCCACTCGCAGTGACTCCTACAAAGCCTAACACACACACACACACACACACACACACACACACACACGTGCACTCCCTCAGCTGTCAGTGCGGCCATTCCTTGCATACCCCGACACAAACAGTCCCACCTAATCACAGGTGGGGCTGTGGGAAGAAGACCTAGAATCAATTTTTGCTACATTTTCTCTGCTCCACTCACCCCGGCCTCTTGTTCTGTCATACATTGTTGTAGCTGTTCAGACTTGCTACCCTGACAAGTACAAAGGGCTGGGCTTAGTACTGCAGGGCGTTCAGCGTCAACTCATTTCTCAATGAACCCCCACGCACGGGCACACACAGACAAACAAACATACACACACACGCACAGACACACACGCAGGGTTTCATTCTCCGCAGTCAGCCAGCCAGGCGGACGACCATGTGAGAGTTTTCCCACCGTTCAGAAGAGGCCTGTTGTGCAAACAGCTTGCATGACTGAGCTCTTCCGAACAAACACACTCAACACAGTTTCAGTCCGCTTGCCAGTCCTCAAGCCACGGCCGTGTCGTCACACCCAAAGTGTGTGCGTGTGTGCGTGTGTGTGCGTGTGTGTGTGTGTGTGTGTGTGTGTGTGTGTGTGTGTGTGTGTGTGTGTGTGTGTGTGTGTGTGTGTGTGTGTGTGTGTGTGTGTGTGTGTGTGTGTGTGTGTGTGTGTGTGTGGCAGTGGGGGGGAGTATCGGCCGAGAATAACCCCTCCAGTGTGAAATATTTTACGCTGGCGGTGAATTTATTACACGCCGTGTCAAAGTTGCAACCTCAATTTGTCCTTATACCATCTTTCAGGTCATGGCTCAGTCATTTAGTGAGTGTTGAGTAACAGGGCCAGAAAGCCCGGAGGAAGAAACCTTGATGTTTTCCATCATGGTTGACTCATGGTGGATGAGTCTTTGCTCTCTCCCTCTCTTTCTCTCTCTCTCTCTCTCTCTCTGAGGAGCATGCTGGGAAATGTCTCCCTGCACATTGGCACCTCCTGCGTCGCACCTCTGATGATGCGGAAGATTTCCACGCAGCGCCAAGGTGATGACTCATTAGCAATGGAGTTGATTATTCCACTTACTCACGATAGTGCAGCGCTCCAGCCTGAAACCTTACAGCTCGGCCTGGGTGGGAGAGAGACACCCAGGGAGCGGGATGACAGGGGAGACGGGAGAAAGGGAAACAAAGATGTACCAGAGGCGGTGACAGAGAGGAAGGAAAGAAAAGAGTGTAAAGAGAGAGAGACAAAGAAGGCAGAGACGGTGGGAACAAATTCATGTTTGAGCACCTATAGGTTAGTGTACGGGGACAATTTAAGAGAAAAGAATGGAGATATTACCTGCTGAATGGTTTCCATTTCCTCCTCACTCACCGCAGTAAAAACTCCCCCCAGGCAGCGACAGGTACATGTGGCAGCACATTTCCTGGCCTGTAACAACGCTTTTATGGCCCTGAGATGAAACCTAAGGAATATCCGATGCATGTACTGACAGTGGGACTTTTCAAACATGTTTTTTTTTTCAGCATATCTGGAGGCTTGTGCTGAATGTTTGGAAATTCAAGATCAGTGTGTTTTTCTGAGTAGCTTATTTTTTTTACTAGCTGCTTCCCGGTTTTGGTATTTTATCATTTTTACATCTGTTGGCGTTCATCAAGGGATGGTTGCCTCAGCTTCACATGGACGTATGTGCCAACTCGATGATTAGAGAGTTATAAATAAGTAAGAAGCAGAGGTTCAGAAGCTGCAACCTGGGCGGTGGAATGAATCATTAACAGCTCCGGTTGAACTCTGCAGTCGATCTCCTGCATACAACACCATGGCGATTCTACAATGTAATGATTTTCAGGGGGATAATGTCCAAACATGGTGTCTGGCATTGTTTCTCCATGAATAATGTTCAGGCCAGGATGCCAAGGAGATTCCAGTCTGAATCACACTGGCAAATGGACCAAACCGGGGAAAGAATTGATCCACCCGTCCGTCCAGGGATTTGCCATATTTAGTCATCTCTTATGCATGTTCCCCTTCATGTTCATCTCTTGTGTCATATTTGTGTGATCCAAGGATGAATGAGTGACAGTTATTTCTCTCCCATTTGACACAATTGTCAAACAAAGACTTGGTGTCAGGTGGTCTGGACTTCATTGCCAGGCTCATATTATAACTACATAGAGGAAAGAATCACAACTGCGCCCCTCTAGATCTCATCTGTTCTCTTTTTATTGTCTTTTGTTGTGAGTAGATGCTGAGATTTGAGTCCCTCTGATGGTTCCGTCCATGAAAGGCCCCAGTGTGTTTCATTTGAAGCTGAACTTAAAGGGCAAAAACACATCTTGCAGGACTTGGGAAGTAGTGGTGGTCTTTTATAATTCTGATTCAGTGCCTCTGCCTGACTGAAGGGCCAGCAGGCAAAGCAAATTTTAGTTTTTAATTATTCATTACTGCTTCTGCTGTTAGAGCAAAATATCCAAAATGCATCAGCGGATTAAACAAAGACAACTTTCCAACATCATTCATACGTTAGAGGACAAACGTACAACATTTTCCATCTTCTTTGCCGTCTTCTTATCACTAGATAAACTGCAATTCAGCAGTATCACCTCTGGATCATTTACGTAGAGGAAGACGCTGCGTCCCTGTCTGCAGCAGTGACTCGGCAATAAATCTCACTCCAGCAACTGTTTTTTGTGGATCACAAGTTCCGGAAAAACGACTCACTGAAGTGGTTCCTTGTGCGGTCTAATTGTTGTATTTTATAGCTGTAATCTCCACTTTAAAGACATAAACTGGACCGTGCATTCTATCTGCAGCGCACTGAGAAGCAGCACTTGTTCAGCAACATTCACGGCTGAAGCTTTACAATGCTTTTGCGCTTTGACAGTGACATACAGTCGAGTCGGGTTACGCCGTCCGTGTGTGTGTGTGTGTCTGTCTGCAGCGTAATGACCAGTGCATTCCGCAGCATGGAGGGCCATTTGGCGAAATGGGCGAGCGGATGGTGTAGGAGGTGGGAGGAGAGGGGCAGAGCAGGAAGACTGACGACTTATTGATGGCATTAGAAATCTCTAGCTGCGGCACGGAGCCTGATAACCTCCCTCCCCCTCACTTAGTGATGAATGCCGGAGCTCAGTCCACACACGGCGAGGTGCTCGTCTCTGCTTGATGCTGGCATTCCTGATATTGATGAGAGTGCAGCGTTTGCCGGTTATTGTTTTGTATGCGTCTGTTGTATAAATGCAGGACGTACATCATGCAGATATTCTCTGATATGCGTTTATTTTATTTGCCGGAGGAGTCTGCAAATATTGAGGTTCATCTCTGCTGAAGCCTCACTACCATGCAGCTCCGACATGTGTTACACCCACAGAGTTACTCAATCCCAACCGGATTACAGTAGATGGTCCGTATCATTGTTTTTCCTCTGAATCTAATCAGTTTACAGTAACTCCAGCCACCAAATGTACCAATACCACACAAAGCCAAAGTGTGGTGTTCATGGAACCAAGCAGATGGATAATGGGAATTAATGAGGCACTATAATTTGCAGGTCAGGAGTGGAGAAGCACTTTATAGATGCTCCTATTAGGGAGCCCATCCGGAACCGTGTACACTTTTGCAAGGCTGGCCGTGAACCGCATACAAAATCAAATTTGGTTTGTTACCACAGGCAAAATTGCTGGTTTGCAAGCAAAACAAAGCTCTGCTCAGACTCTGCCTAACTAAATTTACTTGCATTTTAGTACACAACCACAAAATTGCAGTTAGTCAACAATATGAGGAGATCAAGTTATTTGTTGCTGCATCATTTCCTCCCACCACATACAACATACAAGCCTCTTCATCTTGGGTGCGTGTCAATAAACACTGACTTTGAGTTGCAGTAAGCAAACTAGGAAATAAGTAGTTTTTCATTGGAGCCTCGTTTGCCTTCGCTAACCAAAACTTTAAAAACACATTTGAAACATACTTGAGGACATTTTGTGAGTTTACCAGATTTGATGGTTGGTTGTTGCATTTCTTGTGGTATTTTTGTCTTATTATTTGAAGGAGCAGAAATGTCAAATACAGGGGGAAGTTTGCCCTTTGACCCTGGTTATTTCTAACACTGGCCTCACAGCAGTTGCGCAACCATTGTGAAAACTGTTAAAATACCATTTTCTCACCAACGAGTAGAGCACACACACAGAACTGAGCTGTAAGACTGAAAGCAAGTGGTGTATATGGGCAAGATGATTGGTGCTGCCCTCTGATACCAAGCTGTGCCAGGCTGTGCCAAGCCAAGAATGGATGGAATGGCAGAAGTGGTATCCATCCATTACGGCAGAGTGGGTTGGGAGGGGTTGGAGCAGAGAGAGGGATGGGGGGGGGGGGCGCTGGAGGGCTACAGGGCTGCATCTCTGGAGCAGGATGGAGGTGCTGAAGTCATTCATTTTAAAGGTAAGATTAATGACACCATTAATCCAAGTCTGGGCCACTGCAGAGGAGGACAGGGCAGAATTCATACTCAACAGCAGCTTCTCACACACACACACTCACAGACACACAAATGGGGTTGTGTTAATACGCGCACACAAGCACATGTGCACATGCATGCACATAGACACATTTACAGCTGTTGTGCACACACAGAGACACTCTCTCCTTCAGGTCATTTGATATGTCAAGTATCCATTTCCCCTAAAGTGATGATGGAACTTCAGGGTTGAGCTTGGGTTTCTTCTTGTAGTCAGGTACTTGATGGGGGTTATTGGTCAATCTTTACTATCTGGTGAGAGAGAGAGCGTTAGAGAGCAAGAGAGAGAGAGAGAGAGAGAGAGAGACGGCTGGTTGGCTGGCCACAATCTAATGCCTGTCAGAATTTTTTTGCAGTGGCCACACTGAAGCCGAAGAGGAAATCAGGCCTGTTGGCACTCTAGTGTGACAGAGAGCTTTTAGGTGCGAGTGTGTGAGTAGGCGGCTCGCATGCTGCAGCTGTTGAAGGACAGGATAGGAACAGATGGCTCCCCTCCAAGAGAAAACCCAGAAAGACAGACACAAGTATCACAGAGAAACACTCAAACAAGACACAAATATACTGCAGTATACTGAGCCAATGCAAAGCAAATCACACTCAGCTGTGATTCAGTGTGTTTCAGTGTGTGGACAATTCTATATGGCGGATTTAGTGCCAGTATGGGAGATCAGGCTCCACCCTCAGCCTACATTTTGTGACATACTGGGTCTGCAGTAAAGTACAGCAGGTTCAGTATCTCTGAATCCACTTTTTCCCAATGTTCTATTACAGTACAAGGCTGTTCAGCCATAACACAGACTGATATTCCTCCCCGCTCACAGGCTTGTTTCAGACTGTGTGTGTGTGTGTGTGTGTGTGTGTGTGTGTGTGTGTGTGTGTGTGTGTGTGTGTGTGTGTGTGTGTGTGTGTGTGTGTGTGTGTGTGTGTGTGTGTGTGTGTGTGTGTGTGTGTGTGTGTGTGTGTGTGTGTGTGTGGAAAAAAAGAGAGAGAAAGCGAACAAGAGTGGACAGAGATAAAGGGAATCAGAGTCACTACCTTGAAGCTGCGTTTACTTCACATCTGTAAAGGCACAGACTCATGTGGGTGTTATGGGAAAGTGAAGTTTGGACCAGAAAAGAAAGCAGACAACAAAGAAGCAACAAGATGGCTGTTGAGGAAATTCATCCAATGCCTTTCACAGATTCCCAATTTCCGTCTTTCTCGTATGGTTTCTGTACGTTGTGGTTGAGTAAACAGGACGTCTTCTCCCAGTGGACACGTAAATGTCACACGCTTTGACCGTAACAGCGACCACCCAGTGCGAACATCTCCAAACGCCATCCACACGTGTTCGCCTGACATGCAGACGTAGAAGCTAAGCGGCTTAGAGACAGAAAGACAAAGACGGGATGGAGGAAGGGAGAAGATGGATTGGACAGTGAGAAGAAAGGCGCACAGTTCTGTCAGCATGGATCAGTGGAGAAGGAGCGCAGCACGGCTGACCTGTTTTGGAAACTGGCATATGAAAGTCATCAGTGTAAGATGCATGAAGCAGATGAGCCACATGGATCTGAAAATGTCATTTCCATCGACACCACAGATAAATGGATGCTTGTGTCGATTATTTTGTGGTCAATTTCCTAATGATGTGACGTGAGTGGATAACGTCGGTTAGCGAGAGTGTGTGTGCAATGCTATCGGAACAGAATGGGTAGTAAGGAAGCTACGGGAAGAGGGAAGAGATGGAGAAACAAGTTAGAAGAGAGGAAGAGCAAAGATGCAAGGGATGAATAGATGTATAAATTCTTCATTAGAGAAGTAAAGCCTCGATTTGGTTGGGAAACGCATGCTCTTATCGTCTGAAGAAGCTGGTTGGAATCCCTTGAATGTAGTAGAATGCAAACATGGGCCTGGCGTGTTAGTTGAGTGGAGCTGCGGTCCAGAGCGGCAGATGGGTGTGAGGAGAATCACATAACTGCTGTTGCAGTGTGAGTAATGCGGCTGAACAAGCCTGATGACAACATGGCTGGATGTGGCGGGTTTGAAGAGCCTCTGCACTGTGAGCTGTCATGTTAAACTCTCTCTCCCTCTCTCTCTCTCTCCCCCTTTTATCTGGCCGTCTCTCTGACAGTTCCTCTCACTTTGCTCAGTCTTGCGCTCGTCATTCCTTCCCACGCCCCGCTTTGCTGTCGCCGTTCCTCCTCCTCCTCCTCCTCCTCCTCCTCCCGTCTCCCTTGTCTATCTCATATTAAATCTGCCCTTTTTATTCTCTCTCTCTCTCGTGCGTGTCTCATTTTTTGCATCTCCCCATCCCTCCCTGTGTCTTTCTTGTCCTCTCTGTCCGGGTTTAGCCAGGAGACAGCCGTCTGAGAGGTTCTGCCGTTTTCGCTTTGACAGACTCTGGACTGAGCTCTTTCATTTGAGCCCTGGTGTCTTGTAAAATAACCTTGCCTCGTTTTTTTTCCATCTCTGCCAGCCAATTTATTGGTGACATTTATTTAGGACTGACCTTCTTTGGGTTTGTCTTCTAGGGACGCACAGTGTTATCTTCCCTCGCAGGGTAATCCAACCATTATTGCAGCTTGATTTAAACATTTACCCTTTCCATTTGTATCTCTCTTCCCCGAACAATGAGCACACGTGTCCAATGTCAATTAGCTCTGTACTACTCAAACCTGATTTTGACTCTCCTGCCGCATCTACTGACTCATTTTCTCACACACACACACATACACACACGGACACCGAGCTGTCCCGGAAGCCGCACTTAAAGTTGAGGTGACTAATTAATTAAGAGGGTGAACTACAACCATAAAGGCGCAGGGGAGATTATAACCTTATCAGAGCATGTCAAGTGTGTGTTCCAAGATACAAGATCCAATTAGCCAGATGGATGGTTGCAGCATAACACACACTCTCTTTCTGTATATATTCCCGTTCCAGCAGTACATTTAAAGATTTATATGGAATCGGTTCCAAAATGTGGGTTAGGATGGGCAACATTTGTCTCTGCCGCAGGAAAACGATGTCAAATCACAAGAATTCATGTTGTTGCATCAGCGAGTATGCAGATGATGTATATGCGTGTGTGTGTGGGTGTGTGTTGTTCGTCCAAACCTTTGGCTGCTGCAGGGGTTGTTTGAGGTTGTTTGCCATTTTTTCCCCGACACAAAATTGATATTTTCGCGCAATAATGTGCGACCTTTTCCCTTCATTACTTATTCCATCAAGAGGATAATTACTCAGTTTAAATGCTGATTTCTTTCCCTCGCAGGAAAAACGCAAATGTGTACGGCCTCAATTATCCTCCCCTTTCTCCCTGTGCCTCTCTCTCTCTCTCTCTCTCTCCCTCTCTGTCTCTCTTTCTCTTTGTGTGTGTGTGTTTCCCCCCTGCTGCTGTCTGTGTTTGCATCACATCTTATCAATCACAGAGCGCTGAGGTGAGGCTGGTGGGTTTGGCTTGTAATAGGTCGGTGCAGCCTGTTAATTTGATATGGTGTGTGACTGAAGAGGCTCATTAGGGACAGCAGGGAGACGAGACGCTCCATCGCCGCAAGACCAACACTGGCAACATTAGAATGGATCCGGCACAGTACAGACACAAACAGAGGATAGTATTTTGTTTGCATTCTTGGTTAATTTCATTATGCCGACCACAGCCGCAGCAATTTTTGACTTTCTCAGCTGCATTCCTTGGCGAGGCGAGTGTGCCCGCGAGGTTGAGAACTTGTCAGGCTGTGACGGCAGAGAACCAAAAGAAATAGGACACAAATGCAATCAGCAGTCAGGGAGAATGGGCAGGAAGGTACGGCAAGGGGTAGAAGAGGGAGAAATGAGAGGAGAAGGAGCAAAGAAGCAGGGGGATGATATTGAAATGGCGCAGAGAGGTTCATTTCCATTCAAGCGTTGCATTTCCTCACCTGCTGCGTGCGTCGGTATTGGCAGCGCTGAGGGAGATGGGATGCGGCCGTGGACAGAGTGAATTATTAATGTAAAAAATCTCCTTCTCCACTGAATCCAATAAGTTGCCTATGATTTGCCTGTCGGGGAGATTGGTGGTCTGGATGAGGCTAACTGCTGGATCACATGGGGCCGGGTGGTTCTCCTCCCTCGCGGTAATTGACTCGTGGGTAGTATTGACTTTCTGGCCGTGGTTGATGAAGGGGAGAGCCGGGTTCAGGCTGGAGCCCGGCGCACGGCTCCTCAACGCAGGTCACAGGACCTCGCACGGGAAGCCTATCCTGAGTGACCTGTGTCCAAGCGGCAGAGCTGCGGTTAACCCCATCGCACAGAGGTGCTGATTGTTGTATTGATGTGGGAATGTGGACACTCGCCAGGGCCTGAATGCACCTCTGCCTTTTTCCTTTTTAACCCCTTCGTTTGTTTTCATACCTTATACCTGTGTGTGGGTTACAGGGGAGTCATTCTGTTCTTTTGGTGGCATTGTATTCCATTCACATTCATTAGGACAAGAGTATTCAATTTGTCTCATAATGAAATGGAATCATACAAAGGTGAAGAACTTTGATCTGAACATTTGGATTTCCTCATTTTTCCCCTTGGCAAGATTGACATGGTTCCTTCTTCTCTCATTTACTAAGGCAGGCGTCATGTTTTTGTCCTAATGTTAGTACAGTCCAGTGTGTATGTTAATGTAATAGAATGTTGTAGAGTACAGTGGCTCATGAGTGAGACGAGATGGTAGGGGGTCTGAGCTTGGGGCACAAAGATGAATTGCATACGGAACAGAAAGTGAGTGAGTGTGAGGCAGCTGGGTTTCAGTGGAGTGTGAAGGTCTGCGAAGGTGACCTCTGTACTCTGGACTTTATGTTAACTCCTGTCTTTCCACGCCGCGGGGGATGAAGCACCTGTCTGACCTGCCTTGCGCCAGACCTCCTGCGGTTGTCAGTTTGGTGTTTTTCATTCACTCGTTGCTGCCTTCTGTCAGCCCCATTAAAATGTATAAAACTATTGATTTTTCCTGTGGATAAAGAGATTCGAGGGCAGTTTGAGGTTTTCTTAATTTCAAGGCGTGAAGGTGGGTGTACACATTCCATGACAGATAACACAGTCTATGCCACAGAGTTCCACTGGAGCTTGTTAGGCGGGACAAAACCTTCCTCACGGGTTTGTCAGCAGCGTCTTTAAAGGCTGCAGTGCTTCAGTCTGGACACGTAAATCAGTACTGTGCTGATCACAAGCTTGTGCCTCTCAACATTCTGCTTGCTCAGGCAAACATCAGACTTCACGGCCAAACTGTCGTCTACGGCGAGCTCGCATAATTGGTGGTTTGGATGTAAATGACATCAGCGTGACATTCTGACAAGTATGTGTCCTTGTTGAACCAGCTAGACGTGTCATCTGTGGACTGACTCACCGCAGGAACCCTGTCACTTACTGCAGGCTGGCCGCTGAGCAAGCAGGACCTATATGCAGATATAAACATACACACACACACACACACACACGCTATAATCAAATCAAGTCTTGACCTTCCTTTTAGCCTTTTTGAAGTCGCTCACTGTGAAATTCCTGTCACTTGCTGCTTGGTAATCAGATCCACACACATGCACACACACACACATACACAGTCACATGCATCACTTTTTGTTTCTTTTAATCTTCAACCCTTCAAAACAACAACAGATGCAGATGTTCCAGATCGGGGCTGAGATGCGTTAGAAACTCTGCCCGCCATAATATGAGTTTCAGGCCTTATCTGACCCCAGAGCGTCTTATTGTCTGCCACAGTGAACGTAGCAAACACAGCCTGTTTTGAGGATATTATAAGCTTGGTTATTATCATGCTCCCCAACCACACACACACACACACACACACACACACACACAGTGTCCAGTTCCCACTTCACAATCAGATGGCACAGGTACAAAGCACAGAGGCAAGTGCTCATTGACAGCTGCAGGAAAGTGTGTAGGATGTTTGGTATGAACAACTAGAAAAGAGGGTTGAAAAGTTGAAAAGAGAGAGAGAGAACCGAACCCACACACACTCTTAATGTAAATGTAATCCCACATCATCCTGCTGAGGCAAATTTGTAACCTAAATCCCTTTTTGCTTGTCATAAAACGTGATATGGAACAGTCCATCACACTGTGCATTAAAATCAGAGCATATCCTTGCTGGGATTATTTGGAGGGATTTTTGCTTTAACTTAGACGCTTGTCGTCTTGTCAAGCATGTAAAGCTCGGGAGGGCGGAAGGAATATATACGTAAAGAGATTGACAGCGTACCGCACATCACCAAATCTGGGAACATTTCCGCTTGTCAGGCTCTTCTGACAGCCACATCCTCAATGCTGTTAAGCACACGTTTACGGCAGACTGCTCTCTGCCGGGGCCGCACTGATCGGCTAAAACCAAAGGGATGCGTTAAAGTGCAGAAATGTGTGCAGTGAAAAATCCCCGACTTATATTTTTTGGGTAATGATTGCAGACAAAATGGCTGTGTCCGCATACGCGTTATCTCTTTTCCGCATGTGCAGGCACATCAGCGCTGCACTTTCAGTAATGACAGCTGACAGCTTATAAACGTCTGTTTTGGGTGTATGTCTCCTGTGCATATAGTGGAAGGAAACCTCAATGCTGTTCCCCTGCAAGCTGTAATATCATTAGTCTGCCTCAGAGCTCATTAAGCCCAAGCAGATGTGGCAGACAGTGAGATGTGTTGCTTACATGAGACATCAGGTGAATTACAGCGGCCAGGGCTCGATGTTGTGGTGGTTGGTGGTGGTGGTGATGATAGTGTTGTCGGTGTAATTGGAGTTTACATGTGTCTGTGTGTTTGACTGTGCGTGCTGAACATGAAACTGGTGGCTGTGCTGTGTGGGGGTCTTTTTTCTGGCCTTTTTATGTGTGTGTAGTACGGTATGTGGGTGGTGTGGGTCTGTATTGAAGTATTGGCGAATCATTGATGTACAAAAATCACCTTAATCCACCTACTCTATGCACACTGAGTGAAAATGGGCTGCTTTATTACTCTGCTCCTGAATAGCCAGCTCTCCTCTGATTGGGCCACTGCATCAGGCCAAGCAATATGGCACCATTGTTGATTAGTACTGATGAATATAAATGTGCCCACTTGAATAATAAGTGTGTTTGCCTTTCCCAGCTCTGTTTATGACAAAGTGATTTACAAAATGCACCAATTATTCACAAAAAGGTGCTTGGGTAAGCATCTGGATCTGGTGTCGGAGTGACTTAAATGCAAATGTGTTAAATGTTTAGGTTGGATGTTTGCTTCTTGAGTTGACCATATATGGTGACTGTCCCTGTGTATATATTCATCCTGAAAGCAAAGTATCACAGCACATACACCTCATATTGCGGTGTTATTTTAGTAAGCATGGTTAATTTAACAACCGTTCAGCTTTCCTCCAAAGCCCCTAAAGGTGGTGCTTCAATCTGAACCTCCTTCCCCAATCAGGATCTAATCCCCACAGGGTGAAACCATTCAGGCTCTGCCACTCTTAGAAATTGAGTCGCAGACGTGAACGATTAACCCGCTGCAGTCAATTGCTCCATTATGTCTTCCTGTTCTGTCTATATGCACCTGTCTTTGTGCTCTCTGACAAACAGAGTGGAGGCCTCCATTCCACCACCCACCTCCCCTCAGAGTTGACCCTTTCCTGCCCCGCAGAAGCACCACCATGTAGCCTCTCTGCTCCCCCCCACCAGTGCTCCGTCAGCAGGACCACATGTCACTGTCAGGCCACTAGCAGGCGATCCATGCTGGGTCACCAAACCCATCCACGCCTCCCTGGAGGCCACCCGCCGGCGAGCCGCACCAGGTCAGGCTGGACCAGCCGCGGGGTTGATAACAGGTGGACTCTATCCCGAGGAGAAATACCCACTAAGGCCCAGAAGCTTTGCCGTGGTTGGAACATATGGTCTGGACAGTATCCTGGAGCCTGATGGTCACCCTGAATGGAACCCCCTCGTAAAGAAACAGGCTTTGTCACTGTGTGTTGTGGTGTGGCTGTAGCTGCTCCTCTTTCTGGCAGAGCCTGGCTACTCAGCAGGCTTTGGAACAGGAGAATGAGCAGAGAACAGCTGGGCCATTCAGAGCAGACTGTTGCCCCGCAGGAAACCCTCTCCATATCCTCTCAGCCTAGCTCATCAGCACCCACAAACACACAGAGGGGACTTGGCTCCGGTCTCAACAACCCCCCCCTATCTCTCTCTCTCTCTCTCTCTCTCTCTCTCTATCTCTCTCTCCCTCTCCCTCTCCTTTTCGCTGCTCTTGTGTCCCCTGGCTGCCTCCCCGGTTTTTGTATCTAACAGCATTAATGTGAACCAGATAAAGGAAAACGTACGTGAATGAAAACAATTTGCAACATCCAAAAATAGGGCGTAGTATAAGCACTTTTTGCCGCTGGACATGGCCTCAAACAGCTTTTGTTAACCTCTAATGCAAGGCAAAAATGCAAGCAAGCTTAGGAAATGAATGGAGATAAATAATACAATGGATTATTGGAATTACAGTCACATAGTCTTGTTTTGTTACACAGAATTAGTACATGATGGCATGTAAGTTTCAGTGTAATTAGGGTGTGTGTGTGTGTTTGCGCGTGGGTTTCTGTCAGTTGGAGTAAAATTGAAGTGTGCATGTAAGCACACTGACTGAATAAGAGGGAGACTTTGTGGACATCGTTCCTCGTACGTGTTGTTAATTAGTCGAGCTCAGATTCTCTTCTGAGTGTGTGCAGGATTGTAACAGGCTAATGTGATTACGCTTGCAATCAAGAGGAGACGCTGACAGAGGAGACGTCCTTCTCAGGTGCTCCTTGGAACACACAACATTTGGCTGAAACAGTCTAATCTTCCAGCCAAAATAGCTTTTTTTTCCCAGGTGTGTGTGTGTGTGTGTGTGTGTGTGTGTGTGTGTGTGTGTGTGTGTGTGTGTGTGTGTGTGTGTGTGTGTGTGTGTGTGTGTGTGTGTGTGTGCATTTTCCCTCTCTCATCTCCATTTTTTTCATCCCGTAACGCATTTCCACCACACCTGAGTACCCTCACATGGGGGTTATGTAAAGAGGCCCTTACCCTCTTCATCCTCGTGCTTAGCAGCCTGTGCTCCCCTGTGCGTAAAAGAAGCAGCATTCTGCACAACAAAACACTCTAGCAGCAAGCCTCTATAGCTGAATTGCACCAGGTGGGTCATTTCCTGGGCAGGAGAAAAGGGTAGAGTGTGGAGTTTACGGAGCATCAGAATAACAATGAGCTCTCCTCTTCCTGTTTTACGCTTTCACCCGGAACAGAATGCAAGGCCATTACAATACCAAAGCCATCTCGAAGGGCATCGAATAACCATGATGGTGTTAATTAGCTGCGTAAAAAGGGTGTAAACGCACAACACAACATTGGCTTTGACATCGCAGCTGCTGTTAAGAGCAGATAATGCGGAGGCTCAGTGGAGATTGTTTGACGCGCTTATTCTCACAAAATGATTCTCCCTCTGAGTCGCCTCTTTTGTTTTTACTTAGGTTGCAAAATTCCCAAGTTTTCATGTTACATTTCCATACGTTGGAAAGTTGCTTTGGGTGTGTTTTGCCTTTTCATTTTCCCCACAGCGTAGTTGCTCCACCCCGTATGCAGAAGCGTCCCCAGCCGTAGAGTAGACAGCTTTATCCTCATTACTTTGAAACATCCTTTGAATTTTTGGAAACCTGTCCTCCTCGCTGCTTCTGTTTATCAGCAACTGCTGCTAGATCTCACACAGGAGGTCCACGGGGATTGTTTGCCCAGAATATTATATTTATTCATGCAGGTAGTGATTATGCAGACGACCTGAGGCAAACAGCAACGTGTGTGTGCGCGTGTGTGTGTGTGTGTGTGTGTGTGTGTGTGTGTGTGCCTTAAAAAGAGCAAACTGTTTCCATCCACGAGGACTGAGTCAGAAAAGTTCAACATGTCTCCACATATTATAGACTAATGCTGTGATCGTTATTCTATACACAGACACACACACACACACACATATATTTAAATCTGCATTGGCACCACCTACAGTCGCTGCAGAGTCGGTACCTTCCTCATAACGTGTATCAGCATATTGCAGCGTAATTGCAGTTTCATTGTGAGTCATTTGACTGGTGGTGCTTTCTCATGGAGGTGAAATGACGTGTATGGAATCTCAGCACCAGCAGCCTGCAGCCTCTTCAGACTTACACTGACCTAGTATTTTCAGCAGACATGTGCTGGTAGGGGGTGTGTGTGTGTGTGGGGGGGGGGGGGGTTACGCGCTGCCACCACAGCAGTTTTTCTTTTTGGAAAAGCTTGCGGCTCGCCTTTGTTCTCCATTTCTCATTCGAGCGTCTCTTCCCCTCTCCAGAGAGTTTTGATATCGCCCCTGTGTTTATCCAAGTTACTCCGCCGTCCCAGCCAGGCCCCTGTTTTTACGCCCCACTCTCGCTGGACACACTGGATCTATTGGAGACCTGATGGAGAGGCAGGGGGCCCCCCCGAGATGCCAGGTGGGCCGGCATTGGTTTTGTACCTGCTGCCTGGCACGTTTACAGGAGCCGTATGGAGGCGTGTGGCGACAGGACACCCGTGTCTGTGAAGCAAGCGTCTGAATAGAGACGGAAGTGCCGCACCTCCCACCCGCCCACCCACCCACACTATCCATATCCTGACAAAGGAAAGCCACTCACCGGGTCAAACGGTGCCAGACAGTTCTGAGGATCGCCCCTCCTGCATGCTTTTCATCCCCCCCTCCCATCTCTCCTCTCTCTTTTTGTCCTCTCTCTCTCTTCCTTCTGCCACTTAGCCTCTGTGTTGGGGGGGGGGGGGGGGGGATTGCGTAAGAGAGACATGTTCCCTTTCCTCCTGGCAAGCGGGGGAGTTTAATTGAAAAAGGAGATCCGGGACAGAAAATAAAAGAAGAAGAAAACTCCCTTTCCTATTCAAGCCTCTTTTCTATGAGCGTGGAGGAAAGGAGACGAAGTGTACAGGAGGGAGTCGGTGAAAGAAATGGGTCATGTTCTGAAAACAATCTGAATCGGAGAGACGATGTCACCCGCCCTGTCTGTGCCTCACCTACAAAGATCCCAGAGACTTTCTTGTTTTTACAAAGCACGGCAGACTTTTCTGTCCAGAGACGGCAGGTAGTTTCTGCAATAAAGGACAACAGAAGGTGTGATATGTAAAGAAGAATATAAACAGAGGCATGGAAACATTGTTTACTAATTATATTATATTGCAGAAAATCTTTTGGGACGGATGTGGATTGTGTGTGTGTGTGTTTATTGAATGTATTAACATCTTTTCATAAGCGTCACAGTGATGGACGTCTGTCGTACATGTCTGTCTCGTACATCTGTGTGTTCCTGCACATGTTGTGACACGGCAACACTAGATTGTTGATTTGAATCCCTGAACAAAACTGCAGCTCCTCCTGTGTGTCCCTTATCTTTCTCTCACTTTTTCCTTTAATATATCTGCTCTGTAGCCTGCAGTGATAGACTGGTTGCACCGGGACGCTCAGATGCGAAGCGGCGTGCACGCGAAGCAGGACACGCACGCTCAATAATAGCCGGCCCTTGCACAAACAAACAAAGCATCCGCCTCTCCTTTGAGAATAGCAACCTGTTTGTTTCTGGTTTCCGTGCACGGGGCCTCCTCCATCAGCATGTTTACTGATAAGTCATGGGATTGCTCGTCTACTGACAGTGCTGGAACCAGATCAGCTGATGCTTATCGCCACTTTCAGCAACGTGGAGGTGCTGCCAAGGTTGCGGATGCACTGAACGCTGCGGATACACCCAGAGGACCGAGGTCTGTCTAATACTATAACCGTATCACAGCAGACCTTTTGATCTATGACTTCATGCAAAACACGAGATCCTGTTGCTTCGTGTTGCCGATCATTTATTCAGCGGGATTGAACAAGTGCCACGGATGAGTCAAAAGCCCACTCAGCCTATTAATTGCAGTGGATCAGTAGTTGAATAATTAAAGCATAATTAAAATAGCCTAAGTGAGTCGAGTTGGGCCCTGAAAAGTGTTGAATCAGAGAGAAGCGATTGCCAAGAGTGAGATCGTAGTGCTTGCTTTGCTGAAATCTTGGCAGCGTGCTAGGTCGGGGTGTGTGTCTCTCTCTGTGTGTGTGTGTGTTTGTGTGTGACTCTTCTGCAATCTTAGATCAGTAACGTCAATATGAAGATGACACACACTCTCCTGTTAGCACTACAGCTGATATGTTTGGCCTTAACACTGAGTTATGTTCGCTTCAATTGGGCCTCGGGCATCTTTTGGATTTCACACTGGTCCTTTTCAGATGTAAGGCAACAAAAGAACCAGCCGGGGAGAGTTGGTGCTCTATTCAAACATGCCACCCACCTCTCTGTGTGTGTGTGTGTGTGTGTGTGTGAGCAGAAGAGACTTCTAAATGGGTTTCTCAGATTCATCTTTGACACTTCTTTTTATTTGGATTTATATGCACTTAGATTGAAAATACTGCAGATAAAAGCTCATCTGGAAATGGAATACCAGAAGACGAATCCACTCAAGAGGCTTCAAAAATGTTCTAAATTTGGATCCTCATGAATTGACCTTAAACCTGTGGTCAGCACCGGCGGGATCGCCTCTTTTATACCATTACAGGGTACTTCTGAGCCATTGTATCCCCCTCTCGTGTTGCAGAGAGCCACATTGTGACTCTGGATTGGCAGCTCTCCCTCATATCCCCATTTATATTCAAAGCGTTTGTCCTGCTCTGCCCAGACGTGACCTCATGTGTCCGCGTTTGAAGTGTCTCATTGTCCCTCCTGTCGGGACGCAGCCTGCCGGTCTGTGCTTGATGAATGCAGTTATGAAGGTGTTCCCACATGGACGCGGATGTAACAATCACTTTAATAAGGAATGAAGCGCTGCAGATGTTCTAGATAAGAAACAGTGATGACGTGTAATCGTTTCTCTCAGGAAGGGTCTTACTATTTATTTGCAGCCTGAGAGTTTACTCACAGACTAATTTATTCCCCATTACTCATACAATAATCTCAGCTCAATGTTGCCACCAGTTCAGCCCTCATCTAAACTTTAACCTGCTAGAAAATAACCTCAACACAGCGTTTCACTCCAAGGTCCAAGTTCAATTCAGTCTAGTTTAGTTGGGTCAGGTCAGGTCCGGGTGCTTTTGCCACAGGTCTCAGGTCCGTATGAGATCTGATATCATGGTACATCATCATCCCCACTGGAGGAACGGTGTCTTTTGAGGTGATTTGTGCAGCGTGTAACTGAAACACAAGGGGTGGGAGGAAGGAGGAGTTCTTTGATGATGTAAGGATCTACTGTATGTGAGCCGATTCTTCTCAACTACTGCTGCTGCTCATTAATTAGTGGTGCGTCATTCTGCTGCCAGCGCTCGAGCCCTCTCTCTATTTTGAGCTCCCTCGTATTGAATTGAGTCTAATTATCCTCCAGACTGGTTCAGACTTTCCTCGGTGAATTTCAGGTCAGGTCTCTATATTTTATAAGAAGTCATTTGCACCTCAGTTTTAAGCCGGTTGTCAAGCAGTCTGCTCTCGATCCGGTCCAAAGTTTTGGGTGTGTGTGGAGTCTGTTTTTGGAGGACACTGACAGGACATTACAGCTGTGGGACTCCTCAAGCATGAGGAAATCCTGCAGGTGCACAATTCCCCCTCACAGCTTTCATAGTCACAATGAAATCACGAGACTTGTCAGTTACCGGGTTAAAGATCCGTTTTATCCGATGATTCCTTTCGCTGCAGGCTCTACAGTCAGGAGCCAAGTTTGGGAATTGACATCTGACTGCACTCTTGCCAGTGGCTCTGGATTTGCGCACCTGTGAGCAGCTGTTCCAGTGCCTCTCCTGACACCACAAAGCAAATCTTTATCAGGCTTATGTGTAAATGCAGGAACCAGAACACCACTAACACCGTGTTCTCTGCACCAGGGAGCAGTTGAAGCAGCAATGACATCCTATCTGGCAACGCGTGTCCTTGCCAGTCCTGTGTGGCTGAACTGGTGCTTGTAGAATAATGTAGAAGCTTGTAGAATACACCTTAGGACACGATCAGCTCTGCTCGCCTGTGGAGATAAGGAAGTGTTCCGAAGTCAAGTCAGACCTGGAGGCTGAATGATTCCAGGCGGCATTCAAGAATAAATCTGTAGATTCATTGGCACTTTCCAGAGTTGAATTGAAATTAGTCTCCTCGTTGTACTGATACAATTGTCTTCAGCTCAGAAATAGAGCCGCCATCATTTCTGGTACAATGTCTGCTATAGTTATATTGTTATTAAATCAGCTGACAGACCCTGCAGACTGAGTGTAATGGCATTCACCTATTCACAGTAAAATGGCATTTAATTGAAATGTTCTCGCTTTCACGGCAGCGGAAATGACTTTATTAGGCGCGGTTGCCATGGACAATAGAATGCTAAACAAATGGAAAAGCTGAAATGAAGTTGTTCAAGTGAAAAGGTGCTTTTGCTCGCTCCGGTGAAGAGATGATGGACTGTGACCTCAAATGGCATTACAAAGAATTAAGGGGTATTAACATGGTTTGGACCAGAGTGAGGCGTGTTACACACTCACAATCTGTCAGGCAGTGTTTAAATGCAACCAAGAGATGGAAAGGAAGAGACAAGATCAGTTTCTGCTGATTGCACTAATCTGATAACTGTTCACGGCTCAGATGGATGCACTGCAGATTAATCCCATCTGGTTTCCTCTATTAACGGGGCTATTAAGTGGAATACTTAGCGTTTGTTTAATTGTGCTTCATGTGGCATGAGAAACAACACCTTTACCTTACAGAGCAGCGCAGGAGCAACGGGCTCAAGATCGTTAAGATCCTGTACATCTATGAATGATAAAGACAAAGAAGAATGTGTGTGTGGGTGTGGTAACGTGCAGATGGAATTAAGCCATTATGAATTTGGCAGCGTAGCTTCATTGCAAACAGGTTGCAATCCGTTTCAAATGAAATGAAGTAACGACATCGTCGACATATTGAGCTGTAACGAAACGCTGCGGTTGTGTTTGCGGACGGTGTCGTTTCTTCATATAAGACGTCAGTGATTTGTATCCAGCTTCCTCTTCCTGAATGATGCAGGAGATCAACCTCATGACGTGTGGCGTCTCACGTAGCCATGGTGTTCATTAGCAGAGCGATGGGAGGATAAGAAGCAGAGGGGCAAGCAACACACGGCTGATTGGCTGACTAACAAGACTCAATCACCATGACAAGGATGACAGCAAAACTGAGGCCAGCTGCACTGGTACATTACTGCAATCAACAGCGCCAGGAATGCACACACACACACGCACGCACACACACACACACACACACAAAAACACACTTTCATACACTTTGCATTCGCCGACACGTTTAGCTGTCTGGCTTTGTTCTAATGGAAGAACTGTCTTGGCTTTTAAAAGCGGTCAATTAAGCCCAATCGAGGGAGGGAGAGAAATCAGCGTGTTACTTAATGAATGTCAGGAGACAAGTAATTATGACATGTCGGCACAATGTGACTCCCCGCATAAAAATGAGCCAATCCGGATAGACGCATTAGTGAGAGTAACGACCTACGTGACAGGGATGTATTCATCTTTAGCATGTGCCCGTCTGTAGAGCCTGACGCCTGCATGGGAATGAGCTGATTTATAAATTGTGGTCACAGCTGAACGAAACGGTATAAAAAACGAGAATCAACCTCCTTCATTAGTACAAAGTCACAGGTTTGGACCCCACAGAAATCAAGTTAGTTACGTTTTATTTATTTTTTTACGACATGTCGTTGTGCATGACAATGAAACCCTTACGCGGGAAATTTGAACAGTGTCAATTTGCGGTGTGCATTGAGCTCCGAGTTATATAAATAATGTAGCAATCCATCAAAACAACGATGTAGAATTGGAGCCAGAGACGCAGCTGCTGTCTGGAAAAATGCTGTGCTGGGACCTCGCTCACATTTTCAGCGTTGCATCGTCCATAATCATTAAGTTTTTGCAATTTTTCCAAATGATGGAGCTCAGAGCTTATTATCTGGTCTGAGATCATCCATATGAGCAGGTGAGCACTGTTTCAGTTCTCTTCCATCTTTCCGTCTGTCTTCCGTGGGAATAATTGCTTGCTCATTTTTCTTCTCTGAACTCAGCACTTTGAGGTGTTTTGAGTTTGAGTTTTGAACGCAGCCTCGATTTCACAGTTAATGCATGAGGCCCTTCAATGCGTTCTCGTGACATCGCTGTGAACATCGTGTATGAATCGCCCAGACAGGGGATTACTGGCTTCTCTCCTTCTGTTCCTCTGCCTTTTCTCCCTGGCTGTCTGTGAGAACACGCTGAAGTTACCCCTGGCCTATTTTCAGCTTCCTGTGTACTCCCTGAAGACGGCAGAAGTGAGCTTTTTTCTCCCGCTTTGCTCCATGGCTTTACCTCGTACCTTGTCATCCCCAAACCCCTCTGGTTGAAAGGATGGAAGAAAGTGTATTTTTAATATTCTATTATCAAAGGACATCGGGTGGAAAGTCGCTCCAAGCTCAGTTCTGTCTTATTTTTTAACTTGGCTGTAATATTTGTGTACTGAATCAATATTTACTTGGATTGTCTGTCTCTTATGTGGTATAGTTCATTTCCTTATCCTGCAAAATCTGTGTTTATCTTGCAGCGAAGGTACTGTAAAGCCAAAGAGGCCTCAGGTGGATCTGTTGGAGGCAAATCATGCACTCTATCTTCCTTCCCCTCGTGTGTATTAATATTGTTTGTAGACGGTTGGAAGTTGGAGATGACTGCTGCTCCACTTAGCTTGAAGTTGCCTCTGTCCTCTTGCCAGCCCTCGGTGTTGTAAACACAGCAGTGCTCCTTGCCAAAGCACTTCCACAGATGGCTCAATGAACCACTCTGCCTTGTTATTCCTGTTTATTCAGCACTGCTCATCCCCGTAATGAAATAGCTTCATTACAGCAATTTGCACTCATTCAGCATTCTGGGAGAGTATGCAGATGCTCGAGTTGCACCGGTAAGCGTTGGGATAAATGAACTTGTCCCGCTCTTCTAACAACATCAGCAACAGTCACTCAGACCACATTGAGGAAACTCGTATTCCTCAAGTTTGCTCTCAACCCTCTTTCAAGGTAATTGCGTCTTCCAAAAGTAGCAGCCATCTGTGGTTCGACAAAGTTGGCTTGAGAGCGACGATAACAACAGCACGGCGATGCCACAGACATCTAGGTAACGATCAGAAAGTACCCATAGTGCATCTGTATCGGCACCAACAAAGAACACAACAGCTTTTCTCTCCACTTGAGCAGCTCTATAGGGGGAAAACCTCATCTTAGGTCATTTGTTTGTGTTTACCGCCCTTAAAGTGTTCAGCTATGTGGCACATTTACCCAAATTATTCACCTCACAGCTCCACTAATCATCCCCGGGACCGTCGCACCGACTCAACACATCCCCTCTCTCGTGATTGTGCTTTCCTCTGTCATTTACAGTGGAGGGGAACACAATAGAACAACTGTGTGTGAAGCACAATCTTAGACGTACAACAAAGCGAGTCATTATGTGAATTTCTCTCTGCCAAAGCTCACTCGGCGCTCCATTCCTCTCCTGTCAGCCCACCTGGCCGCTCCGCTCTGCTTTTTCTGAGTTAAAATCGTCAAGCTGTGTTTGCTGAAAAACGGTTAGAGCTCAGAAAAGTGGATTCTTTTGCACAACTTTCTCAATTAATATTAAATATACTAAATCAATCACTTTTGTTTAAATATTTGAATGATCAAACGTGAACAAAACACTACCTGAGCACAGGCAGAACCTTCAAGATTTACATACATTTCCTTACTTTCTCTTCATCACCATCTGTTCCGGACAGGTCACTGGACATAATTTCCTTTTTTCTTAAATGTCAATTGAAATCCTGACACGAGAAAAAGACAAAGCTTCTTTCTTGTTCTCCGTCCAGTAGAAGTGTGAAATTGATTCTCTATGACATTTGAGTTGAAATGTGAAGAACATTTTCTTCAGGCTGGAATTGATCAATGGCTTAAATTGAGCAATCTTTCGTTATCTCCTGATACCGATCAGGTGACTGGACGAACCCTTAACTATGCGGCGCTTGTAATTATGGCAGAATATAAGATTTAACTCAAAGAATGACATTCTTAAACAATAATCCAAGACATCTGCATGTGTAGTAATGACATGGTGGGAGATTCATCCCTTTCCATGTGTTTCCATGGTGAAGTCGGGCTGCGTTTAACTGGAATGCTTGTGGATGAGCCCGGGGCCTTCCACAAAGTGGCAGATGGTGGATTATCCAAACATGCAGACAAATTACCTGGGATTCCCCTCTGTGCCTGGGCACCGGCGAGAACCGCAGAGGCCCAGCAGCTTCGACTGGCTGACAGCGGGTCAGCTGGCACCGAGCAGCTACACACACGCTGCCCCCACCCTCGCTTCCTGGCTTCCTTTTCCCCAGTTTCCTTCCTCCTTCCCATTTTTCACTGTCAACTTTTACTCCTTCCTCTTCCGCTTGGCAAAGTCTCAGTCAACGCCAAGCACAAAACCACCTCGGGGGCGGTTTTTGTTTCAACACAATGCGCATTTTTGTTTTTAGGCTGAGATTGTTGGCAGCTTTGGGCGGCCGATGATTTGAAGTCTGTTGATGGGCTTATTTTGATTGATTTTCATCTCCCTCTATTGCTCCCTACAGGACACAATGCAATTACGAGAAGGGCCAACAAATGGTCCATGTTCTACCAGGGTCTATTGTAGGAAAAACAATAAAAATGAGCAAGTCACCTCCATTAGTCCTGCTGTGCTCCATTTTTAGAGGAGATGCACGCAGAGTTAATCGAGTTTACCCCTCACATTCCTCGGCAGCCGTGTCTCACCTTCCAGACTGTTCAGCACAACTTATTCACCATTGTCATACAATAGACCTTGATGGTGATAAATGAGGCTTTTAGGACGTGAGTCTCAAGTCTTAATAGTGATCAAATGCCTCCTTCCTAATTGAATTGCCCTGCCAAGATTACACGGTCCATGTAAGTGTATCAGGACCGGAGCCAGGGGAGGCGGAAGATTCTCCGTGCCTCGCTCAAATACACCCAGAATGGCTAATGAATGTTATTAATGAAGATGGTGAATGCAAGCAGACAGCCATTGGAACGTAACTGTTTCAAGGGAACAAAACCATTATGATGGAATAATGCCCCTCATCCCACCACTGCGTCATCTATTTCCCTCCCTCATGTTTTTATTCATGAGAATCCGGTCTTGGAATCATCCCGAATTTTTCTTCCGCGGCTGCTGCTTAAAGCTGGTATCCTGTGTGGACTGCCTGCGGAAAGGTCAGCCATCATTTAGCCGGCAGAGAATGTGAGCGCTGATGCCAAACCTCCACCCTCCCCAACCCCCCCGCAGAGAAATTACCCAACACCAAGGAAAATGTCAGTACGTAGGAAACATGGCGATAAGATGCCTCTGACAGTTTTCTCTCAGCTACCTCGCTGGTATCTCACAGCAAATCCTGGAATACAGTAAGTACAAATAAGTAGAGCATATGTCGCCTGCTTTTGTGGCACTAGGATTAGTTTCTCTGGCCCGAGTATAAAGGAAGTGCCGAAGAAATTGGCCCCTCCTGTTCCTTACAGGATTCTGGCAGCTTCCTACGTCTCAGGAGGAAGTGCAAGAAGTCAGATTCTCCGTCTTTTATCTGCACACCCAGAGGACTGAAGCCTCCGTCTCTCCTCTCCTCCTCTCCGTGTGAGCATCAGGCAGCCTCGTTACTGGAACATGTTTGTCAGTGTGTCTACCTGACACACACACACACACACACACACACACAGACACGGACACGGACACACTCATACGTATATATAGCAGTGGGCACAGAGGTGAGACACCAAACTCCCTCTCATCGTAAATCAAAAGTCTCTCACACTCTCACAAAGTTTGGCAGAGATCACAATCATCCCTGTGTCCTAACATTTCGTCATCTGCCTTCATTTCCTGTCCGTCCCTGTGAGACTTCCTCTCTGCAAAGAAAAAGTGTTTTGTTCATTAAAGGGAAAAAAAAAAGTCGAGTTAGAATGACACTCGTCAGAGGTTTACAGCACAACTGCGCATAGCAGAAAGATTAGGACTGTTAGACATTCAACCACCTCACCAGTGAGGAATTCGGTGTGTATGCATGTGTGTGCTCCCTAAAGAGAGGGGATGAGCAGGAGGAGGGAGGGTGGGAGGCAGCAGGTGCAAAAATGTGTTAGCAGCTCTGAGCGGGATGGGTCTTGTCAGCCCACCCTTGGCACACGGTGGGGAGGGAGGCAGGGGTGTTATTACGGCTGTGTGACGTATGACTGCGCCCGAGTGTGTCAGTTCTTGGTATGCGACGTACGTGCTTGTATTTTTATGTCCTTTCTATAGGCCTCGCATCTGTGTGTGTGTGTGTGTGTGTGTGTGTGTGTGTGTGTGTGTGTGTGTGTGTGTGTGTGTGTGTGTGTGTGTGTGTGTGTGTGTGTGTGTGTGTGTGTGTGTGTGTGTGTGTGTGTGTGTGTGTGTGTGTGTGTGTGTGTGCGTGTGCGCGCCTGCCTGCCTGCCAGCTGATTCTTTCTTTACATACAGACCTGCATGTGTGTGTTGCTGCCCACATCTCCAGCTTGGGGGAGGAGAAGAATCCAGAAAGCCTCACATTTGCTGCTCCTCTCCCCGGCTGAATTGCAGCCTTCTGAGGTCGGCCTGCGAGGCCCGAACATAGTACTTTAGCTCTCGGTAATGGATGGTTCTACGGTACGCGCTGGAGTTTTTGCGTATGCGGGTCTGTGTGTGCTTCTTTGTCTGTGTGTGTGTGTGTACGGTTACGATGGGCGGTGCGGTATTCCATTCAAGCAGTATGACGTTTTGAGGGAGATGGCTTAAATCAACATTGGCATTCCATTACAAAACACGCTCAGCCGCCGCACATCGCCCTGTGATAACACGCTCGCTGTGACAGCATGAGCTTCACCCTGCTCGGGCTCTTGCCTGTGTGTCTGTGTGTGTGTGTTTGTCGAGTTTTGTAAAGGAGATTTTGGCTACGGTTTAGACATTCCTGGCGGTGTTTGAGGAGGTGGCCAAACCGCACAGAGGAAGATTACACTCCTGAGGGGAACGGCGGATGCAGCGGCTGAATGAGACGCTGTTCGTCAATGCTGTGTGTCAACCGTCTCTCTGTGTCGTGGGGATGCGAGGGATGTCTATTGGCGCCACTCCAATCTAGAGCCGGTCTGATTTCTGGTTTTCAATTGTCGAATAACTCGCTTAACGCTTATAACAGGTTTAACGTCACTGTTCCCGCTTCGCCTCACAATGTAGCTTGTTCTAGTTTTTCAGGATGGAGCAAATTTGTGTTTTCATGTGGTGATGACAGGCAGAAATTGAAACTCATATTTAAGTGTGACCAGGAACTGAAAGCAAACAACACTAAGTGGATTTCCTTACTTATATTTTTGCTCATCAATGGTTTGATGCATATACTGGTACCAACCTCTCGCTATGTTTTCCCACATTGGCATCATCACATTATTGGATCCGGGAAGGGATGAGGCAAAGATTACTCACTCAGCATCATCCATTTTTATTGGCACAGAGGTTATTACAGGATTGCCATTGACTTTTCCCTCTACGGGACAAAGAAAATCTCCTCCAACGTTGCCAGGCGACTCCCAAGCTTGATTCTGCTGGAACGTTAATCACTTTCCCTACAACGGTGACAACACTTTTCCCAAAAACATGGTGTTGGCACAGATCGCTCTTTACTGACCGTAGTTTCATTAGTGGTGTTTTTGTGGTATTTTTTCTTGAAACCTGGCACCGTAAAAGTCGGTATCGTGCTGATGGATGTCTGGCACACGTTTAAGAGTGAACGGCAGCGCTACCGCTGCCGGTGAGGCGGCTGAATAAGCCCACGTGGCACAATGCAGCCACATGTCTGGGGCCCGGCCCACAGAGAGGCGTCGTAAAAGCCCAAGCATGGGGCCTGGCACTGTGTTAGAGGCCATGTTCAGCTCTGAGCCACAGTCCAGTCAGCTGAGGAACTCTTATCCGCATCTTACATAATGGTTTTATAGGATTTTTCACATTGTTATTGTATATTATGGCACACATTACATCATCAGTCATTACCTCAGTCAAATGATTACTATTATACTGGAATTTCACACTTTGAGGGCCAGTTAGCTGTGATTAAACAAAAATTATACCTCTGTAATAGAAACCAATTTCGACAGGACTTCCAGAGATTCCTGCCTTCCGAATTAAATATGCAAATTCTGAAGCGTTTTCCATTTACAGGCTCACGTCGGCACTGCAGCACCGACAAGAAGCTGTTTAACCCGAGGTCACGGAGGAATAAGTCAAAAATCTTTAACACTAATTCCCACACACCATCAGTCTGCAGCCCCTGAGCCAGTCTCACTCCTGGAGTATATCAACTCTATATGTGATGGTAAACGCTGCAGCACAGGAGGTGGTTTTGTTTAAATCTTTTTACTCATTCACCAGTAATACAGCCAGCATAGTCAAGGTTTACATGGCAGCTTGTTTTTTGGGGGTAATCACTTTTGTTTACAAGAGCTCATTTTCTACAGTGCACCCACGGGATTTGCATTCATTGTTTTGCTGTTTGGTTTTTGCTGTGAGTCATCCAGGAAAATGAGCTCATCTTTACTCTTCTGTAGAGAGCTTAAAGTGAAATTTAACGAGGTTAGATTCAGGAAGTTTGGACTGGGCTCCATTTCCTGAGTCAAACACACAGTGTGTATGCTGGCAGTGATTGTCTTTTACTTATTTTTTTTGGTTTGTGTCAAATGTTACCACACGTAAAAGCTGTCTCAGTCAAAGCAAAACTTCATAAATTCATAACAGGGCTGAGATGTCTCCTTTTACATTCAGTTGTTGTTGTTTCCCTGTTTTGCTTCTCAGTATTGATATGTAAGCTCTCTCCATGAATGTGAAATAACTCTGATTAATAATAAGCAAAGCAAAATGCTGATGGAATTTCAGAAACATATCATTTGCTAAATCAATCCATCATTCTTTGCTGTGTTGTTGTTAAGATATCGTCTGAAATGCCAATACTGGGATTTTGATTTTCATGCTCTATGATGAATCATTGAAATAACTTCTCAGAGTCATGGAATATGGCAGTGTAATGGAATAAGTTCACAAGTGACAACAGCAGAATGTGTAATAATGCAGTATTTGTGCTTACTTTACCAATATCCAGCCAACAAATGAGAAACAACACTGGAAAAGCAATATGCTGAAATGTGTTTCTTGCATAGATGTCTGCACTTTAGTTAGATGGAGGCAGATCATCTCAGAAACAACAACTATACAACTACTTCTGCTTCTGTAACATGCAACGCTCTAGATTAATACTTTTAAACTCCTGATCATCCAGAACATAAAGGCTTTTCTGGATCTGCAACGTGATTCAAATAAGATGCAAATATTCTCAACTGCATGCATCTGCTCTTCTGTGTCGTCACGCAGACCTGCATGGAACATGGAGGAAACAGTAGAGGGTAGATATAGACATCTAGTCACATATACGGCACATTGTCATTGACAGATCTAAGAGCACCGTCCATGTGATGTGGTTACAAGGGAGTGCAAGTATATACTTATGCATTTTGACTTCACTTTTGTTTGTTAGGTTATGACATTACAGCTAGATCATATTTAATGTGCACCCACTGCGCTGGACTGTCTGCCTGTCACAATGAATCAGGCTGGACAGAGCTGATGGGTCTGACTGGACCCCAGCAGCCTCTCTAAGCCCTCTGATGTCTGATCTAATGGAAAGTGAAGAGGGCAGACGGCACACACACTCATACACACACACACTCGCAACACTGAGTTTTGAGTCCTGTGCAGCTCACTGGGTCGAGTGCATACACAGAGAGAGGAGGACTAGAGTGGTCAAGGATTGCTTAGAAAGAGCAACGTAAGGGGAAAGGGTTTCAAGCGAGGGCTGGATAAGCAGGATGTCAGGCAGCACTTCACCCAAACTCACATTTTCAGGCAAAAAGACATCTTGCTCAATGCTTCAGACATCTTTTCTTGTCTTTTCTTCTTCTGATACCTCCACCTGCTTGTATTTGCTCTAAATAAGTTGTTGCTTACAAACAAAACGCATATTGATAGAGTTTAAAGTGATATGGAATCAGGAAGAGCAGCAAATAATCATAACGGAGGAACTACAACCAGCTAATTGTAATCGTTTTAATGCTACGGTAACTGGCATACTGAATTCTGCACAGGTTGGTGTGCAGGTTAGAACTTGCTGTTGTCGTCAAATGACTTAGAAAAAGTGCAAAAAATATCTACATATGAAGACTAATAAGAATTCAGTCTAATGTAACTTTATATCAGAAGGTATTAAAAAATGTTACTTTTATCAAACAACGGATGAGACCTTTTGGAATTGAAGCCAATTCTCACACAGCGTGTTAGTGTTCATTGACTCTGCAGCAGCTTTGTCAAACAGCCAGAGGAGGTGTGACCTCTGCTGCCTTATGAATGACTCTTACTGTTTGCCATTGTTTAATCTGCTGGCACTCATGTCGTGTTGTATTCATTGAGAAACAGGGCGATGGCGATCACATCACATACACTCACACACACACACACACACACACACACAGTCATGTAAACACTGTTTGCAGTTTACCGTGGTAATCCACCCTTACTGTATTTACTCGTGGCCGTGTGGGCAGGGCCTTCCAAAAGGCTGCACTCATCTGAAGGTCAAAACAGCACACACAGGCAGAGGGAACCGAGGTCAGGGCTGTGTAACTATTTGCATTGCCAGAGCCCTGCTAATGCACGTTTCCCAGAGGGCATGCACGTCCTCTGCACTGGAAGAATCGGTAAACAGGTCACAGTTGCTGCTCCGGCAGAAGTAGCCATCTCGGATAAAGGGAACAAATCAATACCAAACGCTGCAGCATCTCCCTATCTCCGTCCCTTATAGCTCCAAGATACAGATATGATGAACATTTATGCTTTACTCCCACAATTTTACCCTTGTTTTGTTGTCATTATGCTGCTCTGTTTCTATTAGTCATTTCAGTTTAGATTTAGTGTTTCTGATAGTGGTGCTGAGGTCATACATAGTTCAGTTGGAGTCGTGTGGCCACAAGAAGAGATTTGTTACAGTCGTGTTTGTAACCGAGTTAGAGTGTGTGTGTGTGTGTGTGTGTGTGTGTGTGTGTGTGTGTGTGTGTGTGTGTGTGTGTGTGTGTGTGTGTGTGTGTGTGTGTGTGTGTGTGTGTGTGTGGCTTCAGCGTGCATCCATCTCTTTTTCATGAGGCGTTGTGTCGGCTATGCTCAGCATGGAGGTGAAAAAGCTTCATTTTCCACAAATTCCTCAGTTGTGGCTTCTGTCTGCATAGTTTGTGTTGCAGGGAGAGATTATCGGATTATCACTGTGAGAAAGTGTAAAAAAAAAGGAAAAAAAACATAAAACTTTGTGCCGATTTGATTTCACAGCTGCGACTTGGTTTGGTTTGTCTAATAAGAATAAACTGTAACTGTATCTGAAAACGCCTCCTTCGTGCCACAAATGGAAAGTTTCTGTTTCTTGTCTCCATTTGATTCTATTGAAAGCAGAGCGGAGGAGATGAGCAGTCTTGATGTCCCCCGGGGGTAAATGTGAGCCTGTTGAGGGTTGAGGGTTGGGGGTGGGGGTGGTGAGAGGGAGGCACGGGGGTCCTTGGCCGACTGTTGCTGGAGGCCAATCACCATTGACCCCCCGCTATTGACCCCCCCAATAGAGCAGGGGCATGAAGTGACTATTTATCACAGCCATGTCCGCGTGTCATCGGACTACACACAGATAAGACCACCATGACAAGACTCACACACTGGCATGGCCAAAACACCTTTCCTTCCCTCTCATCTCCTTTCCTTTCCCCTCCTCTCCTTTCCTTCCCCGTCCTCTCCTTCTCTTCCCTATCCCGTCTTTCTCCTTATCTCCTCTCAATTTCCCAGAACCAATCCCATTCCGTGTCGCCTTCTCCTCCCGGCATCCATAGACAACCTGAACTCTGGTTGCACTCTCCTCTAATCCTCAGCCAGTCTTATCGCAGCTCAGGAACAATGGCCACAGAACGAATTGGAGCTCTGAATCGCAGCCTGCAGAAAATAGCTCCCGCTCCCACAAGGATCTGGGACCCTCTGAACGTTGCAGAAACCTGCCACCGCTTCACATCGAGTCCCTCCTATTGGCGTGTTGAGAAGAGATTCCAATTCCTGGCCACTTGAAAGTCGCCCAAGTTGAATTTGTGTTACTTTACCATCATGGACAGACTAATTACATCTGTACTTGCTATTGTCTCGTCAGTATACTGATCTACTGCCCGTCTGTTTAGTTTGTTCACTGCAGAGCCGCACGAGTCCTATTCTGTGATTCATGTAGGTAGACGGGCACCTTTCCAAGCCGATCTCCCCATTCATCTTCTATTAATGAGCTTTCACCTCAGTCCTAACGAGCTGTAATGGCCGTCGCACCCCGCATGGAATCAATTCTGCAGTCCGTGCTGTGGCCCCACAGTGGACAGGCACATTTACATAGGTGAGACATTGCCAGCATTAAACAGCAAGGCAGGATGAAATCACTGATCTCCCACCAGGCTTAAGTTAATTAACCATCTTTTTTTTTTTTAAATCATAGCAAGCTTAATTACACTGTTTCTGTTTCAAAGCTGATATCCAACATTTCTTTTTCAACTGATGTTTTCTCCAATGGACTCAGGGATTTTGATGTTGCTTGTAAATGTAACATAGCGTTCTTCCTGCCAAAAAAGAAACTAAGTAAACAGAGAGTCACAATGAAATTTGGTTAACAAACCAAGAAGGCTTTGGTGAAGAATCTCTGCATGGAAACGACTCTTTGAATCAAATACAAATCGAGTGCATGTTGATGGGATTGTCTTATTTCTGTCGCTCCCTGGGAGTCACCCAACAGTTATTTTCATCAGTACTCAACGTTCGAGTGGTAGGTGTTCATTTGCTACTAGAACACTAAGAGCTCTTCTTTATTGTGCATATGCATTATTCTTCCATTCTGACTTTCCCTTTTTATCCGCTCTTCATCTCACTCTCTACGCTTTGTGTCGCTCTTCCTCTGTCCTCGTTTGTCTCCAACCCTGTCCTCTCTCGCTCTCTCGCTCTCTCACTCTCTCTCTTTCAGTTAGTCTTGCTTACATCTGTCATCACCCTCCTACTCCCTGTTTCTGCTTTGTGTACATTGTCCCACTATCTGCTGCAGTAACGGGAAGAGCATGTCAGCAGGTCGAGGGAGAAAGGTCCTCTTCAGCATCTAGTCCCTCTTACGCCATCAGGGCAGATGTGCACATACACAGCTACACACAGTCACACTGGATTGCTTGCTGTGGGATATAATATTTGACTGTCAGTGTTGCTGGAAATGTAAAATTAAGCAACAACTTCTAAGGTTCTCACATTCTCGTGAGTCCACTGTGTTTAGCCCCTCTGAACGAGATCACACTCTTGCAAAATAGTGACTTGCGAAGTGTGAGACCGCCGCTCCGGGCACTGCTGCTTGGTGACGCTGCTGCTACGGCGCCATTCCGTTCCGTGCTCTCCGGGGCACCAATATGGCATGTTGTGTAAAAGTAGCTTAAGCGTGTGTCATGTCTTGTCGTTTCATCTCTCTGTCAAGAAATATGGCTTCCAGCTCGTACAGAGAGAGGTATTTATAAGAAAGCATACGTCAAAAATAGTGTAGCAAGATCGATGCTATCTTACACTCTGGGCCAAACTATTTCAAATGTAGCTGCCGGGCTTCCCAAAAGTGTTTGTGTCAAGTAGACAAAGGCTTAAATAAGCACCCGCAACAAGCTCATGACATGGTATGGACCATGAGAAGTGTCTGCAGGAGAATGATGGAGACAGGAGCACAGACACAGATCCGCCTTTCATCTGGACAAGCAGGTCACATTAAAGCACAGGAAACAGGAAATTCAAAGTACATCGATTTCAGACATTCAGTCTACAAACATCAAATTAAGGAGGAAATGTTGAAATTGAGGAGAGTGGAAGCGAGACATGGAGCAAAAACGCTAATGTATTCTTCTGTCTTTGTCCCTCTTTGCTGCTTTTGTGGCTTCAAAACAATCAGACATGAAAATGCAATCAAATTTGTCTGACAGGATTGTTTTGTCTTCGCTTGTCGTAGCTTTTCTCTGGGTCTGTGGGGCAGAGTGGGCAGCGAGGGGCTCCACACGCTATCGGCTTCCCTCACCGAGCGCTAAGCGAAATGACACTCAGCAGCAGGCCGCCACGGGTCAAGAAGCAAACACCTTCGCTTGTCGGTCCGCTCTGTGACTGACACACAATACCTGTGGGTGGCGGAAGATGGAACTCTAAACCCAGATTGCCACGGCCGAGATCGACCCTGACAATCACACAGAGGGAAATCAAAGTGACGGCAAAGCTTTATATAAGCCTCGACACGGCCGCTCTGTAAATGAAACGAACACCCTGTGTGTGTGAAATGTTCTGGAGTATACTGAATCTTAGTGAAGTGAATACTTTCTTAACCGGTGTCGTCCTATTGCACATTCTTTGAATATCCTTGCCTCTTTTTACGACTCTGCTCATAAATGCACATTCACCTCTGGTTCCTCATTGATATGTCATCGTACACTTCAGCTCCAAATGTTAAGGAGTGGCTCAGCCTAGTTAATAACCAAGCCAACTGAAATGATAATGGATACACAGGTTAAGGATTTCTTCAAGAGTGACTTTTTTTTTGGTCGAGGGCAGGGAGAGTAAATCCTTAAAGCCAGGGGATTTTCTGCTCATTGTTTTCCTGGGGTGTAAAGTCAATCACATTTAATCCTTCACTAGTCCAAAAGCGATCCCCTCAATCAAATCCTGATATTCACTGTGCCCCTCCAAGCGCTTCACAGCTGCAGATTCTCCAAGGCTGAGTGGGAGTGTGCGGGTGGCAGCCAACCAGAGAGATGGATAGATGAGCTTCTGCCTTTTGCATAGAAGCTTTAGCCTGAAAATGAAAGGATGTTGTTGTTTACCACTTGTTCCTTCTGGCAAGTGTAATCAGTTGTTGGCAGCTTGGAGGAGGAGGACTGAAAAGAATGCGTGTGTGGAAGGATGATGAAGGGCAGACGTCTTGGTCAGTTAGTTGCTGTATGTGCGGTAGAATCCGGCTGCCAGTTTGGTGGCTGTTAATGTTTTTGATTCAATCCAGAGCTCTCTTCTCTCGCCGTGCACGGCCATGATAATGTACCCAAAGGGCTCCTCCTGCAGTAAACAGAGCCGGAGCCTCCCTGGATTTATCATGGAATATCTCCTCTCTCCTGCAAGATTGATCTGTCCGGTTCATGAACCTGAGAGAAAGATGATAACAGGGAGAGGATCCATCATTAGTTTAGCTGGCCTTTGGAAGTGTTGCATTCTTGTTGCCCGGGCTTTCCAGTTACATTTTCACGACAGTCTCTCCACCTCTTTTCTCATTAAGGAGAAAATGGTTCACAGCTCAAATATAGCTGTTATGTTCCCAGCACTATCTTCTACTGTTCCCACTTATCTTTTTTAGTGGCTCTAAACAGATGCTTGTGGTCAGCAGTTGTGCTGCGGCTGGTACATTACTGTTGAACCCCAGCGTGAGTGCAGCACACTTTGTAAAAGTTTAATTATTTCCTGACAAACTTCGAGCGCCCTGTGCTCTCGAGTATTCAAATAGGCTCATGGCGCACTTGTGGGAGCAGCAGCACTTCCTTTTACGCTGAATCGATATTCATGAATGTTCTTTTCCTCTCTTGCCTCATAAATTACATAATTAAACATGGAAATGTAAATGTATTTTGTGAAGGGACCGTAAAGGAGCGGAGCAAGAAGAGAGGAAATTGAACATCTGGAGGGGAACTCGGACATCCGGGGAGGGGAAGGCGTGAGGTCCATAGAGGAAGGGTGTGGTGCCTGACCTCTGACCCTCAATAGAAGGTAGAGGTCGAAGGCGGGAGACGAAGTGCAGCTGTGTTGCAACTCGCAAAGCCACTGTCAAGCCAATGACTGTGATCTGCTTTGACAGATGTGTCCCCACCCAGTTTACCAAGCATGCTTCAACAAGAGCTGGCAAAGAGAAAGAACGGAGGGAGGGGTAGACGGAAGAAAGGCTGGAAGGAAGGGAGGAAGAAACCAACAAATAAAGTCAGAAAGGGAGCGGGAAGGAGAAATCGAGCAAACGTGCGTTGAGTTAGTGGTGCTCTCGCCTTGTGGGGAGCTGGCAGGGAGTCTCAGTCCACCGCAACATTTTATCGAAGGCATTGCGCATCCAATTAAAGGGTTCTTCCCATGAGATTTACAGACTACCCACCAATAACACCGTCCTCATCTCCCAACTCTCATTTCTACCCCCTGTGGCAACACCCCGACTTTGCTTCTTTAATCGGTGCTATTGCAGCAGAGGTAGGAGCAATTCATGCCAGGATTGTGTATTACCAAGTCCTTTAACAGCTAAATCAAAGAGTGTGAATCTGCGTAATGCGGGATTAGACTCAGATAGGAGATCTAGCAGCCTCACCGTACCCCGCTACCCATCACGGCCGGGGTAGCTCCATTAGGCTCAACACATTGCTCATTTTTCCGCAAGAGCTCCCCTGGGCTAAGAGGCAATTATGCAGTAGTGTGGCATGATATTTCATTCTCTTCACATTGCATTACTCTACGGTGATGCTGGCCACAAACCGCTTCATATGGCCCAAGAGGAAGGGAACTTTCTGCTAACAACTTCATGTGAGTGAAGGGAGACGGAGGGGAGGGAGAAGAGATCTCAAGGGCATCGTGCCGCATTGGGATTCAGGTCTGGTTTACCCACTTACAAGGAGAATTAAAAGGTGCTAATGCATCCAAACTCATGTCAGGTGGTGTTATATTTATAGTCGCACAGGAACACAGCATGCATATATCTACAGGAGTGATGATTCTAAGCAATATACCTCTAATTGAAGATTTTAAATAGAATGTATTGACAAAATGCATGTGCAGATAAAGCAGAGAGCGAAGTGTTCAGGGAAGGCTGAAGTGGTTGATGAGTTGTGGAGACGTGCAGGTCGATTTCAGTGTCTCAGGAAGATTTCCCCTGGTGAAATTAATTCTCCCTGTACTTCTTTACAACTGTGGCAGATAAGTTCTCCTCTGCAAAAAAACACGGAATGGTGTGATGCTTCCACTGTCTCACACACTCGCACTCTTTGGAATGATTTAGACAACTTAAGTCAGTCCATTCAGACTACTTGAGGTCTCACTCAGGGGCACCCTAGTGGCCTTTGGGTGTGTTTGCTCCTTGTCACTCACAGTCTGTCAATGCCTTTGCTATTAACTCCACCACGGAGGTACATTTGTTTGGAATTGTGATTAAAGCAATGGTTACATCAAGATGATACAATCGAAACAATCGTTAATCGAATTCCGCCATCATTCTATGTACATGTGTCATATTCTGACTGAAGACGTTTACATGCCTGAATAAATCAGTGAGAGTCAGGATCTTTGTCTGGACCCCTTTTTTTTCTATGTTGCCATTACCAACCTTACAAAACTGCAGAACATGTTTTGCATGTATAATGATGACACTTTACCTCTGACCTTTTGTGTCAATTGTTTCTGTGCTGTCAGCTTAATTCACAATAACTTAGCATTAACCACGTATTCTTGTTTTTGTCTCTAGAGATTCGGTCTGGTCGGCGAGGGTCTAAGGACGGCTCGACGAGGCAGCTGCCTCTGTACGACACGCCTTACGAGCCCGCAGAGAACGGCGGGGACTCGGACCCCGAGCGCTCACGCTGCCCCAGAGAAAGCAGACTGCCACAAGACGACGAGCGACCACCTGAGGAGTACGACCAGCCATGGGAATGGAAGAAGGAGAGGATTTCAAAAGCTTTTGCAGGTATAACAGCTACCGCACAGACAGATTAGACTGAACTTTATTATGCCCTGTGGGAAATAACCTCCACATGTCATTTGACACACTAAGTGTCAAAAGCAGTCAGTACAAGGCTGCATAGAATAAAAGGCTTTTTAGATAATTGGGGAAATGCTCAGCTTCTCTCCTCCTCTTCCTCTGCGCCTTTGCTTGTCTCTCTCAGAGTTACAGTGCAAAATCTTTCTATAATTACACGTGTAACTTGTAGAGAGAATACATGGTTTCTTACCCTACTTAAGTCATATTAAAATGGTGTCTTAGTGAACCTTTTAACATGCCTGTTTGCATACAGTCAGAAGGGATGGCAAATGATCAGACAGTGAGTCTAAAAAAGACAATTTTAGGGTGACTTCACTTCACACGCATAAATTCCAAACCTTTAACATAATGAAATCCTACGTATCCTCTTTTCTGCCTAACTAGCTAGATTTCTGTTTTTCCAACTCTAACAAATGTGATTATGGCCTTTGTCAGGTTTTAGAGGTTTCTGTTGCTGCTGCAAACTCTCTTAACGCTCCTTTTTTTCCCCCCTTCTGCAAAAGCATCCCACTAAGTTGATTTGTTTCAGGTGGCCAGTCTTCTGTGTGCTGTTTCCGTCCAACTGCCGCCTGTTTAAACTAAGAGGGTACCTTTGGCTGCTCAGTGTGGGCATGATTGGCAAATGCATGTTCAGTCGGTGCAGGTAGTGTGTGTGTGTGTGGATGACAGCTTTGGGTGTGAGAGCTTCAGCATGGCTAACACAGCCATAACACTGAACAGGGCTGTTCCTGGAAAGAACATGGCTTTGGAATACAAATATCCTCTGATGCAAAGCCTTTCTCTGATTTGTAAAAAAAAAAAAAAAAGAAGAAGCATTCCCTTTATTCTATTTTTCATCCCCAATTTTTCTCTTTATATTTTTCTTTTTTTTTATCCTTGAACAGCTCTGCTTTGTTATGACTGCATTAGCTACGAGGGCTCTGTAAGTGGGACAGGATCAGATCCCCACAGAAGAAAGGACTGCACTTCTAAATCCCTCACAGGTACCACTGGAGACGGGGGGACGGGGGGATCGGGGGGCTCGGGAGGGTGAACTGTCTCATGTTTGTTTTGATGTATTTATGTTAAAGCTAAACCTTGATGCTTAAACCTGGTGTGGACCTGCTGGATCTCGTGGGCCATCTTCAGCTTTATGTCTCACTTGAGTCTTCCACGCAGGTTAAAGAAAAAGCTTAAAATTAACAGTTTGCATCTAGAAGTCAGACAGGACATTATTGTATATTCCCCATAATGCCATCAGCGAGATTAAACCATCATTGTATAAATAGTTTGTTATTATTTCCATTAAGTTGGTAAAAGCCAGGAGAGTCACAAAAGCAATCACGTTTTTAGCTGAAGTATGTACGTCTGCTTCCTTTGAGACGCTGAAAACTGCTGTGAAAGCAGAGGGTTCGGTGTATTTCCTGCCGCCTCTGACAAGAAAGCATACTTTTTAATGTATTTTCTGCATTTTATCCATCAATTATCCATCTATATTATTTGGCAACATTTCAATTACGGATGAGCTGGTTTAGAGGAAGAACACATTTAGTCCTGTTTGACTTTGACTTAGTAGTATGTTGCAATTCCTGCTGTTTCTGTAATATCATGCATCATCAATATGCAGATTTGAACTCAGATATAAAATATTCCATAATTTGGGCAAAAGAGAGCATGCTATAGTTTTCAGAACCACCTTAAAAACCAGTTTAAGGTTTAATAAGACATAGTAGAAACAGCAGCAGTGCAGAAATAGTAGTGAAAATGATTCTGCTCTAGTATGTAACATGTTGCAGCCTGGATCGTTTATTCTTTTCTGTGGTGAACCTTTGATTGCAATCTGGTGGATCTCATTTGTGTGAAATGGAAAAAGAGGCTCTCGGGAGTGTTTTATGCATATCTTAAGGTAAAAGAGCATACGCGCCTCTTCAAACACTGGCTATGACTTAATGTAATTCAAATAGAGTATCACCGCTTCAAGCAGGTAAAGCAGAGGAAACCGAGTTATATGATCGTTTTCCAGGTGTAGATTGTTTTACAACGGCAAAGATTTTGAATTACTTCTTCCGATGGATTTGTGTTCTTTGGTGCCAGTTGTGATTGTGGTGTTTGTTGGATGTGTTTGTCGGATGTGTCTATCCATGCGGCATCATCTGTGTTCTCTCATGTTTCTGTCGTGTAATCAGTTTCCTGTTTACATCTGTGTGTTCTAAACACTGGGGTCTTCACAGGAGTCGCGGCACTTTGCCTCTTACAGTGATTAGTTCAATATGTTATGCAGCATTCTTTAATCACTTGACTTCTCCGTCTCATTATTTTTCTGTCAACCGGCGCTCCGAGGAGTTTGTATAGGGCCGGCTTCACCCTTTGAATGATGAGTAATTCGATTTCCATCGGAAGTGCTGTCTGCGATTTGACGAGATAACTCTTTAAGTTGTCTTTCAAGGAAGAAAGTGACTCTTGAGATGTGCTTTGATTTATTGCGTGGCTTTATTTCATGTTATGTTTAATTCAGGTGTATTCATCCCAACGCTATAGATAGAAGATAAATAAAGAGAGAAAGGGATTTTTTTGGGACAAGTTTTGTCAGCGTAGGTCTGTTACTTTTGGAGGGTGTAGACCGGTTTTGGTTCCAAAACATCAAGGGGCTTAGGGGAAGTTTCAGACCTCTCAAGCCTTTTGCACTTTAAGACTTATTAGAGTTTGGGATCGATGCACGATGCTCTGATCTTTGAAACCAGCTTACCCCCCTGTGCCAAGAAATTACACTCTGCTTCGCTATCTAAGTCCACTCGTGACCCAGTTCTTTAGCACAGCCAGCAATCCCATAATTCCCGCTCCAGCCATTCTGGTCTTCTTCATGCTGCTCAGCTGAGAGCCTGTGGTGGTTTCTGGTTTCGGTATTTCAGCCCCGTTTGTCCTGGAAGTTTTCCTCATGCGAGCCTACAAACACACGATCACACACACACACTTACTCACATGTTGTGTTTTGCTGTGTAGGCAGTTCCTTTCCAAATCCAAGAAAAGTAAGAACGTTGGTATGTAGAGGCATTGTTGAAGTGTTTTGAAGCATCGCTCAGGACAGGGTTACTCAGGGTGTATTAGTCATGAGGACTCGTAAGGACACGGCTTTACCGTACAGTTTGAGATGTCGTAACCTAACGGGAACAGTTGGGTCACGTTGGGTTTCGTCTACTTTCTCGGGTATTTGCGGGACGCAGTGGCTTGAGTTTCAGGCAGAGGTTTTGAGTTTTATTGTATAGTCTATGGTCTGTGTAATATGGCCTCTTTTATTTGGTGGTGACAGTATTATTACAGATCCTTTTCCAGTTGTTTGCCTCTGCAGGAAGATCAGTCACACCACAGACTGTGATTTACTTTGTTTTGAGTCCAGAAATCAGGCCTACGAACTGGAATGAAACCAAAGCAACGACGTCAGCTTAGTAAAGAGTAAGCTTTCTGAAAACTATGGAAGGAAAACATTTGCAATATCTTATTTTGAAATTCATTGAGTCATTTTCCTTCCTTATTTTCTGCCATCATTAAAGCACTAATGTAGGTGACTAATGATGATTTCCTCGACTGTTTACCGAGCACATCAACGTGTTTACAGTTCACATTCCAACAAGTGTGTTGGAAAGCGAAGGTGTCTGTAAACAAAGTATTCACAGATAACGGAAAGAAGATGCACAACCCTACTTACAACAGTGGAGTGGGTGTTTAAAAACAGGGATTAAACAAGTATGGAGCGTCGCCTTACGCCGCCCCTCCCGCCACGGTCTGACACGGTAATGCGATCTGCATAAAAGACAATTTGTCTTCATTAATGATGGTGGAAGGAGAGCAGGGTAACGCTCCTTTGCCGCAACCCCTTCCTCAGCTGTCCCCATCGCTTGAGGCCTGCCTGCCTGCACGCATCTCTGCAGCGCTCGGGCCGGCGTTATTATTCACTGCTGGGCTATCTCCTGACAGGTATGCAATGGAATGCAAATTCCCTGCCTTGTTAGGGTGTTGGGAAGCTGTGTACTTGTGGTTTGGTTAATCACTCATTCTCCTGCCCCCCCCCTACCTTCCCCCCCTTCTCCAGAACGCACACACACAGACACACACACTTCCCACAACCTCTTTCCTGCCTCCCCTCCTGGCTGTTGAATCAGTGATGGATGAGACAGGAGGTGAAGAGTGAGGAAGACACATTAGAATTTGACCATATGACGCCGCTGTTGGTTGCGTGCGCGTTTGTGTCAGTGCATGTTAGATAGAGAGAGAGACAGATAGACAGAAAGAGAGAAGGAGAGTAGGAGTGAGAGTGCTTGCGTGTCTCCCAGTGTTAACACATGTGCTGTAACTATGCATATGGCACTATTCACTCACACACCCAGACGTGCACACGCTGCCATTGGAAATCGGAGCCTCCTCACAGCCAGAGCAGCACAGAGAGCCATTGTTACTTAATCTCTTTGCCCTCTGTTACCTGCAACTAACTCCAGTCACTTGGCTCCTGGCCAGCAGGATACTGTGCGTTAAACGTGAGAGATAAGAGAAGCCACCATCGCCGGCTCCCTCAGGTCTCGGGGAGCTTTATGGTTTTTTAATGAATCTTCGCAGGCTTAATGACCCAGACATCTGAGGCTCAACTCTTGTGTCCCAGAATAAATAATTGATTCAGTTACAGTCCTGCTCTGGTTCTTTACACCGGGGTTAAAGCCAGCTGTTTTCTGCGTCCCATGCGACTCTCGCTGTGTGTCTCTCTCCCTGCTCGGCTGACCCCGATTTTTTTCTTCCCGGCCACTGTCTGTCACTCGGCGGCTCTGTCTCCTCCTCCCGGCTGCAGCACCCTGCTGATAACCTTCCTGACAGCCCTCTTTCATGAGACTCGAACCTGTCCCACCGTCTTTCACCGAGCACTGCCACCGGTCTTATCTTCACTCACACACATTGGCCACACACAACAGCGCTGTAAACCTCCCCCCTGCAATATATAGCACCAGCACTGCTAGCAGGGCCTCACTAGCCCATGCACTCCATTCGAACTGCCGGGAAAAGCTTTGACGCCATCACGCTTGGCCATCACTTTCATTTTTTTAATCAAAGACGTCGACTTTGAAGACAGATCTGCGCTTTGAAAGAGAGCTGGACTATATGATGTGATGCGTATAGTATGAGGGGGAAATATGAGGTGGCGTTCCAGTACCCTTGGACCATTACACGCTTTGTTATCTGTAATGATTTGTGTGCCGAAGGAGCAGACTCATCATCAGAAGAGGCTGGATTTGTTTGTTTCTGAGCGCTTCTGCATTTAATGTGCTGCATAAACATCACAATCCTCCAACTTGTTTTGAATATGCATGTAATTAGCCAACCAAATTAAGCAGAACAAAATTAAATGGCGCTGGTAGAAACAAGGATAATCGGTGATTTATAGTGCAACAGTGTTTACAGTGATGAAGTGCCACAGGCTAATGAAAAGCCTGGGTAAACAAATACCTGGCTGTAAAAATAGATCTGCTCCTGAAAGAACAAAGGAAAGGCAAACACAGATAAAAATGCTGCCTATTGTTCTTATTGTCTTTGGCTCTTTTTGATGCACTGAACTGTCAACACTGGAGTGAAACAAATAACTCATCAACCACAGTGTTTATTACAGCCAAGCTTACTGTGTGTCCACCACAGGAATGCTCGCACGCCTCATATCCCATCATGATGGAGCTCTGACATATGTTTTCAAAAAACGGAATTCTTAAACATACATATTAACAGGGCCGTTTGGTCTAATTTATCTGAGCTTTGTTGGTTTTGAATGTAATCATAGTCTCTCTTACTTAGCATGACTTTTGTACAAATGTTGACTGAGGATTATGTAAGTGTGAGGCAGCGTATTGGTGTTAACAATTTCATCAGCAGTATAAACAAAGATACTACCTTTTTTCATTACAAAGTCCAAAAAAGTAGGCAATGGCAACATCAGTGATGGTACGTGGGCCTGTAATCCTGCCGTGAATCCTCTCCAAACCGTCAGCTATTTTTCTAACTTTCAATCTGGCTTTAGCTTTAATTTTGCAGTATATTGTGTAAGCAAAGTTTCAAATGAATGTAGGATTTGTATGGCATCATGCATGCACATATACGTTCTCAACTCATTACATTACGATCATTCGGCAGACGCTTTTATCCAAAGCGACTTACATTATATTACCACCCTTCGCAGAGGGGGGAGCAATTGAGAGTTCGGTGCCTTGCTCAGGGGCACCTCGGCAGGGACTCGAACCGGCGACCCTCCAGTTCCCAGGCGGAAGCTCTACCCACTGAGCTACTGCTATCCAATAAGAATCCTGGCCTAATCTTAAAAATGTGGCCTCCATAAACCCATACAGTGTAGGAGTAAACTATACTTGATGGGTGTGTGTAGGGGGGGATACTGCATAAACTAGAAAATATGTGTCACTGGGTGCAGCTGTGTAAGCGCTGCTGTTGCTCTAGTTTTGGATCTGGATGAACACATCACCCCATGCAGCCCTCTTCATGCAGAGGCACTCAGGAGCGATGCTACAAGGTGTAAAGGCGCATTCATCCATGCAACAACATGGCATCCGGTGCCAGTGCTCCATCAAGAGGACCTGAGGACTGAGAGCACTTTGTAATAAGTGACAAGGGATTCTCGCCTTGCATTAATTTAGTAACAAATGTGGCTATTGAATCATTTTTACATTCATTTCGTATTTAATGTTAATACTCATCGGTGCGACCAAGCATATCAGAACCTCGCGTTCCCGAAAAACGCCTCCTCATCCTTGGAGCGAGGCTGCGCTAGCACAGGCCGCCTTCTGCTCTCCAAACAATTACACGCTAATCTCCAATGTGAAATGAGAATTAGGCTTTTAATCTCATAGGAAGACTGGCCCCTATTTCACCCTCAAAGTAGTTGGAAGTTACATTATTTTCTAAAGCTTCTGACCTCAGGCTAGCCCAACTCTTCTCCATTTACCCCGCCGCCCACCACACACCTCCCCACACCTCTTCCGTTAAGACGGCGAGCAAACAGCTCCTCCTTCCAGCCACCTTTCTGTGGATTAGCCCCCTGACACCACAGGCCCAGCTATTTAATTGCTTGTCAGATTGAATATTCTCCGGTTTCCCCCTTCATCTAGCACACCGATATTGCTTCTCATTAGAATGTCCTCCACCAGCCCGCGGCAATTCCTCGCAGGGTGGACGACAGCGAGTCCATAACTCTGTGCTCGTCCTCTAGCAGGAAACCATCGTGTATACCAACCAATATGAGCCAGTGACACACTAATGGATGTGAATGCAACCCCATTTTATTGTGCTTATGCAGCTGAAGTCGCAGCTGGGTTTAGACAAGGGCGTAATTCTGAAATAATGCAATGCGATCTGAAAAATGTGGTGTTGCCCATGAAAAAGTAGTTAAGTAAGGTAAAGCTGCTTGAAGGTGAATATTCACTGCGAAACCACTTATGGATAAGTGAGGATAAAGATGAATTATGCTCAGACAGTTCTGCTGCACGGCGGATTTTTAGATTCATTTCCACTATTGGTGTTGTTAATGGCAGTTTATACATCTTGTACTTGCTTTGACCTTTTATAGAATGAGATTTAAAAACATAAAAAAAACATGAATTATACTCAGTTTGTTTCTCTAAATGCCCTGCACAGACGTGGAACACCCACACAGGTGTTTTCACTTATCCCGGCTGATTGCATCTCTTCACAGGACTCAGTGGGCGCGGCCAGACACTTGATTGACATTTGCCCGACTCTGCTGATAGGTCATTAGAATCCCAGCATAGCTCCACCCCACTTCATCTTCAAACACATCTAATCAGCCAGAATAACTTTGTCCTGTGTCGGGTCGCAGAACCCTTTCAAAAACAAAAATGGCTCATCAACCTTTTCTGGGGTCATGGACCAGTCACGTAAAGATGCAATGTGCTCACGGGCAGAGCTGTTAAAAATGTAAATACTTTCATAAAATTGCATGATATCTCTGCTCTCCTCAAAGATGGAATAAAAATGTGTAATGGTGCCATCACTGATTCGCCGCCTCTCATCGCTTCTCATTTATAATGACTCGGGTCCATATGGAGACAGATGTGTGCCTAACAAACTAAAGTTTTATATAGTCGGTTTATTTTTCCTTAAACTCACTTTTCTGAAGTTTTAGAGACATGCCAGAATGATCAAAGCAAAGGCTGTGAATGCGTATGTAAAATAGGCAATTTTGTCTTACTTTTTTATCAGATATTTGTATGGCTACTAAACTTGCATTAAAAGCCCTGACTCTTAATGTGCTTTTTGTGGATGGGGTCGAAAAACACATTACGCTCCCCTACCCATTTATTAAGCATACACAGCTATTTAACAAGCGGTGCTTCCTCAGTGACAGATGTGGTGTTGCAGAGCACTCGATTCACCCTGGTAATACTTTTGTGTGGACATCAGACATGCATTATTTAAGGTGCTAAGCCCGGGGAGTGTCCGCTGCTGCGATGTATCGCTCGGAGGCACTGTTCCAACGGAGGATATTGTCTGCGTGGCTCTTTATCTTAATATAAGGCCTAATGTTTGTTTTTTCTTCTACCGAGAGAAACGGCAGTAGCTGAGCTCCAGGCATCTTAGGTTTGATGGTCTGCCCTTTTATGGTGCATCAATCAGTATGTTAAAATGCACTTTAAAGGTTGGCCTGTACTGCGGTTAAACCAGTATAAATAAGAGTAATAGTCAACCTGGATTACGCAGATCAGATACCTGATCAGTGTGTTCAGGTATGCAATCATCCTCAATGTGTTGATGTGTCCTGTGTACCCATTGACACCATGCATACAGCTTTATGTTTGATCACACAGTATGAATGGAAGTACTGAGCGCATGTGAACTGGTGTTTCATTTGGTCCAACCTCTTAGTTTATCAGTACTTCTAGTTAAAGGTCAACATTTCTTTGACAATGGAATGGTCTTGGGTTCAGAACTTGACCCAACTTTTCAGGTTAACCAACTTCATTTACCTTTCAGTCCTTCCTTTTCTAACCCACTGCTGCTACTGATTGTATGATCATGATATAATCACCACCCTGTTAAATCTGCTCCTCACCGTTTCTCACTATTTCTCTCATTAACTCCGTTTCTTCACTCCCTTTGTCTTTGTCTTAACGCCTCTTTGCTGTCTCCTCCCTTCCTCCCTCCCTCCACTTCTCCTCTGGTGACTTGGGCGACACTTGCAGTAGAGATTAAAGTGATCAAGGACCTACCCTGGCCCCCGCCTGTCGGGCAACTCAACACCAGTCATCCTCCACTGGAGGAGCTGGATTCTCCCTCCCAGACACCTCAGCCCTCGCCAGGACAGACAGCCTGTGACCAGCACCACCATGGTGGGTGTTGGTGTTCACATTGTCCGCCATATTCCCCCACCATTATACCCCCACTTGTTGTCCTCCATCCATCTGTCCACTCATTCACCTCTGTGTCCGTCCATTCATCCATACACGTATCTCTCTGTCTGTCTGCCTATAATCAAGCTTCTTTGTTGAAATGGTTTTACAGGCAGAAAATAAACATTGACACGGTATTCCGGTAACTCACTGTATTGTGGTCAGTTGATGACTTACTCAAAGGTTGTAATCTATCACAAGCACTGTATAATGTGACATTAAGTATTACCTCAATAATGACTGAATGATTCCATCTGGATTACATGTAGCAGAAAATCACTAACTCTTGTGCAGGTTGTAGGGCTGAAGGCTCATTAGTTTTAATTGTGCCGAACTGCCTCCTGAATGGGTAATTGCCATTCGCTGTGACCCCCATTTCCTCTTGTCAACATACTCATAACCGACCCAGATGTCCTCCTGGCTGCCGCTCTCGACAAGAAGCCTACTTGAAATATGAAAAGTCAAACTAATTTTCGTTGATTTCACCTCATCTCACCCCCGGTTTAGCCGTAGCTGACATCTTATCTGACATTATGACCGACCAGTGGCTTACTTTCGACCAGGAGAACCATGTGTTTGTGCAGATGTTTGAAGCCTCTCTTATACATACTCACTAGCGGTAGCAGCTGTAATTACTGAGCAAAAAGAAGGACATGTAGCAGAACTAATGCCAGGAATGGGATTTCCCCTGGCAGAGTGGGAGGACGTAGAGTGAGACCATGTAAAAGGACACCGCTGGGTGCTGTAGGCGAGGACAGGGCGAGGAGTTGATTTATGCCCCATAATTCTATGGGAAAGCTTCTGGTTCCCTGTGCAATGTGAGTGGGGTTAAGATTGGCGTCCAGTTGGAAAGTGATCCTCTCTCTGTCTGAGCCAACATGGCCCCACTCTGCATTGGTGGGGTCAGAGGTCACTGTGGCAGACATAGTGGGGGGGAGAAGCAGGACTGCAGGGTGATGGCCTCTGTGACCCATGTGAATACAGTTACAACGCACTCTTTTGACCTCAGCACACACCCAGACCTTCAGCCTCACGCCATGCCATTAGTCACCCTCATACACAGAATAGCTTACATGCTTACTCACGTACATAGATTAGTTCAGCCAGGGTGAAGAGCTAAAGGTCTGTATCTGTTTCTCAGGGCCATGTGTGTAGCTCTGATATAGACCAGGAAGGATCAGTAATGTAAATGCAGCTTGACAGGGCAGATATTACATCTCCATATAAATAGAGTGCGCTTTGTCTGAGTATAATGAAGAACCCGCTGCCTTTGTTTTTGGCATGAATTAATTATCTCCAATTTGAAGCATTTCCCTTACCTTCCCTTCCCTTTTATCAGAGGAAAGGAAAGGAAAAAGTCATAAAAAGATATCCAGTTTTAATTTCAAACCAATTAAGAAGCTGATACGTCTGGAGAATCGTTCCTTTGTGTTGGAGAACTAATCAGAGTTTCATTTTGCAATTTATACATTTTGGAACGCGATAGTTAAATCATCAGAAATCGGACTCGGCTGAAATCAGCAGCAGGGCTCAAAATGTGTGTTATTGTCACCCAGCCAACTCATCATTTTCCGTGTTCCTGATACGCATAATATCACCATAACAGCGAGTGGAGTGCTATTTTGTGCAATTAGATGCAGACCTGTTAATCATTTCACACATCTCAGCAGTAGAACTTAATTTTCACCTGGTGACCGCCAAATACGGCAGTCACTGCAACGCTCAGACAACTCATCCTTTCTAATCGAAGAAACATTAGCAAATGAGAATTAATTAGCCAACCTAATTAGAGAAATCTGCAGCGTGCAGAAGGGGAAGTCGGGTTGCATCGAGTCCTCCATCATAATTTACTGCGTCTACGCTTCTGCAGATTTGTTGATTAAATTGAAAAATAACATTTGTGACGGTTTCAGTGGTGAAAACTGAACATTCCCTCTTATAAAGCTTCATCTGCAGATGCCACACGGCAGATGTGGATGTAAGATGGCAGCCAAGGCTCGCTCTCATGTTTTTTTATGGGTGGTGGTGATGAGATTCTGTGCCGTTAAGTTGCATCACTTTGGTTGTAGAGTGGGCTCAGTGTGATTATGGAAATGTCATTTTGACCTCTGCAGCTTGTGTTTATCTGCTTCTCAGCCAATCAGCTCTCTCTCTCAAACACACACTCTCACACACACGCACTTTTTGCCCCCATCCTCCTGTTTTTTTTGTAGCCGCTCTCTAAAGGAAGCCGTGTGTCTGAAGGAGGCAGGTCTTTCAGCCATCAGTCACCATCTGACTGACAGTTCAATCAGATACACAGATTCCATTTGCTGGGTATACAGGCAACAATGCTGATAACACACATAGATCCCCCACACATTTGTGTGTGTGTGTGTGTGTGTGTGTGTGTGTGTGTGTGTGTGTGTGTGTGTGTGTGTGTGTGTGTGTGTGTGTGTGTGTGTGTGTGTGTGTGTGTGTGTGTGTGTGTGTGTGTGTGTGTGTGTGTGTGTGTGTGTGTGTGTGTGTGTGTGTGTGTGTGCGTGCGTGCGTGCGTGTGTGCACGTCTTTGTACACAGATTCATGCCTTTTGTTCACCTGTGGGCCAATCCTCTCTTCAATCTCGTGTCATCCCAGCCTCGGTCTGTGAGCTCTGAAGGATGAAAGGGAGAATGAGTTTGGTGGACCCTCATTGAAATTCACCCCTAAAATATAATACGACAACAGCTCCAGCTAATGTTGGTGAGTTTGCTGGCAATCATAGTAGGCATGAGGCCATCCACATTTGAGCAAATAACATGATAGCTTTTGTTTTGCTGGGGGGCTTACTTAAGGGTAAAACGCCTCTTTTAGAGCCGAGCACCATGTTGCCTCAGCTCTGACAGGAGCGGTTGATCGGCTGAGTTTATTCAAGGTCAAATAGAAAAGGACAGGTTTGTTGAATCGAGGCAAGAACTGTGGACAGGAATGGGAGAGAGATGAGGAACGTTGCTGGCTGGGAAGATACGCACTTATTGCTTGATTTATGTCAGTGATGTCATTTCAGCCTGATCTGGTGAATCTCTCAGTGCTCCATATGAGGAAAGCAAAATAATCATATGCTCAATCAAAATGTATAATGCCAAGACTATGGTAGTAACAACATAAACTCATACAGTGACATCCCGACCGTATCTGACCATTACTGATAATGCTCTCGCAGTAGTTTAATGTCATGTGCTCGCTGCCGTGTGTCTGTTTTATCTGCAGTTATCTGTTGACATCTATATGTAAGACAATTGAGACAGACCTTTTCTGCCGTTGACGTGCAGAAACACAAACAGAGAAGATGGATGGATGGAGTCAGAGAGATATAAATATCAAAAGAGAAGGTGAAGAGAGGGAGAGAGGACGAGTTGAACAAATGCAAACAGAAAGGGGGAAAAAATGAAAGAGATGGATGAGAGAGAGCGATTGGCTGCATCTTCATGTTGTGATGTGTCAGTGCTGACAGGGATGAGTAGAGCAAACATGCATCCTTTTTGTCCCCATGGTCAGTTTCCATGGAAACGCTATTTCTCACCCTTACACATACTGTATACATTCATCCCACACACACTGTATTCACGCTCAGTATATACCGTAGCTTTAACGCCCCATATCTAAAAGTAGGAAACCAGTTGCGTCTTTCACAGGGAGTTAAAGGCGCCATGCTCAGTCTTAGGATCCGTCTGTTGGGATCTGGAGCTACAATATCTGCAGCTGGGTCTGAGGTTAGAGCCACAATTTATCCAACTGTCATGCAACAGTACAGTTTGGCTGTCATTTGAAGACTCAGCCGTAGCCCTAAATTGGATAAAAGTGCACAGCGCAAGATAGATGCAGTAGCCAAACCCTTCTGAATAATCATTTCCATGAGTTTACGTTTAGGGGAATGCATCAGTGAACACAAGGCCACCAAGTTCAACCCTGCAGAGGACGGGAGGTGAATGGGAGCCCCTGGTGGCTGGAGTTGAAACGGCAAAACTCTCTCAATTCATTTTACAGTCATATTCCATCACAATCGCAAAGTTTTGAAAAGATTACTTTCACTTGAAACATGTACACACTTTTTGGCACCACGATCTGTTATTCTGATAATTTACGATTTAAAGCAATGCGGAGATGATATTATTAATATATTGTATTTTGCTTTATTGTGATCCTACACACATGCTGGAATTTGTTGACATTGTGTTGTCTCCTGTAACTTAAATTGATTGATTGATACAATCAGCCGCTCCACTTAGTGTGCATCAGGAACACTTGTCTAGCTCGCAGTTTCTAAAGTGTAATGTTATCTCTGACTGGAATGCAGCGTCTAGACGAGTGCAGGCCCATCTCGCCATCGACATGTTAAGATCACAGTGCCTTTCTGTCTGCGCATGTGGCTGCCATGTTCAGTCAGGGTAATTAAACACTTAGACACAAAGACTGCCCATTAGCGACGATTCAACCACGCTGCGGGCCTCCATGGAAAACTTGGCTTTGATGCTTCGGTCTTAAACGTTTAAGCGGGCGACGATCTCCAGCGACGGCTTGTGTCGTGTTTGATGGAGACAGACTATTTGTGTGATTGTTTTCGAAAGCACTTCAGTGCTTGCAAAGAAGTCTCTGACATCAGTTATAAAGATGGATGACAGAGGAAATATACTTACAAGTACAAACACACATAATGTCAAAACACACACACACACACACACACACACACTACTAGTCCACAAGTTTTCCCCTTGCCAGAATTAGGAATACATTCTCTTGTTGGAGTTGGCGTCCACTGGGATTATCTTCGCTTTTCCCAGGTTTGATTTTGTAGATAAGTTTAAATGTTTTTTTCCGTTCTCTGATTGGCTGTGGTGCTGCTCGGCGACCTTTGTGTATCACTTGGTAAGCGACAGGTCACCTCCAACCAACACTACTTCTCATTTACACACTTGGAGCCTGGGAGATTTGGAGAACACCAGTTTAATGTTTAACTTGCGTTGTTCCCATGCCACATTTGTAAGTGCGTGCGTGCGTGCGTGCGTGCGTGCGTGCGTGCGTGCGTGCGTGCGTGCGTGCGTGCGTGCGTGTGTGTGTGCGTGCGTGCTTGTGTGTTAGTGAATTGTCAGTTTGTTCGTTTGTGCACCGAACTGTTTACATGTGCATACATATGTAGATGTGGTTGTTGCCTTGATTTGGAGGACATCTGTATGTGTGTTTTCCCTGGTTGGAATGTGTACTCAGTGAAGAAGGATTGATTTAGGTCTCCTCCTTTGTGTACACGTCGCTCAGGCTCAATGAGGAGACAAAGGGACACTGTCAGTGTAAAAACAGCCTGGCTTTCTCTTCCCACACTCTCCTAACTACTCCTTTATATGATTGTTCCACACATATTTAAGTGTAATAGCAATTTACAGTATGTCACACTTAATGTACTCCCTGTTTAGCACAGTTTCGCTTGTGTGGAGTGTTGCAGAATTGTCCGTCCTTGGTTTTGAAAAGCTGCAAACGGATCCACTGTTTTATAAATGTGGTGCTGTTAATCTGCTACAACCGAAATGTTGAGTATCTAACATTTCACATTCACCATTTGTGGCAGATATTCTCTTATAAATGTAATAGTTGCTTTATTCTGCTATTTAAATATCTCCACGAACATTTAAGACAAGTCACGGTTCTTTAACTCGAAGCATATTTTGTCCAATGTTATTTGCAAAACAATCTGAATATGCATCACTGTTGCATTGATTGGTTACATTCAGAAACATTGATTGGTTACATTCAGAAACATAACAAGCACAACCTCACAGAAGTGTGTGTGTGTGTGTGTGTGTGTGATGTTGTAGCTCTTGTGTAATTTGCATGTACTTGAATGTTGGACCGTGATGTCCTGCTTGTTTATGCATGGTACTGTATAAACAAGTAGGACATATTAGACTTTAACAAAGAACAGAGCAGTCTTCCCCCGTTAATCTGTACAGTGAAAGTCAAACACCAAGAAAGAAACCACAAAGCACATTTTTGAGTCTTAAAATGAGTCTGAAAATATTAAAATGTTGCAGCTTTGATATAAAACAAAACGCCTCATCCAACATCAGATATCAGTCGTCAGATAATGCGTTAAGGTGAAGGTTAACATCCAGCATCTTTATCCAGTATCATCTTTCAACTATCTTGTTTTCTTTTTTTTACAGTCCAGTTTGATGGAGTGGAGAAGTCTCGCATGTCGCCCACCAAAGATGGGAAAAGTCGTCCTCTGCAGCGCCACTCCAGCGGCTGCCTGGTGAACACTAAGATGATTACAATGGACCACTGTAGCTCCTCGCTCGGCGAGCGCATAGACCCCACCATGGCCCTGGAGAGCCAGTTGTGAGTCTGACCTTGATGTTGCTTTGTTATCATTAAATTCCTTTTCAATTCCCCTTTCAATACCACAACATCATCATAAAACAAACAAGCAGAATCTAATCTCATTTCTCCTTCTTCCTCCTTCCTCTTGCCCGTTGGCCTCAGCTGGTACCACGGAGCGATCAGCCGGACCGACGCCGAGTCCCTGCTGAGGCTGTGTAAGGAGGCCAGCTACCTGGTGAGAAACAGCGAGACCAGCAAGAATGATTACTCGCTCTCCCTCAAGTAAGGACGCCGCAACATCACGTACAGATTCACTCACATGCACTCATCCAGACGGACACACGTGACGGCTGGATGAAATTCAATCAAGTGTTCTTTCCTGTAATACGTGTATCACACTACGGGCCACACTACAGGCCCGACATGGTGCTGGTGTAGGTCCGTGTGTACCTTTGTCCCAGTATTCTGCTGACTCTGCCCTTTCCCTATGGTAATAATCTTCACCTTTCAGACCTCTATCTCCCACCTACACGCGTTCCGTCCTATCTCTTCCACACCCACACCTGCTGGCAACCCCTCGCCTCCTTGATTTGCTGATGTGCCCAGAACTCAGATAATGTTGCCCTTCATCAGTAACCTCTGACTCCATCTTCAGCCCGCTGGGAGGAGGTTGCGAGGGAACTGTTCTGATTGGTTTAGCGTGACATGGGGCCGAGGTGACGCTACCCGTGTAGCAGTCACATCCCATTCTTCACTTGAAGGGTTTATAGGGTGAGGATTAACAGTGCATCCGCTAAAAATCATCCAGGGGCCATGGCAACCGTATCAGACACGCATCCAAAATTTGCCAAACCATCTACAGTAAATTATCTTGATGTATGAGCAATGAAATGTTAATGGTCTTTAGCACACATGGCATTTTCGTTTTCAGCAGGCTCAATTATTTGACATAAAAAAAGAATCCTAACCTATGTGCTTATTACAGAGATGAGCAGAAACTATGAGCTGATGAGAAACATTGATTAGTCTTTGTTTTTATGGAAGGTGTTAATCTTGCTGGAGGCTTATATCTCTTGGCAGGGAGACACAACATTGCCCACTGTTCCATTTCTCTTCATGTTACTGGAGCTGACTGCCCGTCCGCTGCCTACGCGGCTGTGTGGCTGCTTCCTTTTCTGCCCGCTGACAAAAAGCCTGACTGACTAACTACTGGGCTGCGGCATGCTGTGTCGGCTCTGTGGCTGACCACCCACCAAAGAGAACCCAATGCCTGTCTGATTTCTATTAATTTGTTGAGAAATGAGCAACATGTTCAATTTAGGCAGAACAATAGGTTTTTACTATGACAGAATTCTGGCCTTTAAGAGATCCAAGGTGCTTTCACCACTTGACAGGCTGTGTTATTGTAATTAATGATGGCGCTATTATTGGGTGGGTAAACTATATCCGTATTGTTTGAGGGAAATATCAGAACACGTGTATGAATGTGTGGGTGTGTGTCAGCTCACATCAAGCCCATAGAATAATAAGCAGGCTGATTCCTTGGAGTAAACGGCACTACAGGCCCCGATTCCCCCTGAAAATTAGCGTAAACTGAAGATGAGGATCCTGCATGTCTCAGGTTGCTGAAAAATGGAACAGGCCATGAGGTGGCATGTTTGCATATTGCATTATTGATAAGCCGGCAGTTCAAACCCCTCAGCCTCAAGAGAGAGACTCTTGAAGCCGATGGCAGCGTATCAGTCTTCCTCCTCTCTGTCTTTCTGCAGAGGAAGTCTCGATGGTTGAACTGGTTTGAACCACAGTGCTTCAACTAGAATGAACATGACAGATTTTGTTGAAATCTCCATAACCTGCTTAACACCACAAACCACATTTGTTTTCCAAGTGTCTGTTTAACACATCAGTAGGGATCATCCCAGGTGAAACTCATTTGATTTGTGCTTACATAAAATCACGATATCCGATGCTCACTAATGTATGGAAAGGTCACGGCCCTTACCTCAGCATCATTATCTTGCCTTGGATGACGTTTCCTTTTATGATGCCTCGGAATCATTACGTGAAGAGCATCATTCAGGCAGCGGTAAAGGTAGTTGTTCCTGCTGAGTACTACAGGGGCTCAAATCAAAGTCATAAACCTCGAGAAACAGGGCAGCAGAACTCCCCTGTGAGATCCATCTTGATTAAACAATAGAAGCCCACAAACACAGGGTGTATGATAACAACACACAAAAAAAGCCCAGTGCCTGCCGACTCCTAAATAACTGGCGTTTTCATGTTATCAGGAGCAGCTCTGGTGTTTTGCTCCGTTATCTTGGTTTCTGTCTCTGCAGGGGTGGAACATGATAAGCAGCCCTGAGCACTGACTGGAAAATCAGTTGGGAATCTTAAAATGATGCTATTGATGTGTTTGCCTTTTTTAAGTGTGGCTCTGTGTAACCTAACACACCCCCACCCCCCCATTGCGCCTTCTCAGCGTTCTGCATGATGATTTATCAAATGCTTTTTAGAGAAGGAGAAGGGTTTTAAAATGGGCTCTCCTGGCACCGCTTGTACAGTCGTGGAATTGTCTCAACCAGTGTGACAAGTGAAATATGTGCTGCTCGGCGGACTTTTTACTGATAAAGTCAACGGTTGAGGCCAGAGGCACAGTGATGACAGAGAGCTGCGTTAGACTGCAACTTTCCTCCCCAAATCTTCAAGGAGTCGAATAGGAGTCTTACTTTTTCATGGGTGTCCCTTAATCAACCCCGTACATTCTCAGCTCTTCCCCACCTCAGCGATATCTCCATGCCTGCCTCTTCCAGGCCTCAGCGGTAGAACATACCCACAGGCTTCACACACGCTATTACCAGATAAGTAAAGGCAGACACGCATTTTGTTTCAGATGCCCAAAGCTCAGTTTCCTGCTCCGGTTAATCACAGATAATTATGATCATTATGACAGTCTTGACCTACCGGAAGCATTGTTTGTTGTATCTTTACACAAATGCAAGCCAGTCTATTGGAAAGTCGCCATCAAAATTGGTTTTCTTACATTGTTTCCTACATCTCCTCTTATCTTTGACTCTTATTCCACAACATGTTTGACACAGAAAGAATGCGTAAAGCAGATAAGACTTACTGGCCCCATAAGTCAACCGCAATCACCTCCCTCGTGCTGGCTGTCACAGAGTCGGTGATAAATGTCCTCCTCTTTGTTCCAGTGTAATTGATTACACACAAGTTACTTTTGAAATCAGGGGAAGTTTAAAAGAATAAACCACAAAACAACCAATGGGAAGCAGGATATTGTGATGTTACTTTGGGATCAGCTCCTCTAAAAAGTAGATTCCTACTCTTAAACCCAAGGTTACTGACAAGCTGTAGAACGTATTGATCGAAGGCTGCTAGAAACACGCGGGGAGCTTTTAATTTGCCGTGCATTTATTGCGGTAGCTTAAGTGATTTATCCAAAGGGGGTTCATTAGCCTCATCTGTATGCTCCACATGTGAAACCCTGCACCTCGAGCAACTTGGCTTTTCGTCGCGCCCATGCAACCTCAAGGTCTTTGGAGGTAATCCAGCATGGAGGACATTAACATGTAGGAAACAGCTACCTGGAGACTAACTGAGAGCTGTTTGACACCTGCAAGCCATCTTTTTTTAAATGTCCTTTAACTATACACTGATCTCTCTCTGTCTCCCTCGGTTTCTCTCGCTCTCTCTCTGTCTCTCTCGCTCTCTCTCTCTCTCTCTCGCTCTCTCTCTCTCTCTCTCTCTCTCTCTCTCCAGGAGCAGCCAGGGTTTCATGCACATGAAGCTGTCCCGGACGAAGGAGAATAAGTACGTCCTTGGCCAGAACAGCTGTCCGTTTGACAGCGTGCCCGAAATCATCCATTTCTACTCGAGCCGCAAGCTGCCCATCAAGGGAGCCGAACACATGTCTTTGCTGTACCCCGTGGCCATCAGGACACTATAGTGCCATGGGTCGTGCGCAGGTGTCAGACCCCCCTGCGGTTCCACTTCTCCCGTCCCTCTTTTTTTGTCTGTGAGGACTGGACAGAGCTCTGTAGGCTCATAGGAAAAAAAATGAACATCGACATCCCAAACTGCTGTTTCTGACTCACCTCACTGGCTGACAGATCCCAGACCTGTTTTTGAAGCCTGCTACATTCTATCTCATGCATACAGACTCAATGTCGCAGATGTCTTTATTTTTTATTTCTATTGTATTTTGTTTTATTTATGACAGACACCCACTTCACTACATCACAGACTGACTTTCGTATGAGCATCATTTCATTGATTCTATAGCAGATTTCCCTTAGCACTTAACACTCTTAAGAAAAAGGTACAGCATTATAACCTCTGTCACTGGGATGTACCTTTCATCATATAATGTACCTTTTTCTGTGTATGAATATGATTGTTTGATTTTCTCATTTGGTTAGGCTCTGTTGATACTGTCTGAGTGAAACTTTGTCAAGGGGACTTGAAGATTGTAGCAGCAATGTTAAAGAAGGGACATTTATGAGGCACGTTAAGGGAAATTGTCCACATGGGCCTCATACAGATGCCAGGATATTGAACAAAATGGCTTTGCATTAACAGTGCGTCCCCAGCTACACAGAAACAACAGGGCAACAGGCCTGTGAGCTGTGCAGACTGATCTCTCTATCTTGTCACAGTATATGCTGTCCACTATCCATCACTGAGTGGGTGTATCACGCCAATGACGGTGTAAGTACCAAAGTGGTGAGACAGGCAAGAGAGCATGATGGATGGGTCAACCTGTCTGACACAGAACAATTGGCTAAGGCTGGAGAGTGGAGCCTGTCCAAATGGACCAAATTACCCCCACGATCCCTGCTTAGAATGGCTTTGCATCGGGAGAATGAAATATGCCTGCATTGTCTACCTCAGAAAATCAATTTCATTCGCCCATCTGCAGATCAATAGGTACAATGGAATTGCAGTCATCGATCTGCTCTTCCTTCAACATTCCCAGTTCCCTTAAAATTGCGTCATCGGTTTAGGAATATGTTTCTTTGCATAAAGTTAGGCGAGGAAATGTTTTTGTTCTTGTTTTCTAAAAACATAAGCAGATTTTCCAGATCAGAAATTGTATGTATAGTCAAGTAATATGATATTGTGTGATGTCAGTAACAAATGTTTGGTTAATGCCTTATAATGCATGGGTCAAATCAGTCCTCTAGATCAGCTGATTTTCCAGTTCTGCTTTTAAAGATTGTTCTGTGACTGTAATTTATTCTGGAGTAATTGTTACTCATGTGTTACTCCTTCGTGATGGCCTACAGGCCCCTCATTGTTCTGTGCTGATGTGATCGTGTTTTTGGGACTCCAGCCTCTTTTACTGTGGTGCTTTGCATTTTCGTTTCAAAGTTCTGCTAACGCACGTTTGCCTCTGTGGCCTGACTGTGGGACACAAGTCACGGTGTTTCCTGACCAATGGGATTGTGAAAGCCTCACATGAGATGATGCAGATGCCCCGCCCCCCAATCACAGTGCACCCTGCTCAAAACCGGATAAATCTGTCCTTCAGTCTGTCATGCTTCCACTAAGGATTGAAACCTCTATCTTCTACCCTTTACTACTATGTGTGCATACATGTGTGAATGTGAGTGTGTCTGTGTGTGCGTGTATGCATGTGTCTGATGCATTCACGTGTACACATAAGCCACATTGAGAGCGTGTGTGTACAGACTTGCCGAGTGCCCATGTGTGTTCTCCCTGGCTGCTACAGACTGAGGTGACAGAGTTGTCAGAACCATTTTTTCCCTGAGCTGGAGAAATTAGAATCCAGCCCTGACATATTTTCATTTTCTCTTACATTCACTCATTAGCTGCAGTCGCAAAATTGAGCTGTTGAGTTGTTTAATGAGTAAATAGAAGCAAAAATGGAAATTTGCTGGGTTTAATCCAATCTGAGAATGACAGACACTTATAAATTAGAAACCGGTGCTTATACAAAGTCGAATAAACCTTAATTCGATCTCCACTGTGTGCTATGCAACCATACAGACATTGATGGGATGATGTTTGTAGAGCACGTCTCCACCAAACGTGTATGACAGATATGATGGTACAAAATGTCCACCAGGAAGACATATAATCAGCAGAATGACATGATAGTAAAACGTACTGTAGTTTACAGAGAGTGGGATGTAAACAGAAGTTTATTTTGTTGGAGAAGTAAGCGAGTAGACAACTAAAGGTGGACAGATTGTGTTTGTTCAAGTGGTGAGACATCTATAGCTTTTTTTTCTTTTTCTTTTTGAGGAATAGTGTGTTGTCAAAGTGGACCTATGTAATTCCTTGAGAGAAGATATCCTGAAAAAAAAAGAGCAAATTAAATAAACTACACGTGTAATGCATCATTTATGTTCTGAATGTTCCCTTTTTAAGAGATCAAATGTTGAGAAATAGAAGCTCTTTATTAAGTTATACTGCTGCTGACGAGTATCACTCAACTTTCAGAAAAGAGCCCGTACACGATGGCCACGCCGCCCAGAGAGAGAGGCCTTAGCTTTGGAGAGAGGGAAGATGGGAGGAATGATGGAGAGACTGAGGGGGGGGTGTTCTGAGAGGTGTGTGTGGGCAGGCGGGGGGGACTTTGTTACAATCAGTAGACCCCTCTGTTCACACTCTCCTATTTCTATTACGGGAACCTGAAAGAGCCCTTCTCCCCCCTCAGAAGTGTCTTAAAGCGTGTGTGTGTGTGTGTGTGTGTGCAATTGTGCATGCAGCATTTGTGTGTGTGTGTCTGTGTGTACTAGTGTGAGCAGCAATCAACCATTGATTTGCCCCTGTGTGCATCTTGTGTATCACTTTACCGTGGTAAAGTGATGCGTATGAATTTCCTTTTGTGTACATTTTCTTGCCACGTATGTATGCACTACTATAACATATCTCTGTACAGTCCCTCATGGCCAAATGTATATACTGAATGTATTGTATGGGGACATAAGAGGCATCAAGGCTCAAACTAAATAAAAATTGGGTTTATGAGTTAATTCTTGTGTGATCTGATGCTTTTTTGGGTTGTAATTATACACAAACAGACATCCCACATAGAGCAAACATAATTGTTGATGGAGACGAGTCATTTCCATTCGCTTTGCCATTGCCAGTTACCATGGTGAAGTCCTTCAATAAAGAGTGAAGAGCGACCATTGTTTGAGTCAAGGGCAGAACGCTGGAGCTATTATCCAGTGAGTACTCTGGCACTCGTAGTTCTCTATTGATCCACTTTGTACCACGTCCTGTAATATTTGTACTCAGTCGTTCATCGCAGTAGCATCTGCTGGATTTGTGGAGCATCTTTCTATTCTGAACGAGTCCAAATCAGTCGTATTCAATATGTAGTAGAGGACAGAGGACATTTTGCTGGGACAATTGATCTTTTTGTTCATGGAAGTATATTTTATACAGACATTCAGTGGTTTAACAGATGCAACTGACTCCCATTTGGCAACAAGCTGGGAGCCGGTCTCCCAACAAGCCAAAACAGCATTAAATACACTCGTTTTCAGTGTGTATCAATGACGCAGCACAAGATGAATATACTGTATAAGTGTAACTTGGCGTGTTTTCACATTTTAAATGTAAAAACCCAGTTGAATACGGTAACCTGAAAGAGAACCAGCTGCAAAATGACTTCACTTCTGTTTTCTGTGTTCACACTGTAAGTGGACTTTAAAGGCAACCTTGGTCCTGTTTTGGCTCTCTGATCATTAATGAGACCTTAGATGACATCACACAAGGTTGCAGTTATGTTTGTTATATGGCAAACCTCAATGTCCTTGGACTGGTACTTCTTTGTTTTCGCAATCGAACAACAAAACAAACTTTTCATGTGCACGTGAATGGCTGGATGAATGGACAAAACAACATGGCAGACAAAATAGGATAGAATGCATTTGACACTTTTTACAGAAAAGAATAATTTGATGGATGATCATTGTTTTCTGATGTTTCAGTTTCTGTGTATGCCTTTCAGGCAGAATGCACAGGTGAGTAACTGCTGTATGACAGCAATAATGTTTGCGTTGCCTTCTTCGCTGTGATTGTTGATATTGTCATGGCACAGATACACTGCTACTCATGCTCACCAGCTACTAGAACACCCTCTGAGGTGTTGCTGCTATATTAAACGGCTCAGGACCCGGCACTCCATACCGTTGAATGCAATTTCGTCACAAATTCCCCAATCCCTTAGCCAAAAATCACTTTCAAAACGGTTTTATTGTGACAGCAAAAGCGGTTTCATACAGAACATTCTGGCCACAAATCAACCGGCAGGCATTCAGGGAGAGCACAGGCAGGGGGTTGATGAAAGGAAACATCGAACATTCACAGCCCTCTGAGAGTTTTGATGGTAGGCAGCATCTGTAACGCACACACACCTCGAGCTTGACTGACAGCCAGGCAGCAACCGTCTCTGTGGCTCTGACAGTGAGCTGTGTGAGACGACAGAGCCATATGTCTGCGTGAGAAAGTGATTATTTTTATGCAGTCATTGCATCGTTTGTGTTCCTTTTCTTGGAAATGGCAGTTCAAATAGATTTATCAAGCTAAGCCAAAGAATTACTGAGCCGTGGTGTAAAAATCACAATTAGAGACAAAATGCAGCTTCTACAAAACACAAGCAACATCTGCAGCACTTCATTTGAGAAGACATTACTTTTGAGGATAGTCATTCTAACTTAAATTATTGATTTACTTAATCTCACCTGACCAAACCTCACACATCAGACTAAATTCTGCTCTATTTTACATTTGCATTCTGCTGATTGATTCCATTTTCCCTCTCTTGCAGTTCTGCTCTCCTCACCGAAAAGCATTAAAACCACTTGGATAAAAAGGCCTTAAGATACTTTTGTGGTCAAAAAAGGGAAAGAAAGCATAAAAGCATGGCTTGAAAGCAATGAATGAGCCACAAGGGGATACAATGGCCTCGTGTCCAGAAGTGGCTCATTTCATATTCCACTCAGTCACGTTAGACAGAAAGCAATCTCAGGTAACAGACCGTATGTTAATATCATGTGAGCTGCCTCTTTTCAGAAAGACAAAAGCGGATGGAGGACATTATATTATCTTTCAGCTTTTCTCCTCTGGCACGTCTGTGGTGTTGATCCGAGGAGAATAATGATAGTATTGTTCTGACTGTCTGTAAGTGCTTGATTAGAGGAGCTTTTACACAATTTTGAGAGATTGGGCATTGAAATGTCTATTTCAACAGATTTCCCACAATGGAAGGATACAGAATTGTCCTTATTACCTGAATCTAGAGCCAAAGGGTAGGGAACTGGGTAGATTTGAGCCAGCTTCAAAGCAAACAGCCCTGATTCATTCAGCAGGCATGTCATCGTAGTGATTGTTAACAATCAAAAGAGGACCGAGAGGAATTCCAGCAAATTGCAGTAGTAGATTCTTCAAGTAAATGCGAGACCATACAAACTCTCTCTGAGTCCGAGTTAAAATGCTTTGTAGGCACCCAGGCTGTGATTAACAGAAACAGATTAACAGATTTAAAGTGGATGATCCTCATCAGAAAAATAAAGTTGTAGTAGGGATTCAATAGAGGCAGGGGAATAACAATTTGGCTTTCATTCATCTTTCCTTCTTTTCGGCTCCATCCAAGAGCAAGGAAAAAGGCTTAACTAATTTCAGAGATGAGTCAGATTTGTCAGTGCAACATTACCATCTTCAAATCTCACTGAGCAATAACAGAAGTGATGAAACCGTCTGTAAGTACAAACGGACCGTCTCAGTCCTCGTTTGGAGATTTTGGATGTCAGGCTGGACGTAGAGTTTAACAAAGACATCGAAAAAGTCAATTCAATGTTGAAGTGACATCATAGTTGGCATGAAAGGGAGCTAAACATGATGTGCATTCACTGCTTTTCCTCAATATTTTGCATGACAGTATTTCCCACTCTGACGTGTCTTTGACAGAGGGAACTAGGCATAAAATAGGCAATAACAAATATATCAACAGATTAACACATCAAAAACTACACGTCTAAATCTAAAATCAAAGCCAAATCTTCAACATTATTCCAACTTGTTGTGGCAAACCAGAGCAGTTTTTCCTCTTCGATTTATCTGACAGCCAGTGACACTTTTTCCCCCCACTATAATTTCCTAAAGCTCTGAGACTGTTGTAAACAGTGGAAATGTTTTGCTTTTAAAATACCCTTGAAGGCAGTTGGAGGTGGAAATTGCCCGCAGGTGTGCATGCATATAAAATGGTAATGGGGACAGACGGACACAAAGCACTGTTTGGGTGCTGTGCTTGTGAAAGGGCAATCCACTGATTGAGCTGTCACATTCACAGATGCAGTAATAAAACTAAGCAGGGCAATTACTGTAGATGGAGAATGGTAGGTTGCAGACGAGGGGGGGAGATGCAATATGTCGTCCCCTAAAATACCCTGATGAGAGGCAATGAGACAAAGCAAATGTAGCCGACTGTATCATGGCCTGGAGAAATAAAGCTCAATAACTAATGGCAGCGATACTCAAACAAGCACAGCACATCAATGGATATGTAGGTAATAAAGATATCGCCTTATCTGAGCTGCTTCCCTTTTTTTTTTATTAATGGAACTGGCTGGCTGTGCATAATGACCTCTTAGTCAAGTGAAAGCCCACCACCTACAAATCATACAACTATTAATAAATGATTGCTTTGTGGGTTTGAGTTCCAAATCCGAATTTAAAATTCAGGGGACAAAGAAAAAGCAAATGAAAGTGGCTTTTCTGATTCTTTAAAAAAATAATGAATCAATCAGTGAGCTTGTTGGAATGATAGAATAGGACGTTTGGCTAAAAATGAAGTACTACACTGCCACCTAGTGTACAAATAAGTGAGCTACCATTATGTGCTGGACATCAATGTTCGACTCTGGGTAACAGCTGTGAATCATACTAGTATAGGTATTTAATACATGTTGTTACTGGAGGCCAACTGACCTTTAAATGTATAATTAATTATTTGATTAAATTGAATGGACAGCTAAGTAGCTCACAAACATGAAACAATTCCATTAAATGCAGGCACACTGAACAATAAAATGAAGGTGAATGTGAACTATCTGATATTAACATTACTCAAACATATCTGACAAGGCTTCCTCCTGACCAACATGACGCACACTTGTTATTGTGGGTGTGTTATTAAATGATAAACGACTTTATCCTTCACCTAATGAACCAGTACCAACATGAGCCAGATTCAAGAGTCCATGAGGTTATGATGATTCAATTTATTACAAGTCTTGTCACGTCGATGACAAAGAGATGTGGGGACCTTTAGGGAGCTCAGTGAAAAAGGTCAGTATTTTGAAGCAGAAATGATGCAACAATAAAAAATATCTTCAAGTCATATCTTCCTCATACATATAATGACTGTGTGGCAGGATGATCACAGTTCAGTGGAGCCTAAGGACTCTGGACCTTGTGGGTGTGAGCTCAGAGTCCTGGGCCTCCAGCAAATATGAGCTCCAGGGCAGACTGGATGTCACCATCTGTGGCCTGCAGGGCCCGAAGCATGAGCTCCTCATCCTGGATCCCCATGTCCCTCAGTTGTTGCATCTGGGACTGCCAGCGGCCCTTGCCAAACAAATCAAACATTGAAAGAGCAAAAACAACTTTACAATAGCAGCACACACTGTAAAATGATAACTGATGAACAATTAACTGAAAGGATTATTTAAAATATCGTGGATTGTATTCATATAGTGTCTTTCTATTCAAGAGACTCAACACACACTCATTCACGGACGGGGGAGGCATGCCAGGCAAGGCGCCAGACGAGCTCATCAGCAGCAGGCTTGGCTCACTGTCTTGCTCACAGTCCCCATTCTGTGGTGTTTACATGAACTCAATACATTGGTAAGCTATGGTCTCTACACTGAGTCACCGTGGTCTCACCTGTACAGCGGACATGTTGGAGGCCTGCAGTGCTTGCTGTAGTGCCTGGCTGAAGAGATCATTACTGACTGGCGTCCCTGCTGGCATGGGAGCTACGCCAGCAGAGGGGTCCGCCTAAAGAACAGACCGGTTGACAAAGGAGGAACATAAATAGACACAATAAAGACACTTCTCTCTGCAGTATAATGCCATCAGGTCATGCAGCTTTTAATTGGCATAAAATGTGATATTTGAACCGTTAGTCATGATCCCCTACCTGACTTGCTGTTGTGGGCGTGACCGCACTGCTGTCAGGGGTGCTGGCGAGGGCCAGTGCCGTCGCCAACTCGCTCTGTGTGATTGGCCGAGGGCCCGCTGCTCCACTGTGGCTCAGAGACACTGGTCGAACTCCTGGGGCTCTGCTAGACGGACCTGCTGAACTCCCCTGTCGCATACAATTAGAAACACAACAATTCAACAATGACATCAGTTTCCCATTGTATAAGTTGCCTGTTGTTGAGTTTCTGACTGACTCACAGACTGGAAATCTTCCTCGTCGTCAGACATTCCCTCAAACATGAACCCTCCTGTCCAAAAAGAGAGACAAATAAGACTTATTAAGACGCATATTCAGGCTATACTTTTAAAGAGAGACGTCGGCCTTTGCCTAAGATCTTTGCTCACCTGGCATATCGCTGTAGGAACTTGCAGAGACGTTGCGAGAGGAGCTGGTGCTGGACTGTGACGGCATGCTGCCCGCCACAGAGTGCAGGACCAGGATGATGGCATTAACTAGCGCCGGGTGGGAACTGACCAAACTATGACATAGAAAAGAAAGTGAATAAACCAGAGAGAAGGAATGAGTCACAAAGTTGCAGTTGTTGGTAGCAATGCTGCTACATGTTTCTGTATATACCTGTTAGTGTCATACAATTAGGACATTGATTCAAATGATATTCCACATGAGCCTTTACTGTCCTCCATCTTTAAGTGTCACACCAGAACCATCAAGTAAACAAATAGAAATGCCACTCACACGTCCAGCATGCTTGGGTCTGTAAACTGCACAAACAGATCTTTGTCTTGAAGCACCCCTGAAGAGATTTAAGTGTGACACTTAGATTCAAATGGAATTACTTGTATGTTAGAGTGAATGACAAAGTTGATAAAATGAGGTTCATCAGGTCTTACCCAGGGCGATTGGGTCGGACCTAAGCCCAGGTGTAGCGACGATGATCTGATCCAGAGATTCCTTATTTGTCAGCATTTTATATACCTAAATGAGGCAGCGAGACAGAAAGTGACATTTTGAAGTAAGAGAAAAAGAACAGATCACCAATACAGTATAGTAGATTTTAATCATTTGTTGAGTACTGTGATGCAGTTTAAAAAGCTTTGGCCACTATCATACAGGTCATTCATTTTTCGTCTGTCAGGCTGTCCATATCTCTGTCCACACGACCCGTCTGCTGTGCTTATGTCCTTTCATCCACATCTTAACATGCTTCTGTTCTGATTCTGGAGTCTATACATCAGGTGAGGTACTATTTCTTCTCCAAACATCCTCTTACAAAAGCAGATATGGTTTGTTTCTATGTGGTCAAGTGTTTTCTCAAGTCGCATCTGAAACATATTGTTTGTCTCTGTTGATCTAAGTTCAGACAGGGCCTGAGTTTATGAATGCATAGGAAGGAGAAAAGGAGAGTAAATCTGAATAACCAAACAAAATCCCTCCATTTCTGACTGCAAGATTAGACTTAATAATATGATTTTTGGATATTGGGCTAAATAAGACCATTCATACCATATAAACATTATGAAAAGGTTGTCACTGTGGGCAATGATGTCACTGCGCCCTGTGTGTGTGTTTTCTACTCACAGAGTCTCTGTAGGCAGAGTTGAGAGAGTGAAGAGCAGCGTGGAACACTCTGAACTCCCTGGCTGCAGTCGCTCTGTTCACAGGTTCTGAGAGAGCAAGTAAACAAAAGTGTTCATCTATATTCACATTCAGTGTGAACTTGCTGTACAGCTTAAACACATGTTTAGAGTTAAAGTGTGACAAGCACCTGAAAAACTCTCTGGCTCTGGCCAAGTCCTTTTGAGAATGTGTAAGGTGGAGCCTGGCTGAATCCCACAGGCATCAAGAGTTAGATCGTCTTTAAGCTTCCGCCCGCAGTGGACCAGCTCTGGAAACGGAAACATTACACACACACACACACACACACACACACACACACACACACACACACACACACACAGATCATTCACTTTGAGGATGAAAGCTGCTTTGAGTCCTTGTTCTTCATATATCATAGATTTAACAGTAGGAGCAGACCTATGAGATCCGGATCTGGGATGGAGTCTGGATGCTGAGCAGCAACAAGTTGTTTTAGAGTCGCGACTCTGTATCCTCCAGGCGGAACGTCTCCTGGCATCATCTCTGGGAATTGGAAGACGGATTTGGGCTGATCCGCCAGCTTCAAAGACAGGTGCCATTCTGAGGAACCCATCTATGTATATTCAAATACAAAACACAGTTATGGTGACGGAATGTACATCAACTATAGCAGCTACATATTAACCTGTAGCAGTAGTTGAAGTTGCCTTGTGAGTATCGTCACTGTTACATATCTGCACCACATCGCATTAAACGACCGACAAAAACACGTTTTAGAATACCGATCCTGGAAAAATGAATCAATGGCCGGGCTTTTGTAAAAATCGCTTTGTGTTTTGTTTTTTACACAGTTGCAGTCACCCATCTGCACTCGGCTTAGTCGCCGGTTAGCTGCTTAGCAGTGGCTACAAAACAACATCGACTTTCTAAAATAAATACGAGTGATTTTTGTCAAATGAAGGGATTTCGAACAATTGAACACCGAGTTAAATGCAGAAATCGTACTGAAAACGCACGATAAATGCATGTATTCGGGATAGAAACGCATACTCACCCTTGCTTTGTTGACACTCGAGTCACTTCCTGGTCTTAGTCACGTGATCTGCAGTGTGGAAACGCGTATATTTACTTCCATTGGATTTTATTTTAATTCAAAAACAGTTACATATTAAGAGTCTGTTTCATAAACGCCGTCTTAGTAAAGTTTGCGCTATATTTTATATATTCACGTTGCCATTCTTTAACGCAACAAAAAAATATTAAAATCACACACTCTCTGGCTCTCACCCCCGCCCCCCCCTCTCCTAGGTGTTAATGCCAGAATCTGAACACGTTTTGAACTAATAAGTATAACTATAAAACATATAGGTACCGTCAAAAATAAATAAACAAATAATTGCGGTACAGAAACTGCAGTTTAAGAACCACTCCTCTGCATTAAACAGAAAAAAAACATTCTACCTAATTGATATCGTTTCGATGTTGCCTGGATTATATGTTTCAAAAGTGGCAACTTCAAATTTACCAGAAACAAAGGCAGTGCGCGTGTGTGTGTGTATGTGCACTGTGGCGCGTGCATGAAATGGTTAACTTGAGTTAGGGGGGTCGGGACTCGGGAGACTCTTTCCCCCCTTTGCTATGACATCACTGCTGGACAAAGCTGCAAGGAGTGGTTACAGTGAGAGGACCGTCCCAAATCAATGGAACGTAACCGTAGACGTTAAAGAATACAAAACTAACACGTCGCGGTGTATTGACCGTCCAAACAAACAGTTGTCTCGTCCGCGGCGGTGCTTTAACAGTGCTTTCTGTGAGGAATGAGGGGAACGGCGACTGCGTGATCCAGAAAATAGTCAGCGCCGCTCTGTGGTTGGAGATTCATAAGTGTCTTTCTTCTAACATGGTAAGTCCTGCGAGAGTTTGTTTGAAAACGGGACGGTATGCTAAGTTATCGTTTTGGTTACTGCGAATGATAATGTGTAACTCCACTGATTTATGTAGAGACAAGCAACAGCTGGGAAACATCAACCTCCAAGACTCAGGGAACTGGTTGTATTTGCGACTTGACTATTAGCTGGCTCCGAATTGTGTTTAAGGTAGTTTAATGTAGTTTTAAATAAAGATAGAGGCCTACGAAGCTCTATCCTTTATCTCACCGATGGAGCTGTTTATGGAACACTCATTAGTACGTGCGCCCCCTTCGGCATAAAGTGAGTACTACACCCCATTGTGTCTTTTGGGGATAGGAAGACTTCAAAGTAACAATTCCCTAACTGACAGTCTAAATACTACTTTGTACAGAAACAAATCAGCATATCATGTCTACATTTGATTAGTGAGATAGAGTGCATATATTGAAACCCCTTGATTCTGTGTATCACAGGCTACCTGATTTATCACAAGTGATGGATTTCTCATTCAATTTGTGTGATGTGCTGACGTACAGGACTTATCTTAAATGTATCTTGAAGGCTCTGCCTGCTTGACTGCTTGGTGGATTCTCTTGTAGCCAGATGATGTCATGTCACACATTTTTTTCTGTCACACGTTTTATTCTTGTATTTTACTTAAATACCTCCTCCCAATCAAATTTGGTACTTTACAATTTGACTAACTATATTTATTCCTATCAGCCCACCCAAGCCTTCAGTTGTTGTTTTTTAATGTGGTATTGAGGCTTCATGTAGGACTTTCTTCTTAATATTTTACCTTTGCGCTGCACTTTTCAACATCACGTGATACTACAGCTTGGCTGACAGGTTTCGCTTCCTGTGGGTTCTAATAATATACAGTGTTGCAGTCGTGGAGTGAAATCAATGTATTTTTTAGCCCTTACGTGAACTGTTAATTTTTAAAAGTTAGTAAAGAAAGTTGGCAAATAAAAAATAAGACATTTTAACAGGACACGGCAGGTAAAGCACACGTATAAATAAAGCATAAGTAATTGCTCTGTTCCATTTCCTTGTGAGCATTTGCCAAAATGTATAGTGAGAGAAAGGGTAATTGTCATTTGTCTTCTCAGTCATAAACCTGTCTAGAAGTTTATGGAGCTCCTCTTTGCTCAGTTTCACTGATGTGCTAATGTGGTGCACATTTGCTTATATGAACTGAACCCAATCATCCCAACGAGGGCTTGGTATATTCTACCCATTGATTCCATAAGGGTTTTAAAAGCTCATTTTCATAGGATGATGCTCTTTTCCTCAATGGTATCAGCATCCTCCAGGTTGGAAATGCTCCTATCGTCAAGGCATGAGTTGTTCCCAATGGTTTGAGGAGTTTGACATTGATGCCAACCATATGCCAATGGGAGATAAAGGCCCATAGAGCCAGTCAAATTCATTATGCTAATAGTGATTAAGAATGACCTTGTCCTCCAGGAGAGGCATGGACCGAAGAGCAGCAGTGTCAGTAAAAGGACAAGCTGTTACAGAGATTCCTCAAAAGAATATTTTGACAGTACTGCCACCGTGGAGGAATTGCAAATCTTAATGTGCTGTGATACCTCAAAAAATATGATTTGCTGCTGCAATATATCGCAGTTTAACACTTCGTTTCTCCTTCTGTTGACCTCCATAGAAGGATTAATAATCCTTACCGTTTTGTCAGAATGAATTACGCTGGTTATTATATCTTAAAAGCTGCGAACCAATCACTAAACAAAATTCAAAGCCATTCAAACCGTCAAACAGTGTGTCATTGACCATTTCTTTTCTGTTTTAATGGCTATTATTTTAGAGCACATCATTATTAGTTCAATGAACAGCAACGGAATCTTCATAAAGACCTGACAATAGCTTTGATTCATTGGTGTAATACAGCCTAGTGGTGGATAAAACCCGTTTTCTTCATAAGACTTTTGAAGGTAGACGGTTGAAGGGTATCATATTCATAAAGGTTATCTGAAGTTATAGTTGCTGTCAGTTTGTTTTTGACCTGACACCAAACTGAATAGAAAAAGTCTGATGATGCAGAAAAGAGGATTTACGTGAAGGCATTTTGCTGGGAAAGTGTGTGAGTCATTCGGGACAAACCTTTTGATGACTTCCTGGTGTCTGGACAGCACAGCCAGAGTCTGACTGTGGTTTGGTGTGTTGGCAGCTCAGTTCAGCCTGAAGAAAGTAGTATACCCAGGAATATACTTAAGGAAAGGGAAGTTTTGTTTTGATGAAGAGTGTTTTGATATAGGATTGCCAAAGATGATGAAATGTCTTCTGTTGTGTCTCATCGACTAATTAGTCCCTGTTTTGATTGTCTTTGCAGTGGACAGTCCTCTAATAGATCTCTAACTCTAGATATCTGGTCATAGTCCTTTGTGATGAAACTGCACTTCTGACCACATCCCCTCTGCTGAATCTATAAATAGAGCCTAATGGAAAAATGTTTTGGCGAAGATCTAAAGATTTCTGCAATGTCAAAACCAAGGCTTCAAGTAGAAAACTGTTGTGGTTGCTGCTTTCCCCTGCTTATAAAAAAGATCAAAGTGTGTTGAACTTGTAATTGTAAGGTTACAGACATTTAGCTCATTTAACCAAGGGGTTTAATCTTTCCTCTTTTTCCGTTTTGCACTGCATTGTGGGACAGTAGTGTGTGTCATCAGCACACTTAAGAAAAAGGGAATTGAGTAAAAATCCTGTTATTTTTGGTTGTATCCATTGTGAACACACTTTAAAGTTACACATTTATTGATTTATATATTTGTTTTATGTTGTCAGTCTTGGACAATTTGCCACCATTGATTGAGAGATGCTACATTATTTCCTTAAGAGAAGTTTTGGCTCACATCCCAACGCCGCACACACCGCCCACACGGTCCCAGGCTGGTGGTGTTCTCGCACGACCGTTCAACCAAATATTCTCCACGTCAGCATTCCCTGGTTTGTTGATAACAGAGCATAGTGATGTACCTAAAGGCTGCTGTCCCAATATTTCATCCATCTGGTCCAAAAAATAAAATGTAACTCCCTTTTTATCAGACATGCACCGTTGCCACCGTTGCCGCTTGGCTCCATTTGTCAGAGCCTTTGGCATGCATTCCGTCTGCCAACTTGATCTACAGTACTGTATTCTTGCATTGTGCTCCATCTGTAATTTCATTTTCTCCTTTTTGGTCCACACACATCACGCTTTGCCTTCTTTAACATCCGTCACTCCCAACCCGGAAATGAAACACTACATGTCAGCGTGTCCCACATAACCACTAATTTGTCAAGTGTGTTTCCGTGGCAGTTTTGTGAATGACTTCTTTATCAACGCACCGCAAACTCCCAACAAGTGAGCATAGAAACGTTTCCATTACCCATTATAACATGTGCAACCTCAAATTGTGCAAAACGCAGGTCAATTGAATCCCCACTAATAATTGAAAAGGACACACACACACTTACACACACAGGCGTTCTCAAGTTATGCCTGTTTGATTCAGGTTGCAGCTCTGCAGGGAATGAGATGAGGTCACCAAACACTCTGTAAATATGGCTTGTTTTGCCCACACGAAAGCTTTTAAACAGATGTGGGCATTGCGTGGGGGCGCAGGGCCTTGAACATCGCCGGCTTAACCAAATGTGTCTTTCCTGCGGGGCTAAATTATTGTTTTGTAATAATTTGTGCACCCACTGCCGAGCCTTTGTCGACTTGTAGTTAGCAGCCGGTGATTAATTATCTACAGTATCTTCGGGTGTACTTGGGAACATGATTGATGATATTGCTCAGGGTCACAGGATGTTTCAGGTTATTCAACATCAGACGCCCACTCACTGGAAAACCAATGCAAGTAGCTGGCTTTGGTCCAAACAGCACGTGTAGTTCACAGATCGCATCTCCACATTAATGTCCGCTCAGAGGATGTCGACACAAGCGCCTTTTTGTTTTACCTGCCGACCTTAGTTCGCATTAACCGTCACGGTCCTTATCCGCCTCTTGCAGACGGCTTTGGGGTACAGACAGCTGCCTCCCGGGTAAAACTGTGAATACAGAATCAAGGGATAGAGCGCCAAGCTAGACAGGAAGACACGGATAACTGGCCACGAGGAAGTGAGAGCACAATAACAGAGAGGAAGTGGACCCCTGCGTGATTTCCTTTATGTCCTAATGATGCCAGGCCAGCCATTCAAAAGCACTGAAACCTAAATGGTAAGGATCATCTACGCGGTAGTGTGTTGTTCACGTCGTGTTCGGTTATAAAGGATACGCCTCTTTCAAACGCTTGATTTGGAACAAATGATCAACAAATTAATTGGTAGCACAAATCGCTAGTCATGATTCACTGCAACACTGCAAAGTTCACCACAGTTCCAACATTGTAAGCCAGAACGTTGTTGTATATCAACACAGAACACTCACCTGACATTTTACCAGCATCAATGTGTTGCTGATGCTGCGATCAAAGGCAATCCGATCCGTCGATGTAATGTTGTACTCCTTTTCTTTCCTTTTCATTCGATGAATTGTGGTTGCCAGTATCAAAACACGTCAGTTGTCATAACACTGTGTTTTCATTTTTGTTCAGTCACGGTGAAAGGAATATTGAGCAGCTTATTGTTTTCATTAATTCAATTTATGAATATCTTGAAATCTTCAAAGGCTGGAGGTCTACTTGAAATGCCTAATCTATCATAGAGAACATTTCTTGTGTTCTTTTTGTCAAAGTTACATTATGATTGCATGCAAATACAGACATATTTTCCAAAGTTGTTCGTGCTCTGGCAACAAGAATGAGAATTTGCAGCCATACAGCAATTAACTCGCAAGACGTACAGCAAGCAAACGGGTATAGTCTGAGAAGATGATGTAATTTTTGTATCGCCTCTCGTCTATAGCCAGTGATGTCATATTGTCATGCCCTCATTTTTCCATCAATCCAAATCATAGGAATGTTCATGGAAAGAATCATCCAATGTATTCACAACACAAATATTTGCTGTCTCGACAAATGCAAATGCGAATACTTGACCCCTGAACATACTAAAGCTTTTATTCTGTAGACCTCACGGACGTCATGTGCAACAGGGAGAAGATAGAGGGAGAGTGGTCGGCTTTGTCTGTCTAAAGTCACTCCCTAATTTGTCTTTTCCCCTGTTTAGTTAGAGAATGTGTCAGTTTCCTGTAAAGTTTGGAAGTCCCCCCCCTGTTAGTCATCACAGCTTCATACACTCTTTAGAGGAAACATCAGTGTAGTCAACCTCAGAGCCAAGGTGGTATTTTAGTAACAGTTACAGCATTTCTTCCACTTGTGTCTTTTGTTGAGTCTCCTTGAATGTTTTGTCTGTTTTTTTCCCTCCTCTGCAGTGCTGTGTCTGAAGACATTGATCAACGGTTCGAAGACCATGCTGTCCCTCCTGCTGCTCGCTGTCCTGGCTGTCCAAGCTTTCGGTGGGTGTGCTTCCCCTCCTCCTACTCCCCCCTCCCCCTCCCACCCCAGCTTGTGCCCTGCCGTTCAGATCGGTAGTTAGAAAACGCCACTGACAGTTAAACAATACACCCTGTAGTATCTATTAGTCTTCCTCACCCTTCAAAGGCTTCGCTGGGCATAACAACAGTTCAGATGAGGCTTCTCCCAAAATTAATGTACCAGCAGTTGGAAAGTTATAAACCCTCCCTATTTAAAATCTCATCCGTCCAGACAAGTTGATGAAGGATCCACTCTTATATATACTGATGCCCTGCTTGAGGGAGTAAAAACACATTATTTTTCACTGTAATCCCTGTAAGTTTGGTTTTTACAGGTTTATGGGGGTGTTTTTCCTTTTATTATTCAGCTTGTAAAACAGAATGGCCTTGCCCTTTCCCAGACAGGTGAAGAGTAGTGCCTTGGAGCCAGGGTGAGGCCGCAGCTCAAAATTGCCAGAAGTGCAGTTTGCCCCGCCGTGACTCTGGGAGCGTGATGTGGGAGTCATCCCCTCATATTAATAACACCGGGAGGGAGGGTGCAGGTTCATGTTGCAACTGAGGATACATGAATCATCGGCTTCAAAGTTTCACTTCTGCAGAAATGGTGCGCAAAGCAAAACCCGTGTCACCATAAAAAGAGAAACAAATAGCCCCGGGCCTGCTCGATAACGTCTCACGACACGGTAAATAAAAGAAGGGAATTGAGAATGTCAAGAGAAGGATCAACGCTGAATGTATTCTCGCACTACAATCTCTGTGTGGATGACCCATAAATTTAAATTCCACACTGTCTCATTCTCTGTTATAGGAGCCTGAGATGGTCTTCGCACCATCCAATGACAGAAAATCATCACCGCAAAGTTTTTTTCCCCTGCAAAAACTCCCAAACATTGGCATAGGTTCAACTTTTCACAAAGAACTTTTAGGGTACAAAACCATGGAATTCTCAAAGAGTTAGTCTTCGTCTTTCATCCTTTCTGGTTGGCCGGACAAAACCTCCTGTCGGCCAACAGTAGCACATTTCAATCTTGACTCAGTGGTCTTAAGTGTCTTCAGTGGTTCATTAGAGTCCTCTGCTCTGGCAGCGCTAATGGGCCTGCTGTCTCAGAACTGCCTGGGCCTGCTCATTACTGGCTGGGTGACATCCACTGTCACTCGCTCCTGGGAGCAAAGAGGAGGAAGTGTCGAGGACTGATGGAGCTCTTTAACTCATGGGTAATGGGCTATTGTGGCTCATACAGTGATTCAGTCTCTCTCTGTTGACCAGAACACTAAGTGAATTAGTTGGAGGCTGACTTGATGCTGTACGAACCTGCACATGTAATACTGCATTAGGATAGGAAACACAGTCCTGGCTTTGTGGAGCTCATTAAGTTATATTGTGTAATTTACTGTTAAATGAGTAACCTTAGCTTTGGTGACAATCTGTGGGCAAGAAAGAAAATAAATTAGATTACATTATTGTGCGTTTATATACTATATTACAGCGATCTGCAGCACTGAGCTTTACCTGCAGCTCTGAAAAGGTTCATGAACAACACAGGCGACTTTAATCCTTCTTTATTTTTCATTCTGTCTTAAGTATTTTTTCACAAGTGCAGTTGCAGTTATCAGTCCTGGGCCTTCTCTTATTCTTTGTTGAGCTCACTGGCCATCCAGACTAAAAACATGTACAGGGGTAATTGCCTGTGTGTGTGTTTGTGTGTGTGAATGCCTCTGTAGGTGGTCCAGGACCTCCCTGGTCTCCAGTTCCCTAGTTGTGAATGCTTATTATAATCTTCCTTGTATTCAGCACTGACATTAGCAAATGCCCATATCACCTGACAAGATGGCTTCTGCCCACAAACGGTGGAAGAAAGAGACATGGACAGCACAGACTATCTCTGTCATCTCATTGCACTAACATGTCTGCTTCCAGCTCCATCCTGACTCAGGAGTCGGATGATGGATTGTGCTGGGTGAAACCACTCCCCGATGTTGCTCATACAGCACAGCACAGCTGTTATGTGAGTGTAGACACAGAGGAGCTTGTCTGTAATGAGGATTTTTGCACTCGGATCCATGAGCCTAAATAATGTACAAATGAGCAAATAATGTGTGGGTGTGTCTTTGAAATCACTTAAGGCTTCATGTGCAGTAGTGACTGAGCCACTACAGATGCTGGGTGCTGTAATATCCTTGGCTCAGTCGAGCTCAGCACACGACCATGGCAGCCAGTGGCAGAGCTAACAGGAAGCTGTCCAGCTAATTGCTTGTTGTTGTCATACTCTCTGTTCAGTTAGCACAGCCACCAGGCTGGCAGGACTCATCGCATGCAGCCCTGAGCACCAGACAATGAAAGCCAATCGTATTAATCCAAATGCGGAAATGGAAAGCTGACCTGATTTCACTCTCAGTGATGGAGGCTGTAAGGTAATTCAAATTAATTAGCATGATTGGATAGATTGCATCTAGTGTAGTAGTTGGCAGGCACACATTATGGCAGGGCCCCGGAGCGTGAAAATAGTGCACTCATGCCCGCATCTCTAGTGTACTTTTAAAGGTCTGCTAACTACGAATGCCCTCTTCCTGTCCTCCTTTTCTCTTCACAGCAATTGATTCTGTAGAGAGGGGACACTTTAGACTGTGCAGAAATTCAATTTAGGGTTATTACCCCGTATCAGTGATGTTCTTGCTAATTTGATTGCGTCCAGTGAAGTATCCTTTTAAAAACAATTGAAGACAGGCTCAACAAAGATTGCTTTCGCCGCAATGCATACATAATGACCAGTCTCTGTTGGCTTGCTTCTGTCGTACCGCTTCCCCTGATTCCCAGCTCTTCTTTTCTCACAGTGCACTCATTGAAACAGAGTACATTACCCAACAAGCACCTCATGATTATTTCAACAAGTCCTAAAAATACTGCCTTGTGGGATCGTTTAAAAATTTATATGGGTAATATATGCCGAGATCACAGTACCAGAGGGAAGAGGGGCCTGGAGCCATATGTGGATCTGCTGTGTGTTTAGTGGACTGTGATGAACAGACACTGATCTGTGCTTAGAGTGCCTCAGTTCTGCTTACTTGCTGAGGAACCCAGCGGCTGACACAGGGAACCACTTCCGTCTATGGTTACATAGGTGGTGTGGTAGTGGTGATGTTCAGAGGATGCACAGAGGGCTGCAAACTGACCTTTCCAAAACCCTCCTGGTGTTCAATATGAAACGGTGAATCAGCAACGGGATTGGACCTGTGGAAAGGCCAGAACAAATGCATTGCAGGCCAGTAAAAATCTGCTTTCTAGGTGGGAATACAAAACACTCATTGCCGCCTTGTAGCAACAGAAAAATTCTCATCAATTTTGCCTCACTCTGCCGTGGCAATGACTAGTAGCTTTCCACCTTTAGAAATAGCTGGACTCGACTCCAATCTGACCCAATCTGACCTCCATGCCTCTTTCCCGCCCAGCAGCCCACTTCCTTCTCAATCCATCCCCTAGCCTGTGCTCATCAAAGGTTGGCTGTCTCTCAGGCTGGCAAGCCAGAGGCTCGCCCTTATCTCTCCACTGTTCTTCAACAGGCACTATCATCTGACTGACTGCCAGAGCCCATTAACAGGTTATTGACAGGATATGAGATGGCATATGTCCGTGGTGAAGGCACGATAGAGGAAATTGAGATAGGGAGCAGGAAAGTGAGTAAAAGCACAAAAGTTTGTGCCATCTTGATTCATGGAATTGCTTGCCCTTGTGTTTTCTGTCGTGTATCTCCCCCGTAAGCAAGAGCTCACACTCCGTGATGTGTTTCTGCAACAAAAATGAAAAGGACGAGATTATGTTGAAAATGTAAGTGACCCCTTTACACCTCAGAGGGCTTTAAGGCTCCTTTAATCTCATTCATATTGTGCCTTCTCTGCTGAAAGCCCATTCGAGGTGCTTACAGATTTCTAATTCTGAACCAAATCATGCTTACGATAGACTCTCCTCTCAACAACCCTTAATGTTTCCCCAGATGCTTATTTTCAGGTGGGGATATTATACTGTATATATTATCTACATCTGCTCTTGACGGCAAGGAATCAAAAAGTAGCTTCCCCGTCACACTTTTACAGACATTGGTTATATCATAAGAATAATCGCTATGAAAGGCCTCGCAGATCCTTTGAGCACAACCCTTTGATGTTCAGGTGCTGCAAAAATGTCCAGAATGAAAATGAGTTGAGGAGTAGTTACATTCAGCAACAGAAGGGGGCAGTGTTGTAAAAGCATATTCCTCCAGTCGCTCCTCTTCCCCAGCTAACTCTCCCCAAGCTTCTGTCATCGCCGGGGTTGTTAGTGCTGCATTTACTTTGCTGTGTCAATATTGCTGCTTCAAAGTATTTCCCAGTGCTTGCTTAGGTATCCGCTCATATGGAGGTTTTCTCTTATGTTGTATGTTTTGGGGTGGTAAATACATGTGCCGCTGTGTTTAATCGGTGGCTCCACTAGCCGGGAAAGTAACTACACACCGTCTGTTATTGAGCAGGCTTCATTATTACCGTTATGACGGTGAGATCTATGTGTTGTTGAGTAGTATTGAACAGAGGCAAATTGAAGTGGAGTTGTATTGCTTATTGAGCAAGAAGGCCTTGGGTTGGTATTGACTCTCAGGTTAATGTGTGTGGGGGTGTGTGAGTGTGTGAATTGTGAAAATTATTGTACATCTTTGTAGATAGCTGTAGACATTGCTCAGCCAAGCAGTGAAGATGTACAATATCTGCTTTACAGTGGTGTGGTTCTGCGTCTGTGTGTGTCTGTGTGTGTCTGTGTGTGTGTATAGATGCCCGGGTACCTGTGTAGTGCCGTGTACATGTGTGTGTTTGTGTGTAAATGCGTGTGACTGTCACTGGTCATGCAGATGGGGAACCTCTCTGCTCCAGAGCAGCTTTGTAACAGCGTCTCTATTGTAGTGTCAGAGAACCCGCATGTTCTCAGACGGTGTGTTGCTGTGGAGCTGTCAAGAGTCATACAAGTGTGGAATATCAATGTGTGCTTTGGCCTTTGTGTAGCTGCTCCTGCATGAAATTGTGTGCGAGTGTGTGTGTGTGTGTGTGTGTGTGTGGTTGAGATAGGGTGGGTCTTACTAGTACCAGTGATGCTGCTTATCAGTTCTGATGTTTATTGATACTTTATTGACACAGTGGGTGGGGCTGTGTGATTCCGTCTATCTATCACTTGTCACTGCTTATTACACAATTAGGTCTTGGGTTCTGCTACTCCTCTCTTGTTGTCAAGTCAATAAAGGACCACAGCTTGACAAATATGGATGATGATCAAAATGAACAAGTGATTACAGCCTCTGATCGAGACATGGCCTTGCTGTTCTCTCCCTAAACAGATTGGTCTAAAGGGTTTGGTTTCTGCCATGTTTGCCTGTTTCTCTGTCTCTTTGTTAGCAGGATATCTCAAAGACATTGTTGCTGGATTTCTGTGAAACTTTGTGGCTGGGTTGGACATGATCCAGGGACAAATCCATCATGTTTTGGTCCTGGTCAGCTTGATGGTGGTCCTGTAATAACCACTTTTACAATTTAGCCCATAACATTTGAACTGTAAGTCTTTGAACATCAGAGCATTTTAGAACGTTTTCGTATCTCCTTCAAGTCAATGAAGGAGTCAAGAGTCAATTGTCACAGCATTTTACATGTACAATGTCTGGAAAATGTTGTTTTTGTTTAAGTCGGTGTGGCTCATTCCTTGAATTTGCCAACCACTTTGGAACCAGACATGGTAGAAGAAAAGTTGGTTTGCGGCAATGGGAGCTGATCATGGTCTAGTCACTGACCTGCTCAGTTTCATTGTTGTGCACCAGAGTCATTATTGGAGGACCACTCAACCTTTCTGTCGGTGCTGTCTGAGTACCTCTTAGTTGAAACAAAATGTAACTAGAATGACATAATCAGTGATCCTGCGTTTGAAATCAGTTTTGCAAGTTCATCCTGTTTGCTTTTCCCCCCTGCATTTCCTCCCTTTGTCCACAGCAAGGCAAGTTAGGTGAATTGCAAACTGTAGGTGTCCTTGTAGGGGTAAATGATAGGTGTGATGGATTAGCAGCCAGGGTTCAATGCATGCTGGGATATGCAGCAGCCCCCTGGGAAACCTGCACAGGAAAGGCAGTGAAGGAAACAGGTGGATTGACAGATGAATTTAGCAAAAATCACTCTTCAATTCTTGCCATACAAAAAAGTGTGACGTTTAACTGCTTGCACAAAATCTTTCTCTATTAACCCAAATTGCATTCAGTTTTTCATTCATTGTAGTAAAGATGTCAATTGGTGTTTAAATGTCTTCATGATGCACATAATGTTTGACTACTATTGTGAATCTATGCTACACTGCTGAAAATTACAATATAAAAGTGTCTGCCAAATGGACAAGTATAAAAGTAGGACCAGTGTGAAATCAGTAACTAATCTGGCAATAGCTACTGTTTGTCATTTCAGTTGTGTGTACGTGTATGTTGTGTGTGTGTGTCCATGAACACATCTAGACTGGCCATCTGGTTATTCTAGCTTAATGCAGATGGGACAACGTGATTTTTGGGAGCTGCACAATCAGATGTTTAAAGAATTATTAGGCAGGTCTACGTACCATGTTACGACATGCAAATGAACACCAATTTTCCAAATACTCATAAACTTGGTAGACCTCGTATTGTTTCCATCCCCGAAGAGTGAACCTCCTGACACAGCTCAGTCACATCCCTGGCATGGCCACGCAGCACCGGCAGCCCAGAGACAGGCTCTCCTGTCTGTCCTGGCACTCTGTGATAAACACATTTGAGAATGTGTGCCCGGATCTGGCCCGGATTCCAGACTTGGAAACGTAACAAAGTCTCCTCTCACGCATACACACATACACACACACACACACACACACACACACACACACACACACACACACACACACACACAAGCACAACAAGTGGACCAGCCTTAAAGATGTGGTATAAAATAAGTAAACAGGATGCAGGTTTTGGCATTGCCTACTATCTCGCACATTTGTATTTGAGTGTTTTAGAGTGACAGGACAAGAGAATAATGTCTACTAAGTGTTACACACGCTTGGATTTGTTACAGAAGCCTTTTCTGATCACGTTACATTTCATCTATTTTGATTTTAAATCACCTTTCGTAGGTGTGGGTTCACCTATGAATGATGTGGGGTTTTTTTTTTTATTCATAAGAGCTAAAAGATGCCGTACTGTAAATACTGTAAAACAATAATCTCTTATTATTCATCTTGTTTATTTTGTAAGGTTTTAGGATCTCTAAACTGTTCCAATACTGTGTGAAAAATACATCTGTTTTATACATACATATACACAAATGCATCCGACATTTTAAAACGGATTTGATTGATGGTAGTTTACCTGAGGTCAGCAATGAACACAGTAGATAAGAACTACTACTGAATGGATGGAGGAAAACATTGATTAACTAGTCAATGAATAATGAAGTTGGTGAAAGGTAATATTGGAGTCCAGTTCTCTGCGAGTACAAAATGCTGTGCAGTGGTTTTGCGCACCCATTTCTCAACACGTATATTTGTCTTCCTCTGCCAGCGTGAGGTGAGATGTCTCTGGATGTCACAGGATTTTACCAACAGCTTTGTATGTCACCATGCAAGCACCCCACATGCAAAGGCAGTGATCCTCCTACCTGCCGCCCGCCTGCATGCCATGCTGTCTGTCAGTCAGCCCCCATGCTCACCCCATGAGTCTAGCAAGCGAACACAGTGGGTATAACCTACACCAACAGCACCCGTGCCTTGATGGAAGGAGGCGTTAATAGTGACAGGGTAATGTTGAGTCTTGAGAGCGGAGAATGATGTGAAGATCACTTGCAGCCCTGTACATTGCTGCTAAGCGGGGCCCATTGTCAGTGCTTGCAAAGGCTGTAATCAGTTTATTTCATGTCAGCTGTGAAAGTGCCCGTCTCTGTCTTGCAGGCACTCAAACAGAGCAGAGGCCCATAAACACAAAGTGCAGTGTGTAAATCCCCACAGCCTGACGTCTCGCAGCCTTCTGTGCCTTCTGAGCATCTCTTTATCAAGAGGGAAGAGAGGTGAGAGCCCCGCTCACCCTTGAGCTCCTGGATAAAACACCAAGGGTCTGGCTAGAGAGCTTGGTCCGGCCCCCTCACTGAGACTTCCGCTCGTGCTATTATATTTATCCTCCACTACTTCCACTCCATTCTTACTTTCTCACGTGGCGCTCAGCATAAAAGAGATGATCAAATGTTGATGGAGACATGCTGCTTCTTGGGAACGTTATGAGATAGAAAAAAACAAGCGTCGGTGCACAGCATTTCACTTTTCCCTCCTGGTATTTTACCTCTTTCGCATAGGACATCAGACGCTGTGGTTTCCGTGACGTCAGCCAGCCGAGCGTGCCGTCTCCTTTGCAATCTCATCCCTATTGAAGCGATGCAAGACGCTGCTCTGGTATTTTCTTTCCAAGCGTGTCTTAACCCAGGATCCCTGTGTCGCGCCGCATCCTCCCAGGGCCTGCAAGCTAGCAGTAGGTCACCGGTTAAAGAAGCACAGAGAGTGAGAGAGGATGGCGAATAAGAAAGGGGAGTATCTATCTCTCTACTCTCTGACTGGCTTTGCTACGTGTTGAGGGATTAGTGTGCGAGGCTCCAACACAGCCGCTTCCTTGGCTTGTTTCCAGATATTATCTTTAAGTGTGAGCTCAACACTGCCGTCTCTTTCTCTCCGTCTCTCCCTTCCCCCCTTCCCGTACGAACCCAGTGGTGTGAGTCATCCCAGGCTGCTCAGGGAGTGATTTAATTGCTCTCTCTCCTCCTCCTTCAACATGCACATCTCGGAGAGGGCTGTCACTGACACTCCACTCCTACAAAAAAAAATAGCCGCGACCTATTCATTACTGCAAAGGTTGGGCCACCTCTAAAGACAGCAAATATACACACACTCCAGAAATCTGCTCTGTTATCCCTATTGATGGTGGCACAATAAAGCCCCTGCCATGCTCGGCCCTGATAACTCTGCTGTATTGTTTGCAGTGTTGAAGCCCTGCTGAGTAAGTGTGGGCACAATATGGGGTGATAGAAAACCTACACAGCGGTGGACGATTTTTTAGATTACAGTCAAGGATAAAAATCACTTCAGCATTTTCTCCATGGGGGACAGAGAATTGTTGTGTCATTGGCAATAGCACTTAGTTGAGCTTTGCTTTGTTCAAGATTGGAATTGTGTACCGTAGTTCCAAAGCTTTTGTTCCGAAGTAAGGGCATCCCGGGCCCCAATTGTTTCAATTTTTTCTCTGTTTTCTTTAAAATTGATGATATTTTTAATCACAATAAATCTGTTTCGTGATGAAAATAGTGTTCATCATCAGCCATCATGGTGTCAAATGTCCAATACTAGAAATATATAGCTCAATCCGTAAATTAGGTAGTATTCATTAATCAGTTCACATCCTTCCCTACCCCCCTGCTCGTTCCCAAAATCAGCTAACACCCACATCGAGGACTTCGGATATTTGGAGAACAATATGTGTACTCTCCCTCTGCTTTGCACTTATGATTGTGGTCAGTAGGTGGCACTGTTCCCTGCAGATGGCTAGGTTTGTAGTCATATGATGGGTGCAAGGTTACCTCACTATGATTGGCCGACTGTGAGCGTTTGAAAATAGGTTTGCCTTGACATCCCACTACCCATCCGTGGATGAACCCTCAGATGAAAGACTTGTTTGTTGTTAATAGGAGAAGTAATTATTGCTCCTCTGCAGCAGTCAAATCTAATTCATTGCAAACATTGATGTTGGCCGTGTGATAGACGGAGCTCAACAAGGGGCGAGGAGGCTAAAATGGCACTGTGATTATAACAATTAGACAGGGTGAGCATGCAGTGGAGTGCATTGCTCCGGGGGCCGACTGGCTTTTTTTTTCTCCCCTGTGATGGTGATGAGTGTCTCAGAGTTGTATAAGAGCAGACGGGGATCAATGGGGAATGCTGACACTTGTGAATACAACGGGCGTACTCTGCACTGCTTGAGATGGCTGCTAATCCACAATGATAATGCAGTGTGCTCCTGGACGAGTCTAGAGAAATACTACAGGCAGGCACTCGCACAAATGCATCAATAGATGAGGAGAAACAGTCGGTAGCATTGTCACCCTTCATTATTATAGAGGCATAAATTCAAGAGTTTAGTTTCAGTTATTCTTCCCCGCCGGTTTGTCTTTTTGTAAGATTTACTGTAGCTGAAGATGAAACTAAAGCTGTACAGATGTTGTTACCCTGGCTGGGTTTGAATGCACTGAGCCAACACAAGGATGCAAAGCCTATACAAACACAGAGTACTAATGTTTACCTTCAAGATCCCTCCTCTCCTTTTCTCTTGCCTTCATTCTGTCTCACCTACTCTCTGCTACCACGGTACACAAACAAAGGGGATGTTTCTGAAGCAGTCGGAGCAAATATTTCAAAATACTGCACTGACTTCTTCTCCAAACACATTCAAATTTGAATCGGTGCCTCTCACAGCTCTGTGAATTAATGCTGTGATTCAGTGAATGCTATATGTTTTCTCAGATCTGGGCTAAATATCTGCTGTAATACTGTTTACTTTATGTTTTATAGTTTTTATTTGAGATGTTTAAACTTTTACTGACTGGCTGGCTGAGATACAGCAAACAGTACTCTTGTCTTTACTTGGTGAATACACGATGATTTGTTGACATATTCGACGTGTCATCTCTTGTCTTTCAGCTGCGATGGAGGTGCAGGTCCCCGAGCAGCCAGTGGTGGCGCTGCATGGCAGGGATGCTGTACTCAACTGCTCCTTCAGTCGCACCGGCGCCTTCAACCTGTCTGATCTTAGTGTCTTCTGGCAGCTGACGGACACCAAACGCAGCGTGCATGGGTACTCGCAGGGCCACGACCAGCTGGCAGACCAGGCAGAGAACTTTGCCAACCGCACCAGCCTGTTCCCCGCCCAGCTGGGTGTGGGCAACGCCTCGCTCCTGCTGCGCAGGGTGGAGGTGGCAGATGAAGGCAGCTATACCTGCTTTGTCAGGGTGGAGGACTACGGCAGTGCCGCTTTGTTTCTGCAGGTGGCCGGTGAGTCACGCTGATGAGCTGTGCATTCCATGACACATTACATTACATTACATTACATTACATTACATTACATTACGGTCATTTAGCAGACGCTTTTATCCAAAGCGACTTACAATAAGTGCGTTCAACAAAGGTAGATACACATGTAGTCAAACAGATGTACATGGCCATGATCAATGGTATACACACAAAAGATCCAATCAAGCCAACATGTAAAAGAAAGAAAGAATTATTTGAGTTCTTAAGCTCTAAAGATAAATCCTTTTAATTAGCAAATCCATTGTAGTTTTACTTTACACCTTAAATTGATTGTATTGAAAATATTTGCTGTATGCAATGTTGTATTCTTAACCTTTTATGGTGCATTATTTAGGGTAATTTGTTCACCAACCATGGACACAAGTGATAAAATGGTTTCCTCAGGGCCCTCATGCGCTATGTGGGTCAATAAGCACTGATTGTGATCTCTGTCTTTGTCAATAGCTGCTGACTTTGATTATTAGCTGTTGTTACGGTCAATCAGCCTTCACCAACACCTTTTCCACTTGATGACGACATCTTCCACCCTCATAACTGGGAACGTTTTATTTATTCATAATGATGCCATGTGGCCTGCCACACACAATAATAGATAAATCGGTTGTTTTCTCTCCTTCTCACATTTTCGAATCTGTTGTTATTTCCCGTATTCTCCAAGGATAAATGTGCATTAGGCGTTTTTAATGAATACCATTCTTTCCCTTGGCTGGGGAGAGTGAAAACAATGTCTTCAACACTGACAAATTGGTTCCATTTTATGCATTAGATTTATAGATGTTCTATTTTTAGCCAGCATTTACATTGTCAGCTTCTTCCCTCCGCGCTGTGCTGAGAGAAAATGTAAGGAGGCCTCAACGGAACTCTGCCTGTCAATCAAACGGACAGCCGTGGAAGTCAGTATGTAACGCAGTAAATCCTGCTTTTTTGTGTTGACTGACCACTTTTCAAAAACCAGCTCTGACAAACTTATTTCACCTCGCCTAGAGCCCCATCTCATTGTTTGCTGTGCATAGATTGGGTCTGGGAATACAGCAGCCTCCGTCTCCGCCACCTCTGTATTTGTGTTTTAGCTCAAGGGATTGGTTAACCGTGATTTTGGATGAGGTTGACGCGTCACCTCTCACCTACATCCTTTCCCCCACTTTTTCATGCCGTGGGCTCAGTCATCCCAAATCTCTGAGTCTGCCTGTTTGCAACCCCCCCCCCCCCCCCCCATCCCACCCCGTCCTTACATATGTTTAATACTCACTCATCCTATTTCTTTTTCCAGCCCCCTACTCCAAACCTGTGGTGACCTTGTGGCCTGACTCTAACTTACGGCCAGGTGATGAAGTGGCCCTGACTTGCGTGGCCTATGGCGGCTACCCAGAAGCTAATGTGTTGTGGCAGGACGGGAGTGGGCGCAACCTGACAGACAATGTAACCAATTCTCTGGTGGCCAATGAAGAGGGGCTGTTCAGTGTCCACAGTGTGCTGACAGTCATACTGGAGCCCAATAGCACCTACAGCTGCCGGCTGATCAATCCACTATTGGGCGATGAGGGCTACGCCTTCGTCACAATCACAGGTAGGAGTGTTTTATTTCTCATTCTAAACATTTTTGTTTGTCTTTCAGTCAAAGTTTGGTTCAAGTTTTGTATATTTTCTGAAATCAATCCACCATCAAGCTGTGCAACAGCTGCACAGGAAGTAATGGAATATAATGAAATGTCCAATTATGGGCCAATAAGTACAACCCATCAGTTCTTAAGCACATTTAAATTAGATTATGAGGTGATTATTTCCCAGAAGTGAGTCAAATAACTATTCATCACTTATTTCGAAAGGCAACACGGTAATAAATGATTGTACTTGATGTAATGGCTGGTCTCACAGTAGCAGTAGCAGGAAATGTCGACTGGAAGCGGATTGATGTGTTTACCTTTCACTGATTGGGTGATCTTGGGCTCCATGTGTGACAGTGCCAATGTGATAGGTCTAATGATATCTTCAAGTAACCCCCAACACACACACCACCCACCAACCATGTCCCCCTGGCCTTGCCGGTGTACTCCATGTTAAGTGCAAAGAGAGTGTTGTGAAAGGTGGGCCAAGGCTGGGTCTCTAATGGGAGCAGCGCTGTGTGAAATGGCTCATAAATAAGCGGAGGTGGCCTGAGCCTGCTCTCTGGGTTGGAGCAAGAGTTGAGACTGGGCTGTTGAGGCAGAGGTCGAGACAGAGGTCAGGGAGTGCTGCTCCACTGGGCTGGGAAATGACTGTGCTGTCTGGAAACACGATGGCCGATTGGCAGGTCGGGCTGAGGGAGGATGGACGTTCTAACTGTTTGGCTGGCCTTTTTCAAAACAATACATCCAGTCACAGTGACCATCGGGGAAATGAAAGGGTGTTAAACTAAACATTGTTTGAAGTCTGTGGCTCTTAGGTGTGGCGTACAATTTGATGTTTCATCTCGAAATTTTCCCCCTTTGGATAATTACAGCCACTGCTGCTCTACTGTTGGCTTTTAGTTTAGACAGGCACATGCCACCTCAGTGACAAGTGGTGACATCAGCTTCCAGGCCCCATGCAGGTGGCAGTGACAGACAAAAGCCCAGCTTCTCATCCATGAACACAGCCAGATGTGTTCACTGGCAGAGATAACCAAGGTAGTCTCCCTGTTACTGGGGATTGAACCTGCAGTTCTGCACAAAGAACCTAAGAAAACCAGTATGAGTGTGACCAGAAAAATAGTCAGAGTTATAATGACATTAATTTAGGGCTTTCACACATTTATGGCTTTTTTAATAGAATAGTTGAACAAAACATGTCCATTAAATTAGATTTTTCTTTAGTCTTGAATGAAATATAAGCACCCTGGAGATCGAGAAGCAGGGTTGATAAAATGCCGTGTTAGAGATCTGCTTTCGTCACAATGTCAAGCTTCACCTGTAACCAAAGCTGCAGAAAATGAAATCACTTTCCAGGCATCCTATGAAAAAAGACACATCCAGCCTTAGAGCTATGGAGCTGCTGAAGAGAGAAAGCATAGAAGGTTCAGAGAGGGACAGCAAAACGAGCACAATCATAAAAGGAAAACCCTTCATTAAAGCAGTAGTGGACATGATTTTAGTAATTTGGTGTGCATGGATAAGATTCATTTCTCTGTAGAAGCACCAACATAGCCTGGCAATGGCCCAAGTTGTTTGATAAACACAGGGGTTTTGCAGCATTTTGTGTGCAGCAAAACAAGAGGTCTTGTTTGAAATGAAAATATATTTGCATTTGTTTACAACAGCTGGTGTATACGCAACAGTTTCTGTAATTAATTTTGACCTAGCAGAACTCTCCTGCTGAGAGCAGAGCGTGAGTTGACATAGTGAACACACTGCTGTATACATTTGCAAACACAGCATACTGCACACCGCACTCAGGCAACGGAGAATCCTATTACGCTTAAATTCCAAATGGAGTATGAGATCAAAAAGAGGGAGAGAGAGAGAGAGAGACGGTAGTGTGTGTGTGTGTGTGTGTGTGTGTGTGTGTGTGTGTGTGTGTGTGTGTGTGTGTGTGTGTGTGTGTGTGTGTGTGTGTGTGTGTGTGTGTGTGTGTGTGTGTGTGTGTGTGTGTGTGTGTGTGTGTGTGTGTGTGTGTGTGTGTGACAGAGCGAGTGAGAGGGGATAGAGGTTGGTGGAAGTAGAGAGTGAACAAGCATGTTAAAATTTCACACTCTCCCCAATATTTGATTGAAAAATTACAATAGCAATACAAATCTCCCTTTGGCAAAAAAAGAGTTTGACAAGGTTAATTTTGAGAAAATGAGCCCTTTACCCACACGGAGTGGAGCACCGTGTGGGCTGAGCCACACACTGAAGCTGTGCTAAGTCATCCATGTGAATCTTGCCTCTTATAGTCGCCACCAAATTAACTGTTTCACCGAACACCCGGCCTTCTGCGAGCACAGACTCATAGCCAATCCACTACATTCTAAACACAATAAACCAGTGTACAAGTCCGGTTTAAAGTTTACTATCAGTTGAGTTTGCTAATGTTTTGTTGCTGCAATGTTCATAGATGTCGCACAATGCTATAAAGTTTAGTTCCAGAGAGACCTAGAAACAGCTGGCTTTAATCAACAGCTCAGTGATGTAAAGCAGCTGATTCAGTCCTCAAATGAACCTGAGTGTCCCTGCTTGCTCACCCAGTGTGTCCCAAGCCCCTCCGCCTTTCTCCTCCTCCTACTTCACTGGCTCACACTCCTCACCGATTCATTTTTTGATTTTTTTGTTTGTTGGAATCATCCCCCTATGTCCTACAATGGAGAACGTTACAGATCCTTCTCTGTAAATTTGGAGCTCAAGCTACATAATGTATACAGAAATATATGCCCGTTGTCATGACTGGTCCATAGGCTCTGTTGCTCAGTTTGTCTCCATGCAAAAACATAAAACATATAGATTATACGCTTATACAGGCAATTACTGTCATGTTAACGGCAGAATCAGATTGACATCAGCATAAACACACAGTGGGAAACTGCAGCAGCCCCCTCTCCACTCTGCGCTCACGCTCTGTCATTGAGGACTGGGCCATTTCTTCGGCATTCACCATGTGTTTATAGCAAATCGGGTCTGGGCGGATAGATAGAAGGTGAAAAAGGAGGAAGATAGAGAGAGGGATGTGGCACGATAGGAAGGGGTGAGAAGGCGATGACAGAAAGCGAGACGGTGACGAAAGCATTTGCGGAGCTCCGGGTTGTGGCAACGGGGCCTGACAGGCAAAGAGATGGACTCGCTAACAGGGAGGGAGACATAGACACATCACCCCATGTGGTCTAAGTTTGCCATCTGTGGAATTTTACCATCTTGCTCACATTTTCTGGCTTTCAGCAGACAACACATGGGATCAGCGGTTAGCCCTGTTGCATCACTGTAAAATGCCTAGATCTTATTCTCAATCCCAGAACAGCCTGTGTTTGTGTGACTGTCCTCCGGATGCTCTTATTTTCAAAACATTGAAAGTATTAAAAGTTGCATATTGTTAAACCTTCTCATTTTTGCGCGTGTTGGAACTCACCATCTACGTTACAAGAACAGAATGTCTTCAAATTAATCATATTATACGCATTAAAAGAAAGTTATGAAGGTGTATCACTTTATCTTTGTACATTCTGTATATGCACATATAAAAAAAAAATTGGGAATATTTATATGCATGTACTAAAAACATTCTGTGTATAGTGTATGCAAATATGTGTATATATATAAACATCCTGTTAATTTAGATTATAAAATGTTACTTTATAATCTCTGAATTTGCAGTGAGAGATTGTTGTCACGGTCGTGGGGAGGGTTTGGTTGGATAATTGTTAATATGCACATAGTAGATCACAAAAACACAAATTTCCAATGCTTAACTATCACCGCTAATGTGGGATTTATTTTCTTCTGTTCCAATTTGGACCCAGCATCTAGTGAGGAACATCATCCTAAAACACGGCTTCAATGGCTGCCTGTAGAAGTTGCCCATTTTTGTTCCCTTTCAGTTTTTCTGATGTTATTATCCGGAATCAAGTCAGAAGGGAGGACTTGTACATGGAGAAAGACACTAATTTGTGCTATTTTTTTATCAGATATATAAATCAGTCACCCTCAGCACACGAGGAGCATATTCTCACAGTGAGGGAGGTTATCACAGTGCTTTAAGATGGAACTGGGATGTGTCGGCTTGTCTCAGAGCTTCTTTCGCTTTTAGTTTTTCTCCAAATTTTTAATCTAAAATTGATTTACATTCAGCCAGCCTCGCCGTGCCACTTTTAAGCTAGTTTCCCATCTCTGTAGGGGCTTGCCCAAGTCAATTAACTTCATAAAAGCCATTTGTGCTTCAATACAACTGAACCCCGGCAGTCACACAGTTTCTTATTCTCTTTCTGTTTCCCTGTTCTGATGTTTCCTTCCAGACCTCTGTCTGATCCTTCCAGTTTCTTCCAGCTTCTGTCTTCTATAAATTGACTTACTGTTGTACTCCAGGTGGCTGCGATACTGAGGTTGTGCCGGGTATATCCCTAAGGTGATTGTGTGTAATTGTATGAATGTGAATCAAATGCTGCTCATCGAGCCTTCACTGCTCTGCTCAGCCAACCTTCACTGGGTAAATCAAGGTTAAAAAACATCTTTAATTGCTGTATAAACATTAACATTATCACGGCGATGAGGTGTAACATAGGTGCTAATAGGTGTGCGAGCATGCGGGTATTCATTACACTCAACAGTGATATTTGTTTTTCTTCATTACTTGAGTGGCAGCTTGCATTGCTGTCCTCCCTGACTCACTGTCATTACGTGTTCCAAAGCTCAATCTTGACAACGTATAAATCAGTACCTCAGTCAGTGATTTCAAGCCCTTGTCCTGGATTGTTCCTCAGAAGTCTCTGAATATCTTTGTTTTTCCACCAGAACCTCAGCAAAACAGTCACATTGAGTGATCTGCTGGTTCAGGTTTGTCTGCAGTGGTGAAATTGCAGTCATTAGCAATTACAAACATTCACAATATTATTTGACGTTTCTCTTGTACGACCCTCTATCAAAAGCTCTGCCAGTCAGCTCCACAGTAATATGTTTCCTAAAAACCATAGATTTGCTTCCCATTTCTTTAACAAATCACTGCGCCGGTGCTTGTTCTCCACTGACGAAGGACTAATTTAAATGCAATTAACGGAGCCTTCGGAGAAGCAGAAAACAGCAGTATAAATGAATCCGTTGTCAGCAGAGCAGCAAGCAGGCAACTTTCCCGACGGAGCCCTGTATTAATTAGCGTCCGGCACACAAACAGGGCTTCTTTCTCTTGCTTAATGCGTGCTCTGTCTTATCAGGAGCTCAGCCAGGGAAAACAGCAGAATAGAGCAATGAAATAATGTCTGTAATCTGAAATAAATTCAGGTAGGCAGCACTGGCGCCATTGTAAGCACATTATTTGCTATCAGGATTATTAACTGAGGCCAGTCACTGCTGTTCCTGTCCTCTTTTAGGCCTTCAGGATGGGAAATCTTATCCCTGTATTATAGCCCAGCCAATGTTATTTGTCATGCTCTCGGGCTTCCCGTTCCCCAGCTCTGAAAGATTGTTGGATTGGATTCATTTGTAGGAAGTTTCTTTTCTGTACGCTGCTCTTTTAGAATGGTACAATCAGAAAGATAAAATGTGCTTCTCTCTTTAACGCTGGGATTTATTTTCCCATTATTCTGCTCCCTGCTCTGCCATCTTGATTTTTTTTTTCTTCTTCCTTTTAAGCATTTAGTTTTCCTACTGCGTTGGTTTGAAGTGCCTCACAATTAAAACGACATCATTTCTACCTGGCCTGTGCAATAAACACATTTCCAAGTCAGTTTTCCTGTGATGTGAATGTCAAGAGGTTGAATTGAAGAGTGTTATCCATCTATTGGCAAAAAGCAAAGGTAGTGATGTCTGCACACCCACAACCCCCCCCCCCCCCCCCCCCCCCCCCCCGCCTGTTACGTTACCACGAACAGCTGTCTGACATCTTTATGTCTGTCCCTGGCCTGGTGGGAACTTGTCTCTGTCCTCCCTCGCTTTCCTTTTCAGGACACTGTATTTATGACGGCAGTAAAACCACAAAAGCCCACTTTTGTTATTGATCGGGTTCATTTTGATTTGGACTCACAGTAAGAACTATCACAGGGACCGGTGGGCCCCTGCAGTGTACATTTCACACAGCTCCAGCTAAATCCTGTAAGAGGGATTCGTTTCAGGAGGTCTGGCATCAGTATTGGCTTTACAAAATGAAATCATATTAGCTGCAGCTTTTCCGAGTCACTGGGAGAATAGCCACCATCAAATAGCTGGGAACACCTTCAAACTTTAGGTATTTAATTATTCACCCCATTTATTTGATGTTTAAACTGTGAGCCTGATAAGTGCATGAATTACCATCCTGCAAAGCATATTTGCAACCTCCGTAAATTGCTTTGTTCTGGCGTCCAAACAGTCCAAATTAGTGGCTGACTACACACAAAGTGCATTGTTTAGCGATATATTGTCCTTTCAATTTGGAGGCGCTGAAAGATTTCGCTTGTTCTCAGGAAAGGTAGCTCTTTCTCCGATAGCTGTTGAGACCAGTAATTGATTACAAAGTGTGAAATGGAAGTTAAGTATAGACTTGAGTGTGGCTGAGTCCCAAGGAGACACAGTGCCCCGCCCTCTTACCCTCCTCTGTAATGACAGCTTGACATGGAAATACGCACACTCACTGACTCACATGGTAAGAAAGCTACCTATTACAGAGCCATATATGGGTACCCCACTGTCAAATATCACAGAGTTAATGTAACGTTGGCTGTGAGAAAGCGGCGTTGTGGCCATGCTCCTTAATGTGACTAGCTTTGTTGGGCAGCAGCTTGCAATGACTCACATCTCCTTCAGCTTGCATTAGCTTGTTCCAACTGGCTTGGACTCCCAAAGCCTGACAAGTTGCAGTTCATTGCAGACAAGCTGTCCACCAGGAAATAAAGTCACTCATCTTACCTTATTAATTTTGTCAACTGTGCTTAATTTCATCACTTGCTTTCCTCATGCATGTTGCCAGAATACGTCCAACTCTCTGTCACCATCAGAGACAGCTCCTAGACCCACACTTAAAGAGTCTGTCATATTGATAATGTGTCTGTCTCTATGCTTTCAGCCAATTACTCAACCAGATGAAGACTGATGCTATTTGTAATGCTGTGTCATTTTCTTGATGTGGTTGTTAGAGGGGTTAAGCCATCTGAATAGGGCTAAGCGGATAAGAGAGTAGCATGGCTGTGCTTCGGAACCAAGGAATCCACTTTCAGCCAACCTTAAAATACACGTTTGAAAAGGGGCTGGGACTCCCAATAAAGGCAGGTTAGACATAATACAGGCAAGAAACCATTCAACATTCTGAATTGGGTTTAGTGTCGCAAACTTCACGACAGATGCTGGGCCAAGGCAGACAAAAGTTATGTTGTTTTTTGATATTAGATGATGCTCTAACATCCATCCATCCATCCGTCCGTCCATCCATTTCTTTATACACGCTTAGCCTTTCAGGGTCGCAGGTGATGGAGCCTATCCCAGCAGTCATTGGGCGAGAAACAGGGTACAACTTGATAAGTCGCAGGGTGAACACACTCAGACAACTCTTTAACAACAATTTAGAGTTTCCAATTCAGAGTACCAAACAAATATCTTGAGTATATAATAAGATTGTCAAAATGTAGCATTGTATCAATCTGATATATGTGTCCTGTTGTTGTGGTTTTTGATCAAACTTCAGGAGAGCCCGTTTTTATGTTGACTCAAGTGGGCTCAAGGCTGCTTTTACTGTCTGTGACCGAAAAGAGACACAGTCAGGAAAAACACGACTGAATCATTGCGTCCAAGCGAATCAAATCTGGCTAAAATTTGCCTTGTTATATTTCACCGTGTGACTCATCTCTTGTGTGTGCTTTTTAAAACAATGCGTGGGATCCAGAATTGTACAAAGATATTTCAACTCATTCACATATTTTTTTCTCACCCTTTTACAAAGATTGCAGGACAGTTTTTTTTTCTTTATTAGAGAAAAACATAGCTGCTGTTTTCTCTGTGTACTATGCTAGAGAACAGTCAATTTTGATGATGCAGCAGCAACTTGTCCCATGGGTGTGTAAGACACTGTCATCCCCATGTATCAGAGTGTGTACATCAAAGAACAGAAGACCATTGATGTACAGTATAAGCTTCTGTGAGAGATGGCAGGTATGTGCTGTGTACTTTTGACATACACATGACAGGCCCTTTTTTTAAGTATTCAGTATTCCGCCGCATCTCAGTAAAGCCACTTCACTATAATATGATGACATTGTGGTTGTGATGATGTAAACCATTTTTTAAGATTGAAATATTTGCAAGTCCAGAAGAGTCATGACTTCCATCAAATGATAATATAACGCCCGCTCCGTTTTAAATCATGTACCACAAAAGATTTGTGCCGACTCCCCAAAGCGGGGGAAAACAAGCTGTCAAGGTTACACAAGCACAGTTGTAATCCTGTGTATTGTATCTCAGCCAGTGTTTCTTTAATAATGTCTTTTTTGAGCCGTTGCTATAAATTCTGAAGCAAAGGCCAGGTAGTCTCAAAGGCCGGAGATATGATAAAAAGTTGAGAAAATTAGTACAAATGTGACTTTAGATTCCCTCCAAGGTCTGTCCTTCTCTTAGCTGCACTTCAGTCTATGTAGGTCTACTGTGTAACGGAACAAGGAACAGTACAGTGTTTGGAACTAATTGCTAGGGGAAGATGGACCCGAATAATTCTCAGTCTCTTGGCCTGAAGCTCTGTGGGCCACATAACGATCACACACTTTGTAGTACGGGAGCTGTTAAGATGCATTTTTAATATTCATTACATCACATTCTGGCCCATCATATAAGGTTAGTCGATCACTCTTCTGAAGCGGTTTGGACAGAAAAGATGGGAAACGCTGAAGTGTACATGATACAGGATACTACTAATGAAGGCAGACTAGTCCGTAGATCTGCCAGCCGCTATCTGACAATCTGTTGGTTTTTTTTTTCCTTTAATTATAATTAAACCTTCTGTCAGTGTTAGTCACCTGTTTGAAAATTGCAGCCAAACGGTATCAATCTGTTGAAAAGTTGACCGTGTCGCTCATGCATCTGCTTGCGGACGTGCGAGACAGTCATAAAATATAACCTAAGTGCTAAACCGTGTTGCGAAGTGCTAAAAGGTTCAGATTGGTATTGACGCAGCGCCGAGAACAGAATGTGTTTGTCACCCTAGAAAATTCTTAGCGTGCCGGGTATGCGTCCTGTTACTAGCTGCGGCTACAGTCACGCAGATACACAGTCTCAAATGCAAACAGCCCCTGTCTTGTTCTGCTGGTGTCTGATGAGCTACATGGGACGAGTTTAGGGGTTAATGCATTAAAGCAGCACTTTTCTTTCTTTCTCTTCTCTCTATTATTTGATTTCTGCTTCTTTCTTCTGTTTATTTATCAAGGGGTTAGGCACACTGACGAAACAGTTAGGATTCATTTGTTTGTTTTGGCTGCCCTTGGGTCTCGGAACCTTTTCTATATTCTGCAGTTGTACGATCTGTTTGTATGATTGTATGTTACAGTATACATTTTTAACCTAAGCCCTATTTCCCTATCCTAAACGTTCCTTGCACAACACTGCCGGCTGCTGCATTTTTGACCAAATTGGTTTAGCTTCTGAAGCTCGCGGGTTTAAATGAATGGGACTCAATAGGGCAAAATTACGAGGCTCTAAAACCTTCTACAAACCCACTGTAAAAGATGTGACTGTGTGATTCATTTGGTTAATAAAGACAATCCTGCCATCTTTTGTTGAAAACTGTTTATCCTAGACAAGATTGCAGGGTGGGCTGGAGCTGTATGCAGTGTCCAGAAAGACAGGTACAGGTTGCCAATATGTCGCAGGGCTAACACACACAGTCAAGCAAACTCATTCAATACTCCAGATTTGAACCCAGAACCTCCTAGCTGCAAGTCAATAGTGCAAACCCATGCCTCGGCTAATGAACTTCAGGTAACAGATTCAGAAAAATAAACAAACTCTACTTCAGCACAGCATTGTATAAATTGTACTTGTGTTTTATGTTTAGCTTTGTTCAAGCGATACCTCAGATGGCTCCTTATTATTCTACAGCTTAGTTTTTAGAATTAAAAAAAAAAACAATGCAAAAGGGTAGAGGTTCATATTCATTATCATAAAATCATAGCCCTCCAGCATCTTTTCTTTCTTTGTGTAGCAGCGTGGTGATGTAAAATGAGGCAGAAAGTACTTGAGTGTAAGTTCTCTTGTTTGTGCGCTTCCTCCTTAAAGAAATGTCCTTGAGTAAAACACTGCATCCCTGTGAGCATCAGGTGTATAACTCTAGAGCCTCTGGCCATGCTGAAGCAAACATCGGACACCTTCAGTGGTTGTATTTATTTACATGCAAATGAATGAAAACAATATGCGACTACTTTTTGATCTTGAGGTGAACAGCAAACAGGAAAATGCTGACGTGCTCCAAAACTCTGACTCAGGTTTAGGCTCTCGAGCGCTTTGAGAATATTCATCTGTCTCTTCAGTTACCACCAAAGACTGCAGCACAGGAAAATGAGAAATGCTGTTTTATAATGAGAGCCCTAGGCAAAGACATACAGAGGCATGTCTTTAAAAAAAATCTGTCATTATATATTCTCCTAGTTATACTGCAGTGGGCGAACTCTTTGAAGATGGCCGCGCAGTTCTTTAATGTTTTGGATAGAACTTGTGTTCCTCTTTGATATAGGGTTAAGTTTACATCTCGCCTTTTTATATTCAGAGATGTTATAGCGTAACTGATTAAGCACAGCTGTTACCGCGCTTTTGATGGTTACTCTCAAACATCTCACTTGTGGGTGTATTTGAATGTATTTATTAGTGAGGTGTGCACTCTCAAAAGCTTACAGCTGCTGCGCCGAGGCCGCTGGAATGGAGCCGTCACAACATCCTCTTACGTTTGGAGCGGACACGGTGCTAACGTAGATGCCTTTAACTCTGAAACAGACTGACTGTGTGTCCTCAGGCATTCATGGTTCAACGCCTGTGCTTTTGGTGGCAGGGGGAAATAAACCCAGCAGTAATAGATGTCTTTTCCTGTTCAGTCACCCACCTACTTGCTTACTTCACCCCTTCCTTGGCCACAGCCAGGGACATTTTTGGTTACTGTGAACATCGGCCATGGTTTTGTGCAATTTTGAATGGTCCACATTCCTGCATGTCCCGTGGGAAGCATGCTCCAGGCCTCGGTGTGCATCCAGCAGTATCGTAACTGATTATTGTTTGATGGTTCTCTTTGTCAGTGATTTCCCTCCTGTACTAGTATGTATAATATATATCAAGGCACACTGACGAATCATGTTACAAGGTCAGCTCCAGCAATTCTGAGGGATCAAGACCACAGCTCTGAAGCATTTGTACCTTTAATGTGAAGTCAACTTTATGTCTGTTTGACAGTATGCATGCTCTTAAGGCGGTTCATATGCATTTGTCCTTGTCACTCTGCTCTCAGCTACTCTCTTGGCATCAACTCGGCCAGCTAACCACCTAGCCCGCTTCAGTGCTGAAAGCTGTCACTAGTGATTCCCTCCTACACGCCCTCAGCATTGCATAGGCAGGTCTTTGGTTTAGAGCTAATTGACATTTTAGGTCCGTTTTATTTCGAATGGCACCCGAATTCCATCTGCACTACTAAGGCGGTCTAGTCAAGAGATGGAGCAACCCAAAAAGAAAATAGGGATAGGGAAGAAAATCAATAGTCCACTCTGCCTCTAACATCTTAATGCCACTCTCGGCTGAGGAGGACGTGTAGAAGTGATGGAGTCCCTGCCAGTTACTAGACATCAGAGGAGTTTTTAATTGAGGCCCCACTGCGGCTGGGAGGCACATGGGAGATGTGGAGAGAGTGGCTGCCTGGTCAGCGTTTGATGAGGTGGGCAGACAGGGGGGTTTGAGGGACAACCCTCAGCAAATTGCACCCCCCACCCCGCACCCTTTTATTTTCACATCCCTGGGGTATGAATTGTATTGTCTCGACCGAAATGCGAAAAACCTACATTGTAAACACAGCGGCCATGCTTTGAGCTGTGCATTCAGCTAATTAGCCGCCCTGCTTGGTCTAGTCTATTCTTGGTTTAGTCCAGTAATTGATGCTTCCTCAGCGAAATAGCCCGGTGCAGACCATCTAATACTGTGGAATTCTTTGAACACTGCACATTTCTCTGCTTATTTCCCGTAGTTCTGTGTAGGCTCACAGATACACATGCTCGCTGATACACATATTGTGCTTGTACTCACAGTGCCTCTTAAATTTCATTGCTGTCATTCCATTGTGGAAAAAAGTGTGTAGTGAGGGCTGCTTGTGAGCTGGTGTCTCTCCTTTTCTGCCCCCTCTCTCTCTCACTTATGTGGAATAAGACAGCCCCATTCTCAACTCAAGGCCCACACCCTATATGCAGCCCTGAAGAAATGTGCTCACACTCTAATCGCCACGCTAGATCTCTTTTGATAAAGAAGCCATAATAGTCCAAATCCATATCCTGCATTGATCTGCCAGGTGCGAGTCAAGTTGAATTCCTTCCCGCGTCACATCGTAACCTTTGTGAATGCTACGTGATCATTGAGCTTACTGGGAATATTCCCTTGAGGATCAATCAAAGCGAGGAGCCGGACTCATTTCATGACGGAAGTAGTATCCTACATAGCAACTCATCATTGTAAATCTATAGTCCTGCACTATAGGCACAGCACTCTTTGGACTGTGAGCTAACCTTCCACTCAGGAAAGGTCAGTCGCAGTCTGATATGTCTGAGACAAACCTCATTGTGATTCTGGCCCTGTGCTGCATTCACACAGTTACCACCTCAGTACTTTCTTGCTTACTTGCGAAACCCACACAGTTGTTCACCCACTTGTTTTTTTACCTGTTCCGGTTCACCTGGTCACTCACCTATTTACCCTATCCCACCGACCTTCACTTACTCACTGACTCATCCAACTTGCTTTCCCGCACACCCACCACGACTTCCCCCAACACCAGATGGCTTTTATGGGTCTCCCGCTGAGAAAAAAGGAGGGTTGTTAAAAACTTTATTCCTATAAATGCAGAGCCATTACTCTGGTTTAATGTGCACGTCTGCACATCATACACTTGTGTTTGCCACAAGCCCATGGGCAAAGGAAGGGCAATAATGTCAGACAAATTGTGTAAAGTAAATGGGCGCGAGTTCGTCATAGGGAAGAGCGCGTTGCCCCCCTGCATGCCAATAAGACAGTGAGGTAGTATCTCACTGAAAGGCAATTTATTGAAATGCAAAAAGAGGAAGAAAACCTCAGAGCAGAGATGCTGACAGGACAAAAACCCTGTCACATCCATCTCAGTTTGCCAAGTTTTTCCTCTACAAGTGAGCTTCTCGTCCGCTCGCGCAGAGGTGAGAAAAAATATTGCGAGAACGATCAGTGTTCAGTCATGAGATTTTCAAGCTGTGACTGAATGTGGAGGGTTTGGAGGTTTTGACGGACACCTTAGCGTTTGATGATAAAGGACGGTAATTGAAACTGAAGCTGAAACAAATTCAAAGTCATTCATTCAATGTGGTCTTAATATTCATGCTCATGTTTTTCATTCGGGCTAATCCGTGTCCTCTGACACTGAGGTCATTTTCTTTCTATTAGCACTGTTGATTGTATAGTTTCTGCCAATCTTTATCCAATGAGATTGGCACTGCTGCACAGACCCTGAATAAGTCCCTGAATAAGAAATCAGCAATGTCTGCGAGCCTTTTGGTTCTTACCGGGGCACCATGCATCAATCAATCCACCAGTGTTGGGTAAATGTGATTTAGGCATGAGCTGTTGTTTTGTCTGGCTGAGTTTTATGTCTCATTCACTTTAGTGCGTCCTCTCTGCCCTACTGCATTGTCTGCATGAACGTCTTTATCTCTGCCATGTGACTCATTTTTAGAGAGATATATAAACCTAGTTCCAGCCTTGGATCTGGAAATGCCTGTTTTCTCTAGGGCTGTGTTGGCCCGCCAGCAGGGCTGGGCCTTACTACTGGTCAACCCCTGGGCTACCCCCTAGTCCAGTTCAACCCGTCTGTGATCAACACTTCTCTATGATAGGTCCCCCTTCTTTCGCTATTTTCACAACCTGGCAGCAGTTCTAAAGGCCATGCTGTCCTCGCTCACAATGAATGAAAAACCTAATTGACTCTTCCTCTCTTCTTCCTCATCCCCTTAGCTTGTCTACAATGAGCCTTGGGGCTCTCTTTAGCCTGAGGCTATCCATCTGTCAGGGGACATTATTCTCCCTTGGTCACAGCTTAAGAGGCTGCGTTTCTCCTTGGCAGGTAAAACTGGGCTGACAGTTGGAGAGAAAGCGGCTTTGATCTTCACTGTCTTCATGTTGCAGAACCAAGATGACAGGCAAGGGAGTCTTAGGAGCACTTTATTCCACCAAAGGTGCTGGAGAGAAAACACTCAGGCTTGTAAAAATGCCTGCAAATCTTGGCTCTCACATTCAGTAAAGCCCAAACAATACCTAAGATGGCCCCGTGTGAGTCCCCTATAGTGTCTTCGAGAGACCGAGGGAGCCTCATTTCTCATTGGTGATGTGCCCTGTGTTAGAGGCTCCATATGGAGGTGGTGTTTTATCATACTCTTGCCTGCCCCCATTAAATATCTATTTTTACCTTAGCCGTCTGCTGTGGCCTTGTATGATACACAAAACACCTACAGTGAAGCGCGACCTTATATTGGGCTCATCAGTAGGATAAACTCCAGGTGTGGTCCAAAGAACTTGCAAAAATACTTGAAAAGTGCCATGTTGGTAGATAGTGGAGCATTCATGTGTTTATTGTTATTATAATAGTTTGCCTTAGTTTAAAAATAAATGTTCTGATGCTCAACAAGAGACATCTACAGGGGATAGCACAACAGGGTAATACAATACAACAGTCTAACATAACAACAGGGAAATGATGGTCCTCCTCATAGGAAAACGTGCAGTAAAGTAAAGGGCAGTTATGTTGGCATTGCATTATATTTTGCATGTGTATGTTTTCCTGGCAGTGTGTCCACATGCTGCTCTTATTGGTGATGTATTAGATCTGTGCACGACCAGACAGCAGCGGCCTGTGACTTTATGGAACCTCAGCACTGAATTCACACTGCATAGGGACAATAACACCTTGCAGATTATTAACACAGATACACCACTTTTTCCTGTCTACCTTCTTCTCTTTATCACCATCACTTACATGTCCTACGTGAGCTTATTATTGTTACACCAACAACACATTAAATTGGTAGTTTTCTTTTTTTTTGTGGTTTGGATGAACACCGCTACCCCAAAATAATCGACATATGTGCGAAAGAGACAGTGCAGGTGATATTTTCTTTACTGCAACAGTTTTCTGACATTTCTTGCCAGAAAATGTTGATAAACAAATGCAAAAATGACACCTTAACTGAAGACTTCTGTCTCGTCTCAGACTTCTCCTGCAGATTGGTGCTGTCGCTATAAATAACTGCTGTAATAAATAAATCAGCTTTAATGACTCCAATTAAATTAAATGGTACTGTTTAAATCTGTCCTGTTATGTGATGAAATATCCACAATTGGAAACTAGTGTCTCTATATTACTTTTTTTTGCACTCTAACTGTCCATACTGCTGTCACTATACATTTTAAATTTACCATTCAACTGTCATTGTTTTGTGTCACTCGTGAGTGCAATGATGTAAATAGAGGCTCTGTGGTGTGTGTAGGCAATGTCGGTCTGTTTTTGTGATATTGTTGGTTCGTATTGCATCAGGTTGTTTTGGACCCTTGTGGTTTTCCACTTTCAAAAGTCAGAACATTTTCACGCATGTTAAAACTTTGATTATACTCTGATTGAGGCAATAATTAGTTTTTTGTTTTCATCACACATACATCACAAGTAGAACAAATTTGTCATAAATTCACATTATTGTAATCTGAGTGACAGACTTAGATTTTGCTATCGTATTTTTGTAATATTTTATTTACTCAAACATGTAAACAAGCGATTGTCTTAAAAACACCAATTTCATGCATTTCTTAGCAATTGCATGATTTTGCCCACCTGACCTATCAAATCCATTCACTTACTTACTTGTATTTTTGCCCAAATTACAATACAAGCATCAAGTAATTAATTAAGTAACATGCTAATATGTATGCAGATTTCACTGATTTTAAGCATGTATTTTGTTCAGAAAATCTCATATCTGTGCTCTAGGATAAAACACGTTTGCTCTTTTTGGTGCACCTCTGAAGTCTGCAGACTCCAGGTAATGTGACAGTGTAGCCCAAAGCACTCCATGCACTCCTACCCCAGCACAAAGGGAATAGGAAAAAGGAGAAAGAGAGGCTAGGTAAACAGAGCCATTAGAGACAAATCTATTTCTGAAGAAAACAAAATCACATCATCAAACAAGAGAAAAAGAAAAATATGATCCTGCAGCCCTTTGGGCCATGGCGTAGAAATGATAGCCGACTATGGCATTTGTCTTTATCAGTCTGCCTTGAGGGAGAGAGAGAGCGCGGTGGGAAGGTGTGAGCATAAAAACGAAAGTGAGAAAGAGAATGGAAACAAAGAGCACCGCATCTTCCTCACTCATTACATAGAGATGGACGCATTTGTGACTTTTCCTGATTTTTGGTGCGATGCGGACACATCGGGCGTGATTATTGCTCCTTCATACATGCTTGAGGTTTTAGCGTTAATGCAAACTGACTCTGGTCATCCTTTAAATAGAGCAGAGTTAAGGGCTCAGTGGACAGCAAGCCACAGCATCATCAGTCATGACTAGCCTGGGGAGGCACACACAGCTTTATCAAAATGACAAGATTGACTTTCCAGATTTTCTCCTTTCACTCTGACATTTGGTTGTTTATCCTGGTTTGGAGTAGCAATACCCAAGACATATTGTAGTCGTTTCTTGCTGGGAATTGTTGAAATGGATATGGTGTACGTAAAATGAGATGATCTGAATTATCTGTAACATATAATGTACACCAATATCACTTCACCAGTTGCTATACTTGGGACATAAAATCATTGAGCGATTGTAACCATATAAAGTGATCTATGACCGGACAAAACATAAAGCGTCATTTTAAAAAATAACAGTAGAATGAAGGTAGAAAAGAGAAAAACCAGCTCTACAGTTAATAATGACCCTTTTTTGTCATTGGTGATCACACACACACACACGCACACACACACACACACACCCACCCACACCCTCCTCCCCTCTACGACCCAGTGTTGCCTTTCACTGACCATGTTTCGTGAACCAATTTGGCACGTTTGTTTCCCTACATCAGATGGACTGGATTTCCATCTGAGAATTGATCATCTTCACAACTCCAAAGGATGCCTCTATTTGACCTCCATCTTGGCTGGACGCTATGACGGCAGATGCCAAGTCCTTACAGATGCTTCATCATTTCCTCTTCCCGACGCCAGTCATTTTTCTGAATTTTAGTTTTATTTATTTATTTCATTATCTCCCCACAGCGGGCACGCTCTAAAAGAAGGCCTGTTTGTGCTACTGCCAGGCTCACAGCTATTTAGTGGCTGCGCTGTTTCCTTTTTCTTCCCTCTCTGTTCAGTTTCAATACCCCAGGGAAATTTGGCCGCATTTCTGATATCTCTTTTGTCCCGTTGACCAGTTTTTTTTTTCCTCCTCATCAGTTTCCAACATGCCAAGATACTGTCACTCACTTTGATGTCTAATTGTCTCCGGGGGTGATGATGTTAGTCTAGTGCTGTCAGTGGGATATTTGCTGTCATTGTGCTTGCAAAGAAAACATGTTTATCTAGGACCGTATAGAAATACTTACTGCATTTCCTTTTGTTATACTATTTAGAATATTGGCGTTTCATGCTCTCAGCGTGATAATGACATTACTGGGATTAACGAAATATATCATTTAAATGCGGAAAAATATCACAACTACACACATCTGAGCTATGCATACCAGAAGGCGGAGGGGTGGGACAGTTTGTACCCACACCCACTTAATGCCTTGCCAATGCTGCTTGAGTGAAATGACAACACAGTCTTCTACAACTGGGAAGCAATCTGCCATCTGGACTCAATTGAACAACTCGCGCATATTAATTGGACACGCTCATATACGCATCACTCCACATATAGCAATGGGTGTGTATTAAAACCTGATATGCAGCGGCTGTGACAATGATGACCGCAATGAGCATGGTTAGGGGGATCATTAATAGGTATTAGTCATACTGCAGGCTGGCTAATTCAAGACTTTTCCTCTTTTTTTCCATCAAACAGAAACAGCTAAGTGTCTATTGGCGGTGGCGGTGGCGGGCGACGTTCCTATTTTAGCTGTGTAAGAGTGAATAATGACATTCTCCTCCCTCCCTCTGCCCTTTGCTTCAGGTCAGAACATCGCGTTCCCTCCGGTGGCTCTGTGGGTAACTATTGGCCTGGCCGTGTGTCTGCTGGTACTGCTCATCGCCTTGGCTGCTGTGTGCCGCAGGAAGATCAAGGAGAGCTGCGAGGAGGCCAGGAGAGAAGGTCTGGGCAAAATTAGCCAGTCAAATTAGGGATGGGGGGGCGTGGTTGAGTGTCTGCGCGTTTAACGCTGAATATATAAGAATAAGATACTATACTGAATATATAAGATACTTGATACGGTGATTACTTTGCTTTTAAAAACCCATATCTAAACTTTGAAGGTCAGATGAAAAGATGTTTTTGGACTTTGCTCTATATTAGGGGTGTCATGATACTTAAACCTCAGCAACACGAGCTGTTCATTCCACCTTAAACAACAACACAGAAGTGATTTCCTGTTTTTGCCTACTGTGTATACACTTCAAGAGCCTTTTGAATGGATTCTAATCTGTGATGCTCTCATAACCCTTCTGAGACGCACTCGTTAAAAGGCAGAATGACTCCTTAAAATCTTTAGAGCAGGCTAGCGATGACAAGTGTTACTGCATTGAGTTACATCATGTGGGAGTCACAACAACACTAAGAGAGATAGAGTGCAGAGGCCAGTGATGAACTGCCTGAGGAACCTTCATAATCCAGAGGGAGTTCTGGTTTAATGTGTATAGCTGTGCGATGGGAAAAACACACACACACGCAGAGAACAGAACATCGTTTCGCGAGTCCAATAATTAGCATTGCGGAAGAAAATGAACGTTGTCGCAATGGCAGAGAGAAAAAGTTCGGAAATGAGATAGATAGTACAAAGCCACCAGCTCTGCTGTAATGAGATCCGCTCAGAGTGGTTTGAGACATTTAAATAAAGGTCAGCCAATGTCTGCACCAGGGCCCAGAGGTTTAAAAATAAATATGGAAGTGACACAGACTCAGAGGAAAAAGTAAATAGCTCCATAGAACATATGAAATCAAATGAAATGGAAGGAGGGAAATATCATGCAGTTCCTCCCACGGGCAAAGGGCTCCCAGGGTTGCAGGGGCCCCTTTTTTTTTTCAGTGGATAGGATATCTAGCTGACTTCCTGCTTGCACCTTTAAGACGAGGGACAGGACTGATAATGTGGTCGCCCACTGTCCGGCTTATTGAAATGTTGAATTATATTCTGTCCCCTGCCGGCAATGTTTTTGCAGTCTTTGCTGTTTTTCAAGCATAAACTCGAATAACGGTGGCGTACGACACAGACTCCTGATAGAATGATATCGTATGAATACAGATGTGTATGGGGCTTAAAATAGCATTGCTATTCACATTGCCGGGGCAGCGGGCAGGGCAGGAAAAGGAAGTGCAGCCTAATTGTGATTGTCTTATCTTTTAATGATGTTCCTGGTTATGGCCAGATTGAAGTTGACTCTCCCTTCCTCGCATCTGGGTAGCGAGAGTGGAAGGGTCAGAGCAAGTGGAGAAGGGAGTAAGTCGTTTTTCATCCCTGTCATAATGTATGTGGAGCACGGGAACGCATAGCCTAACGGAGCACAGCAGCCGGTGCCATTGCGGTCGGAAGCGAAAGCTCAGATCAAACGTGGTGCCGGTTGTATCTCAGCACCAGCGTGGCCCATCATCCCTCCCATCCTTCCTTTCATAATGGCTAGTATTACATATATAACATACGCTCTCACTGCCCCATCCAGGGCCGGCGCTCCATTTCTGCAAAGCTCATTTTACATTTAGATAAGCATGTGATTTAATCAGAAGTGCTCTTTGAGATCATGTGTTAGTGACATGGGACGGATCTCCCTTGTGTCAAAGATGAAAGTCATATATGAAGCTGTGTGTGTGTGTGTGTGTGTGTGTGTGTGTGTGTGTGTGTGTGTGTGTGTGTGTGTGTGTGTGTGTGTGTGTGTGTGTGTGTGTGTGTGTGTGTGTGTGTGTGTGTGTGTGTGTGTGTGTGTGTGTGTGTGTTTCCCCGGGGGGTTTTCAAGCTTGTGTCTAACAAGCTTTCTCTCTTCGCCTTTGACTAAATTCTGTAATTGATTATTGAAGTGTGCATGTGGTTCTTTACTTTAGTCCAAGCTCCAATAGAAACTCAAATTTATTCAAAAATGTAAGTGAAAGAAAGCCTTCAGTAAGGTTTTGTTTTAAATGAGCAGTATTTGTCAGCAGGAGTTCATGTTCAAAGGGAAAAATAAGAATTGGTATCAAGGCAGCATGAACCCTGCTGTCTTTTAGCCTCATGTCCGGCCATACAAATGGGTTTCTAGAGAAGAATGTTCCGCTGTTTCTAGGCTACAAGAATTTTCCAACTGGGCCCTCTAATCAGTTTTTTTTGTAATATTGCTGTGGGTCATTCATCCCACCACTGCCCGAGACTCAACGCCCATCACTGTAAAGAGAAACACGCAGCACCTTAACCTTAATGTACACGTTATAAGTTTAGCTTTATTCCATTGTCATAAACAAAATCCACGTAACAGATTATGCTTTTGCAAATTGATTTACTTATGCGTGTGTATGCACCTCCAGATGTGTTTCCTCACCTGGCATTATCTCCTCACACTCTGATTACACAAAGCTTCATGTTCGCTCTGCTAAAACACAAAATGCCATTAATTCATTCATGCCTTAATCACAAAACAGGGAAATCTGAACATTGCTTGCACAAGAACGTAAAACCTGGGTCAGACGGAAGATAAGGTAAAGCTGAAGGTGTCATTCTTTGTGCATTCTGTGTGACTTCCTATCCTCTCTCCCCTTGTGTGTTTAAATGAGATGGACAAAACATATACACATCTTTCATATATTGCTTTCTAACACCGCATCTTCCATTAACTAAGACCTCAGTCACCTTTCTCCTAATTAGGCTGCGTATGGCATGAAAATTAGATCCTGAAGTCACAGTGTATTTTTTCTTTAGTGAATGCAATGTGCTTCCATTATACTTTATTCTATTCTATTAGATAGAAATGCCAATAGCAGAGGGATCAAAAAGCTTTGAATGAATCATAAACTAATGATAACCTACATGTACAATGTCACTTTTTGAATTTGAACTCAATACAATTCTAAAAGCCTAAAAGTCTTTATGAGGCTGGTAAAATCTTCTCACATCACGCTGCTGCAACATTTTACCCCCACAGGATTATAAACTGCTGTCAAAGCAAACATGGGAATACACGCAAACAAATCATATTGCCTTGACATTTAATTTTGTTCAATTAGCAGTTTAATCTAAGCAAGCTTTAAGAGTCAGGCACTAAGTGGTGGCTCTCAAACCCAATTTGAGTGAAGATTCTGTCATATAATTAATATTTGCCACATGGATACTCTGTGGTCTATTTTTAGCTGGGATGCAGTGTGTGTGTGTGTGTGTGTGTGTGTGTGTGTGTGTGTGTGTGTGTGTGTGTGTGTGTGTGTGTGTGTGTGTGTGTGTGTGTGTGTGTGTGTGTGTGTGTGTGTGTGTGTGTGTGTGTGTGTGTGTGTGTGTGTGTGTGTGTGTGTGTGAGAGTGACAGCCATTATCGGGCCGCCTGCCTCACTCTGTTGACAGTGGATTTTCAATGGGCTAGCAGCTACAGCCTAATGTGATTACTGTCTTTGTGAAAGGACCAGAGTTGGTGTTGGTGGTCAGTGTGTGTGGGTCTATGTGTGTGTGTGTTTGTGTTTGTGTGTGGCGGGTGGGTAACCATTGTGCAGAGCTTCATCATTACACCGGCTCTCCTATAACAACCTGTCCTATGACTGAGCATAGGTGTGTGTGTGTGACTTGTGCATCTGTTTCTGGCTGATGTCTCTCACTGATAATGACTCTTTCTTTCTTCCCACAGCTGAAGAGGGTAAGGAGCTGGAGGAAGAGGAGTCAAAGACAGGTCAGCACATAAAGTCCTCTCCGGTGTTCATCTGTCTCACCTCAGCTCCTGTGTGTGTGTTTGACGTGACTGTCCCAACCTGACAGGACCTGACTGTTTCACGTCAGGCTCAGGTGGATTCAGACCTCATTTCAGGCTCGGGGAGCAACTGGATGCATGTAACAGCGTCATGTAATCAAAATACAAACAAAAGATAGCTATGTTCTCTCACAATTACAGAAAAAAATTGTCATGAGATTATTGATACATGAGGTAAAATGGGGATTATTTGCAGTATTACATTCAGTTTCTTCAGGTTAGACAAAGTTGTGGGACATTTGAGAGCACTTACGATCACAAGTTCAGGTCAGGGTCAAAACCTTCCTCCCCATACAGGCTCTGGTCAGCAACCCGTCTACAAATATTATCCAAATTTAGCTGGTTGATGTAATTACTTGCAACAGTGCCTCCACACCTCCAAACAGGACCATTCATTTTCTTTTACACGTGGACAATCTCATTTGTTCAGCTCAGTACTTCATTTAAGCATTTTAATGAGAGTATGCTACTGAATCAAGGTGAAGTATTAATGTGTGAGCTTTTTTATTCTGATGAGAGTGATGTGACATTTTGCTTAGTATGAGAACGTGCTCACGAGTCCAGAATTAATTTTGCTATTAGCAAGCAGAGCAGGCTGCCTCTGCCTGACCAGCCTTGGTAACTAGCCCTCACAGCTCTGAGCAGTTCTCCCTCAAGCATTAATGTCATTAAGAGTTATTCATTTGACTCCATCTTTAGTCTGATTGAATTATTTAGCCTCTCTGTGAACGGCAAAGTTAATACCATGTGATTTTAATAAGCTGAGAGGTGAAGGAAAGTCTGCGAGTCAAGGGGGACAATGACTTTTATTCGCTAATGCCGCTCTCATAAATGTTTCAGCGAGGAGCTTGTGCAGCCAGGAGCACGGTCAGCCATCTCACACCTAGCCGGGCTTAATAGTTCAGCTTTAGTTGAAGGATCTGGGTGATGGGGATTAGATCGGAAAGATTAAAATGTGCCCGCACGTCTGGGCAGCGACTCGCCGCGCCCTCGCGCTCGCTCTCGCCGCCATGTGTGCACCTGGTTCGTCCAGGTGGATGTTGTGGGTGGTGAACTGGTGAAGTCAAGCTAATGGCGCAGCCTTTTGAGATCATTCTGTAAGCACTCGAGACAGGCAGCTTTGTTTTACCATCTGGCTCCAATTGCACTGACAAAGCCAGAGGTTCCTGTTTGAGACAAAGGAGCTGAAATGAGGCCCACTTTAATAAACGCAGGATGATGGGGAGCTACGTTTGTGTGTTATCTTAATGAGCTGTCCAAAGGAGAGTGTGCATTCTCTTTCAAACCCAGCCTGATTGGAACAATAACCTGTGATAACCAGGGACCCAGGCTCGTTCATTTGCAAAGGGTGAGGCTCCTTTTGTTGCCTTTACAGCAGTAGACTGCAAATAATGTTTAGCATACAGTGTTGCTCAAATTCAGCACCGACCTGCAGGTGGTAAAGCAGTATGATCTCTCTCTGTCTCCCTCTCTCTCCCTCTCTCTCTCTCTCTCTAGCTCTGTCTCACACAAACACAGACACATATACCGACATACACACTGCATGAGAACGGATCCACGCACATGCAAATGGCCATACATCTAGAAATGCACACGTTCCTCCACTCTCATATCAAATCAAATCACACGCATTCGCACACAGAGCTACGCACACAATCGTTGCCAGCTGCCGCCCTCGCCTCCCTCACCTCCCTCACCTCCCCACCTCCGCTCTGTTAAATCTGTTCAGTAAGCCGAGCATGATGTGATGTTTAGCCGGAGATGAAGCTGGCTCCACTTTGTGTGTGCTAGCCGCTGCCTCCCTAACGCCTGCGCTTAAAGGAATCAGGCCTTAGTAACAAACGCCCCTGGGAGAGACTCGGTGACCCAGAGTGTTTCAAGCACAATTAAAATGCACAATCCTAGCTCTTTCTTCTATCGTTGATGAAAGTAGAAATTTGTTTAACCCCTCCTAACTGAGGCAAGGTCTTGTGAAGGTGGAAGGTTAGGAAAACTCATTCTTCATAACGCTGATAGATCAGAGGACGCCCACCCTGTGCTGCCTCCCGAATCCTCCATGCCAAGGCCGCCACTGAAGGATGGATGGCTGTGGCTAGAATCACATTAAAACCTCAAGCTTAGTGGCTCATCACCATAAATGTCTGGCTCTAAAGAAGCTAGCTAGCTAAGGCTGTCTAAAGGTGACTTCTCCAGTCAATAGAGATAAACAAGGACAATTGTACCACAGCCAAAGTCACCTTTGCGCTTATTATATTCCCCCTGTGTCCCATCTATTAGGTTATTCACATATCAATGGAAGTACAACACCTTACACGCTCTAAGACCACAATCTTTACCTCGCGTGCCTCAAGAGAATCAAGGCGTATTATGTCAAGCAGATGAGCAGCTAAAGATGTCCACAGGGACGTCTGCAGCTTCCTCGACCTTGATCTTTTTTATTTCCTCAGGGACTGCAACACATTATACATACAATACATTAGATTTTACTGTACTATAAAAAAAAGTGTTCATTCAAGTGGTTACGGTGTGCTCTCTCGCTCTCACTCACTCACTCACTCACTCACTCACACTCTCTCTCTCTCGCTCTCTCGCTCTCTCTCGCTCTGCTTTTCCATTTAACCATCAAGTCGTGTGCATGACGGAAATTGAACAATTGAATGAATGCCGCTGTTGTTTGTTTAAAACTCCCAACTTGTGGTTGTCAATTGGGGCCAACCTTACTATTTCCATGTAGCTCACTGGTTGTGCCTTTAACTCGCTTAGTTTGGTTCACATATTTATCAGCATAGAAATTCAAGTTCAGGTTGTAACAACGCAAACCTAACAACATTTCTTAAAAATAAAATGTAAAGCCTGACCAGACCGCGTCTTATACTATATCGCTCATATGTCCTTTTCACATAAACCAGTTTGACACGGCGACAGATCACTAACCCCTCTCCACGTTGCTACAGTAAGGAGCGAGAGGGCATTAGAACGCGTCCCCGTGCAGCTCGGCTCAACATGCTCTCCCTTTTCACTGGCACAACAAACTGCCACAGGGCTCTCCCAACGGTCACACATTACTGACTAAAGATATGTAAATAGAACATTCATGTTGCCTTCATTACAAGATGTGGGTCACTGGATAACTTCAAGAGCACTAATTAAAAGAGCTCCCTGCATAGTATTTGCACACACACATACACACACACACTGAAATTGCTACACTCGTTTTCCGTGCTGGTTCAGCACGGTGGAGTGAGCTACATGTTTACTACTGTGTGTAAACCCCGAGAGAGGATGTTTTGGTGTTGAAGGAGAAGGAACACCTGAAGCAGAAATGGTACAAGCCTCTCATCACATTCATCCTATAGGGTACATACATTACACAGAATCCTCTAATTATTTTCCCAACGACACATCCTGCTCCATGGTTCCACTTATTATTTCTACTTTTTTTGACTTTACAAAAGAGATGGCCAGTTTCTTGGCTTCGTTTTTTCCTCTCATCGCTCCTCTGCCTCGACTTTTAGAAGAGTCTCATCAAGAGCGAGCGGCACCCTGAGATACGTCTGCAGCCTCTCAGAGGTTAATCTGCTGCTCCCTGAGGAAAAGGCCACCTGATCACTGTCAGCATAAACAAGATAGAAGAAAAATAGCAGCTCCTCAATCATTTGGAATAAGGGACGTTGTCACAGTTAATCAACACAGCCTGTCCAGCCCTGCACATCACAACATCAGGTCCGTCCCCATATCCGACTAGTTTGCATACTAGAGGAAGAGCCTTTGTGAGAGGAGGGGAGGCAATGTTTCCCTGGGACGAGTCCACTGCAGAGACTCCCATCTACATCCCCGCCATCCACCCTCCACTCTCCCTTCTGTCATGTAATCTACGCTCCTCTGACAGCACAACTGAGGCCTGGTGGGAGAGTGCCTATCCATCTCACTACTCCAATCTGCTCCCCCTGTTTGGTTCCACATGAGCACTCAGCTGCTGTGGCTAATTAAATAAAGCGCTGTGCCCTCTGCTTCCTGTTAGCCATGGCAAGGTTGGCGCGCGGCGATGGAGCAGGGGAGGGGGGACAGAGGGAGGAAAGGACACGATGGTATCTGTGAAAACTCAGAACACTTTGGTCTAAGAGAGGGAAGATGTTACATTGCATTACTTGTTGTATTTTGCTTGATATCTATTTGATATTGAGCTCTTGAATTCATTGTCATTTTTCTCTCTTTTCAGCCATGACACCACTGAAAAGTTAAGACCAACATCATAAGAGTGAGTATGTCTGTGTGTCTGTGTGTGTGTGTGTGTGTGTGTGTGTGTGTGTGTGTGTGTGTGTGTGTGTGTGTGTGTGTGTGTGTGTGTGTGTGTGTGTGTGTGTGTGTGTGTGTGTGTGTGTGTGTTATATATACCTTTGATTTTAATTATAGCTCAAGTGTTTTTTTTTGTTTTTTTTATCATGATTACCTGGTACTCTCAGCAGTCAGGCTGTTGAGGACACGGTGTCTCCAGAGGACACGGGTAAGTGCTGCTGTAACGAGGCCAGGCTGCGCTCATTCAGGAGACAGCTGGGGTCAGACCAAGTGTTGACATTTTGATTCCATGAATCACAGGGTTACACGTTAATAAGACAAATCAATTTCATTTAACCTGGAATGCATGCAGGGAAATTTTGCTGCTATTAAATGGATGCACCCTGCTCTGTTGGCACTGTTAGGTCCTGCAAAATATCTGTTTTTAAAGTTGCATAAATCATTCAAATATGACCAGCATTCATGGGCAGGAAAAAATAAAATGTGAATGTTAATAGGTAAGCTCACTTCTGTTCTTGCATTATCTCAGGGTATTCATTTATATTCATTGTGAGTGTTCATTAATGACTCATCCAAAGGGGTTGTGATGTTCAAAGAGTGACTCGTTTGGCTTACAGTTGACATCCATGATCACTCCAGACACTCAAGTGATCAGCAAAGTACATTCCATAAAAAATAGTTTTCACAGTCATCCATTGCTGAAATGAAATTTTATTCACATTAAAAAAAGAATAAGTATCAAATGAGTCACATAAGGTTTCTCTGTATTTAGTTTGGTTTTGCACCTGCAAAATGACAGAAAAGCAGCACAGCTGAAAACTTGAGTGTTTTGGTTTATGCATTATGTATTTAGGGCATTCTTATGTAGAACTGCAAAAAATATGGGAGGAAGGAATGGAGATCCATTCAAATGGATTGTAAGAACAGAATTGTTATTGCTGTTTGACCACTGTGGGAGAAGAAACTGTCCCTGCTTTATAGTGGCTGGGAGAAACAGCTGTAAACTTGGCTTATTGAAAACTATTTTTTTCAAGTAGAGGAAGAAGAATGTACTCACAGCATGAGCTTGTCTAGAAGGCTAAATGTTCTCAGAGTGACCTAAAATCTACCGGATTGATTTTTCATAAATATTGTTCCCTCGGTCAAGGGGACAGTGTTGTGAAGAGACACTTTGACGCTCTGTTGTTATACAAATTACCTTTAATGCCCCTGTGCTCGCTTAAATCATCAGTGTTGGTAAATAACGCACACTGGATAATTTCGGCAACATACTAACTAAGTTTTGGTGTAAAAATACATCTTGAGTAGAACAACAAGGTATTGTGTATGTACTGTATGTGTATGGCTCCCCAGTGGAGGTGGAAGGAGGCTAAGATAGCAGTTTCAGCACCATGGACAGCGACACTGCTAGACCTGATGATCTTGCTTACTTGCTTGACTGGGGCAGTTGCTAACCTCCCGCCTGATTTTGAAAAAAATATCCTCTGTGCCGCATTCAGTAATTTGCAACACAGACAAAGGTGAACAATCATCACCTGAGTGAGGGGCCTCAACAGTACCACCCCATGACAAAGAACTGTGGATCTATGACAGTGCTCATTCATGACGTTCTGTGTGATGTCTTTCATGGTGAGGAAGTGGCTGACTTTCTCTTTGTTGTGATTTTGCTGAGGTTTATACTGAACAGGAGGTTTTATGCTTATTGTTCACTGATTGTAAATGTTACATGGTATTCTTTCTTCCATTTGCCATTCCATTCCAGCTCTCTTTCAGCTTTTGGTTGGTCTACTCACAGAATATTTCTGTAGTGCAACTGGGTTCTTGGTTGACTCCAGGTCACGCAGTACTCACTTTGAGGCCCCCTGATTGGCTGACACAGGTCATCGTAACCAGTGAGAGGCAGATGATCAGTTTCCTAACTTTAAGGTTTTACAGTTTTTATCGTACAGCACTGAAAATAATAGAACCGGGTGGCGGACAAGACACAGACGCTCATTACTGCCCAGGGCCGATGCATAACAAGACAGTGTTCCAGGAGGTATCAACGAGATGGGGAAAACTTCAAAAGCAGTGCCAAGAAATGTTTTAGAAAGTTAAGCAGGAGTATAAAATAATGAAGGGGAAGAGCAGCAAAAAAAAAGGTTTTAGCTGCTTGTTTCATGTAAATAAATAAAACACACAAAGCCTCAACAACAACAACATAAAACCCCTGCTGCTTGCCCAGTATGTCATTGGCTGAAATCTTTCAGAGGTTCCTTCTCAACGGAAACAACACCAGAGCTCGGCTGAGAACACAGATAAATCTGGGTTGATATGATATGGTTCACGCCTCAGTGTGTTTTATTAGGATCCAGCCAGCAGGGGAATGATGCCGTATGTTTGAACATAGAGTACCTAGTTGTTTTTGATCTGTTACACCTTCACAGTTCTCACACGCACACGAGTAATATTTGCCCTCTTATCGGCCTTGCTGCATCCCAGCAGGTCCCTGGGTTCAACACTTGTCCATGGATGGTTTGTTTGTTATCGTGAGATTGTGGCGATAGGAAAGAATGCCAAAGAAGCCCCAAGACTCTCACTGAAGAGAGTTCCCCTAGCTGGATGCTTAAAGGGTATCCAATGCTTGTCTCTCATTATTGTGTAGCTGTGTGCCCTATTTCTGATGTCGACACTGTGGTGTCATGGGACCAGGGAGGAGCAGCAGTAATACAGTTGTAGGCAGGAGTCTCCTATAGTGATGGAAACCCTTGTGCTGTTACAGTCAAGACCCTTGGGCCCTCAGGGAGAGAAATGGAATCTCCCCAAGGCTGGCCTCATTCCCAATTAGCCGTGGTCATCCTGTTTCAAGCTTCATCTCCCTCCCTGGCCGCAGCGTGTAGACAATAGGCCAGGAAAGCGCAGAACTGTGATGCTATTTTAGGAAAGCCATGCTTAACAATGAGCAGCTGGGGAGATTTGTTTTAAAGTTAGTTTCTCTCTCCCTGTGATACAGACGACTTGATTTTAGATGCTGATGTCTTCGAAATGGCGCTCGATCAATGTTGATTTGTCTGTTACGGAAAGGTTTTGCCACCGCGGCGCTGGAGTGATAACAGCACAGTGCAGTTGGTCGTTCCTATCTCTGAAAATAGAAACAAATTATTCCACTCAGCTGAAAGTGGATGAATGCTTCCCTGTGTTTAGGTCTGCTAATAAGGAACATCTAAGCCCTGTATTAGAAAAGTAAACCGGCTGATGTTACTTCACAGCCGTCTTACATCAGCACGCACCCACACCGGACCTGTATTGTGTCGGTGTTTCACTGTAACTCTGACTGCGACTGTAATAACCAGCAGTTTGCTGTCAGTGGCATGAATACTTTTTATTACAAGGTTGGGCAGTTATAGCTTGTTTTTATTACACCCTGATTGGCCATTGCCATAAACCTATAGCATGCAGAGTGAATAGAAGATGATGGAGGGAGCAGAAAGTAATTTCCTGTAACTAGCTAAAATAAAGTCCAGCCAGTAGGAGTCAAAGAGAGGACATTTGTCATAACTATAGTATCCACTGACCTTCACACAGACTGTTATTGCTAGGTAATATCCTGCGAGCCCCTAGACCCCTTTGCTGCTAAATCACCCTGGATCAATTATTCTAATATGCTTGGCAGTTTTGTTATCGATTAATGCATTTATGCAGAGTGCACCGTATCTTATTTAATAAAGCAGCACACTGCAAATAATTGACTTGTTTTAGTGTCATGGGACGTTCTGTTTTCATAAACCTTTGCCTTATTGATACGCCTGTTTATTACTTTGTCTCTCGCCACCGACTGCAGATAACGCAGCAAACGGCATCTGCAGCAGACTCTCCTCTGCAGCGTTGCGTTATAAATGTTATGCACGGAACGGTATGAAATGATTAAAATGGAAGAATTATTAAATAAACATATATGGGAGGCATTCATAATGTTTCGCATCTATCGCCTGTGCCCTCTGCTGTGTCACCTTGACGGAAATTTGGCCTCTGTATTTTAATTCTAATTCCCAATGAAGATTTTTGATGCGTTAGGTTCTCGGGCTAGATTCAGTTTCGTGTCACTTCACCATTACTGTACTGTCAGCATTCACAACAGTCAAATATGGAAAATAAATGTGCGGTAATATTCTCTTTAAACAGAGATTGCATCATTCCACGGTATCGGTGACATCATTGAAAGCAAGCTGGGGTGGAGTCAAAGCCCCTGGAGCACACGATCCATAATGAGAATATGAGCTTGATGGTTTAACCTTGCTGTCAGTTCTATGACCTTAAATAGAATAGTTTGATTACATCGTTGACTCTGAAACCAAACAAGGCCAATGGTAAAAATTGCTATCAACTGATGTTAACAGAGACTCAGCAGTAAGATTTTGTCAATAACTACTGAAGCTGCCACCATTAACCCAGGAGTGCATTCCTAGCTCTGTCATATGTTTGTAAGTAGAGATAGAATGTCACCTTGAGGAGTTCAATCTAAGAAGGGAATGAGATTACAAGGAGCAAATCGGAGTGAGTTATGACTTTTTCTGTGTTTTGTGTGTTTTTAAAAAGCCGCTGCAGCCAATTCCAGCTGTTGAGAGTAGATGAGATGAGACTAGATGAGAGGTGAGTGTGTGAAGGCGTCAGTTGTCTCTGATGAGACACTGATCATTGTTTTAGTAAGTGGGAAAAGGGGGAAAACTAGCAGAGGAGCTCCTTGGGTTTGTGTGGCCCCTGTATTTGCAGGGTGAGGATCCAGCAGATGTTGATGATGTCGGACAGGGCGTTTATGTTGGACTCTCTCTGGGGACATGTTGGGTGTCCCGTACTAGAGATTGCCTTACTGCTCTACTGCATTATTTATGCGTTTGTCTCGGCTGTTTCTTTCTTCTTTCTTGTTCCTTGCAGCCTGATTGTACGGTGCAAATCCCGCAGTGGAACAGGCCGGAGCACTGATGAGCCACTTGATCGCAAATTTGAAAAATTGTGCGTCTCAATCTCTGAATACTGCTCACGGAAAATTGAAATGCGACAAGAAAAATACAGCACTGGCTCCACTTTTTTTTTTGGGTCATGAAAACGGTGATATTTGTGCAGTGGCTGGTGTTCCACAGTGACTGAATCACTGATCAATGACAGCTAATGAACACGGCAGGAGTTCTGCTCTGTTTGCCGCTCAACAGCGAGCCGGCTCCTCCAGAGAGCTCTTTTCCTCCTGTTTTTGCCAGAAAAGCACAGGGGCTTTCATTGAAACTAACTGCCTGTGGGCTCAATTAACTACTATAGATTAGTCATAATGCAGATGAGAGACTGTGTACAAGATTAGTGGTGTCGTAATGTTTTGAGAAACACACGCACACACAAGCGGAAGTACACAAATGTGGGACATTGTAATGCCAAGCTTTGCAGTCAATGTATAGAGAATAAAAAGCCCAGGCAGAATGGGCCCTAACGAGCTTAGTAATGCATTATTCCTGCTTGATTAAAAGTGATTATCCTGATAATAAGAATAGGCAGTATCAATGCACACAGGCGTATATTCTTGGAGGGTATGTGAACATTGTATAAGTCTCTGTGCTCAAAGTAAATCTGCATATCACGTTGCACAATGGAAACTCTTTCCAACAGGAAGAAAGGCCGGCTCGTGAAAACAATGGGCACTTTGCACTTGAGCTAATGCAGCAGATTGCATACTTTGTGTCGATATCGTGGGCAATTTAATGCGCCGGGGTGATGACACGGTTTGTGAAGTGTGTGGTCACCAGGCCAGGGCTTTTGTCATATCATATTAGAATCAATTAGCAGCCGTCACTCATTCTGGTCACCGACACTTCTACCAGCTCCAGCTCCAGACACAATCATAGTTCCTTCCGAGCTGAAGTAATGCCGAGTATCTGCTGTTATTGTTGATAGCAACACAATGTCTGAATCTGTGCGCATAGAATGGGACTCGGCTGCGGCTTACAAAAGACGTCTATCAAACTCTGAATGTTGAGCACAGCAGAATTCCTGTGACATGACGATACAAAACATGTGGCTTATTGTACAGCAACATGTAATTTATATCACCCAAACATGCACATGCTCACATTGAGGGAGGTTACGTATGTTTCTGTGAAAGTAGGATCAAGTTATCCGTCAAAAGTTATGCAGGAATTATGTAATTTAAATATTTCCATCCAAATGTTTTGGGTTTTCCATTCTTTCCAACATCAGAACATCAAATTGTTTAATACAATCTATAGAATACGATTCAATATAAGAAATGTTGTTACTTTTATTGTTTTCATCATAAACACCGCTCAAACACACACATATTCTCAGCCACACAGCTTGAACGTATATCCACGGCCGCAGCTGCCTTACCCTCTAAACGACTCGCAGTTTAAGATTTCCCCCTCAGTCTGCAGGTCTGTGAATATTGCTCTTCGTGTGTGTTCACTCCAGTCCATTTCACTTAGGCATCATTGCACACACGGGAAAGATCCCGCTCCCCCAAAACTTCATCTTTACAACGGCTGTGTGGAAAAAGTCCGATCGCAAGATTTCCAACAATAATTTGCATATTGCTCTTTACTGCCCGCTGCAGACTGCCCGCTGTCAGCATTCACTGCATAGCCAACATGGGAAATAATGTAAAGTGTGGAAATGACACTGATCAACAGAAGTGGGGGAAATATTGCGCTAATAAAGGGAAGCGGCGGTCTGACTGGGGGCACATCAGCCTTTCTGTAGATGCAGGATCCTTTCTTTAATATCGCAGTGAAAGTCCAGGTGCAAGAGTAGAGGAAAAGGTGTAGGGACGGATTTGCGATGTCCAAGAAAGAACTATTATGTCAACCGATGTCTCCTATAGGTGCGTGTCACCCATCATCCATCCAATGATTTCCATTGGGTTGAAGTATTGTGGTTGAATGCAAACTTGGGTGCCAGAACCATTGTCCACATGCTCCTTTCCTTTTGTGTTTCTCCCCTCTGAGTTCAGTCAGTTTTATGAGGTGACACTCACCTTCACGCTGCATCAGGAAAGAAATGGATAAATCACAACACAGGCGGGAAGACGGTCATTTATTTGGCATGTCATCACGTGCGACTCGGAAATATTCCGCCAGATTAACATGCTGAGAATATAAGTGGTATAGGGCGAGTGATTTACTTGGCTATTGAGCTGGCCGGCTTCCCAGTGTGAGTCGAATAAAGAGCGTCTCTTTCCTTTTACCCTTGTCCGGGTACTGAGTCACTTCGCCTTTGGGGGTTTACCACAGGAGTCTCTTCAAACGATCCTTTAGACTGAAGTGAAGAATCAAGATTAATGCACTTCCACGTCCCGCCCAGGCCCGAGGGGGAGAAGTCTTATAATTAACACCAGGGGGGCTGCAGGAGGGTTTTGGGAGAGAGGTTGGAGATGGGGGCACTTCAGCCATACTAAAAGAGAGGGAGGGGGTAAACACAGGTATGAGGTCAGAGGAGAGTGGTGACAGTGTGACTTATTACACCCCTGATTCAAGCTCTCTCTACAAATGTATGTTGCCTTATCTATTGCAATGTGATATTCTGCAGTGTTTCCTGTTTGTCCTCCTGACATAAACAGAAAATGTGCAGGAACTCTCCAGTCACCGTCATGGAGACATGAGCACAGCAGCGGCTTGGTCAGTGTGTGTGTGTGTGTGTGAACGTTCGGGATGAAGCAAAATGACCCATTTCCGCTTTCTAAATGAAAATCCGGTCGTGACCGGCAGAATATTGATAATCTGGTTGCTATCTTTAAGAATCGCCAGGGTTTATCTGTGACATCATCATTATCCAGACTTCTTCCTCAAGGTTATTTCCATGAATTTCCATGAATAGTCTCATGCTTGTTTGTCTTTTAACAATTTCTGTGACAGTTTGCCGTCAATTGTTTCTGTTAGTGTCAGAAAGCAGATCTGCCTCTTTTTTTGGGGGGTGTGAATAAATGAATAAAAAGGCAACGTTACCAGGGGGTAAAATTAAATATGGCACTTACATTTCAATGCAAATGAGGAGAGAAATGAATATATTGTGCATATACAATGGTTCATTAAAATCAATCCACTCCGCTGCTGTGTCTTTCACATAAACAATCACCTATAGCCCAGTTAAATTAGTGTGCAATCTCCTGTTTCTTCTGTAAATGAATCTGTCCATCAACCCGCATCTCAGGCGTCCATGTTGGGGAATGGCGCAGTCATGAGAATCTATTCGTTTAACACTTGGGATGAAGTTAACTTTTTCAGTTGTCAGTGTTAACAATCACAGAAAACATGCTCTCGGTCCGGCCCTCTCCTTGGTGCTTTCGTAGCTTCTGCTTAGCTCTGCTTCAGACCCTCATGTTACATTTTACCCCAACGCCTACACTCAAAGAGCGAAACCACTTCTCTTTACAGTACTGAGTAACATGGAAGTACACATTTGTATATATTTGTAGAGGGCAGAGAGGTCGGTGTCTGACGAGAGTGCAGGTGTAAAATACTGTGTTGTTCTCATTTGGGTGATGGATAAGTTGGCAACCCAGATTGCAATCTGACAGGGAACAAATAGAAGCCAAAGTACATTCTTAATTCAGTGCTGCTTTATAAAACAGGCATTCTTGCAGAGTGCTTTGGAATTTCCGAAGATTCATAGCATTTAGAATGATGTACTTTATAACTGTGGCACTTTTGCTTTGACATTTGGAAACTGCCAGAAAGTCCTGTTGGGTTTCATTTCAGATTTATGCATATCACACTGGCCTGTCAAGTGTAAAATGCAATAAAGGGATGATAATGAGAGTCAATTAAGAGGTAGGAGAAGCTTCTTAACAGAACTGTTATTGTTGAGTATCCTGTAAGTGACAGCATAGGCTTCAAACATCTGCTTGCTAAGTACACAAGGTCACTGACATTCACGTTAAATCAGAAGAAAAGCATTATAATGACAGCTTTAGTAAGATACAACAAAGGCCTTTATGACACACATAAGAACGGGCAGCAGCTCCACCAGCACAGCACTGAGAATACATGTTTTTATTTTGGATTGAATAGCAGGAATAAATATGAAATGATCTGTCCTAATTTGCTAGTGCATGTATTTAATTTAAGACCGCAGGTGCTGCAGACTGATTTGAATTATGTATTAATGTAAACTGAACCTCCAATTAGAGTAAACTATAAAGCTATTAAAATCTTGGGAGTAGGAAGGCTCAATGCGACATAATTCAATTCCACCTAAGTTAATTCAAATTGTTAAATGATACAGAAAACTTTTTCTTTTCTCCCCAGCATTAGTGTGTGATCTAAAGAAAAGCATCGCCCGATCAAAGATGCGTCTGACATAGAGGTGTGTGTGTGTGTGTGTGTGTGTGTGTGTGTGTGTGTGTGTGTGTGTGTGTGTGTGTGTGTGTGTGTGTGTGTGTGTGTGTGTGTGTGTGTGTGTGTGTGTGTGTGTGTGTGTGTGTGTGTGTGTGTGTGTGTGTGTGTGTGTGTGTGTGTGTGTGTGTGTGTGTGTGTGTGTGTGTGTGTTTTCGCAGGCCCATGCAGTCGGTAGGAGATGAGTCTGGCGGGTAATCCCACTCCACCTATCCATCAACCAGGAGACTATTTCCAGCTTCCCCTACAGAACGTCAAAGCCTCGCCGAGCAGAAGATGAGTCCATCATCCTCCCTCTAAGACTTTCCCTCCACTTTCCATCTAAACACATAAACACATCATGTGCCGTGATTCTATTTTACCCTCCCCCAAACCACCCCCCCTCCCCCTTCTCCTCCTCATCACTCTGTGTCCATGAAAGAGGACGGCGGCAGTGAGCGAATGCATCCAGTGGGTCGTGTTTAATGCGATATGTAAACGAGAAGCTCTGGATTTTGACAGGATCCTCTCTCTCTCCCGCCGACGCTGACATCACCGCGTACGGGTTGTGAAGGAGCCATGTGCCAGAGGTCCGCTGTCTGGAAAGTGAGACACTTAAAGAGATGACCCCCGCCTACGATGCCATCACTTGTCTCTCTGCCAGCGAGGGAGCTCGGCCCTCCTGTTAATCCTGCACTTGCTAATTAATGTCTGCTGCTGAGAGTGACTTGTACCTGTCAGTTTGCGCCGCTATCTTATATTCAGTAACTCGGAAAGGGATTGAAATTGAATGTCAGCTAAAGTGCCAATAATCTCCAAATGGTGCTCGGGATACAATCTGATTCTCCCACTGATCTGACATCTTAATATGTCAGAGGTAGTTTTTTAATGAACTCAAACTATCTCAGCCACCGTTCAGAGATTGTGTAGATTGTTTTAACTCTTTGGGTTGTTTTTCAGGTACTTGATTAAGTCCTCGTGCCATACAGTATGTACGTACATGTTTGAATGCCAAAGCCATTTCTGTCAGATAACCCAGTGCCTATTTACATTAAAGACACGTGGTCAAACTGTCTTGATCATTTTTGGCCACAGTCCCTGGCCCCCTTTGTGCTCATTCAAGCAGAAGAAGTTTGAGTTTATTAGTATTTCTCTACCTACAGGATTAACCATGCTGCTGAAATTCATCCTTCCACTTTAGTTGAACTACCTGCCAACTATATAAAATGTGAATGTAGCCCGATATCATGTCTAAGTCATCCCAAATGTTTGACTTTTCTTTTCAACAATGATTTTCTCTAATTTCTTTTGCTGTCATTTGTGAAACAGCTACATCACGTCTAGTCTGACTTGTAAAGGTAACATGTTCCTAAAACTGCTCCTGAGCTGGATGAGGCTGCCGATCAAACCCCAGGTTGTGCCTAAATGCACAGATCTCTCTTTACGGTAGCCCTTGACCTTGCTGTGTGTCCTCCATGGGCCAGACACCCGCTCGAAATTAAATTACAGATTAGTGGCTTCAGGCTCAAAGAGGGGGTTTATTTGGTTGGTCCTTCTCTGGGTAGCTCTCGTTTTTTTCATTCTGGTCCTGGAAAAAAAGACTCATGGGATTTAAGCAAGAAAATGCCACTCTTGTCGCCAAGAGAGGTCCAAAAAAAACTTTAGAGTTATAAGTAATGTGTCACTAGAAATCCCTGGAATGACAAAGAAACCTGATGCAGATTCAGCAGATTGGTGGTCTGGTTCTGTCTGGAGCCGAGTCTTTAGATGCTGCTGAATGTACACATTAGAAATTGAAAAATCATTCCAGTGAGGCAAGATGAGCAAATGCCAAGACCTCATTAATTTGGAAGTCTGCCAAGCCTAACACAGTTCCCTAAATCAAAATTAGATGGGCTCTCTTTGTAGATTTGTTGCATTCAGTACCAGTGTAATAAAAAATGCATCTGTGTTATGTTCGGTCCAGGTACATCAAAGGAGAAGGGATCAGCAGGTTAATATTGGACAATGTTTGGGTGATATAAGTGAATACAGATATTGGGATATGGATCAGTGCTGACCGTTTCACAAAATGAATAATAGTATCTGCAAGTGGAAAAGACTTGGAAGTAAAGTTGCAGTAAAGCTTCTTTTTTATCCACAAAGCTCTTACAATCTGTAGGCATAGTAGGAATAACTGGCAGCCACAAGTTTTCATACCTGCTGGTGGCATATATTGCATCTGGCTTGGGGACACCTGAGGTAGTTGCGAGTCCAGGAGTAAACATAGCAACTTTGTACAGGAGAGCTCAGTGTGTCCTTGTGTGAAATGCAAATTTTATGATCTGAGGGAGAAAACAGCAGTTAGTAGGAAGTTTCATATGCAGAGACACTAAACATTAAACAGGAATTGCAACTGTGTTAATGTGCAACTAGTGTGAGCTTCTGAAAGGTGATATTGATACTTTAACTACCGCCGCAGCTATCGGTGCACTGTCTTTATGACCACGATATAACGTTTTATACTCGTATCAACTCCAGTCAAAACAATCAGAGGAATCTATTCATGCTGCCAACTTTTAAAACCTTGTCGACAACTGATGGTAAAAAAGTGCCGTGTTGTGATTTGAATATACAAGTGGCAGGAATAAGTGAGTGAAACGTTTTGAAATTGTCATCTGATGGCCGCTTAAATCACAATAATGGACAGACACGTCAGGCTTAAACTGATGACACGCTGGATTTTGCAGTGGGAGTGCAGTGAGGTGGAATTTAAGACCACTCCTCCATAAAAAAACATAACTGTTGTATATAAAGTTTCCAGAGAGAAGTTATCAGCTTACTGCGCCTGTTTTATGTTTCCATGACATTTTGCATAATGATCTACTTACTGAACTTTGCTCTAACTGCAAACGCGTCCCCAAGGCTGTAAGTCCACCAAAATGTTCCAATTAAAATAAATACAGACATTAAAGTAAATGTTTAAAAAATCTGTCATTGAATATGGAGGAGTTTAATCTCAAAGTCTGTATTAGTCTTGCAGTTTTGGTTAATTAAATAAAGCTTGCAAAATAATAGCAACTGCTAAAGATAGGTAACTACTTTCAATGAATATCTTAACATCCAATATTATTCTCCTGTTCTTCTGTTGCATTTTGTGATATTGTCTCTTATTCCAGAAGTGGATATTGTATCGATTTGTTGTTTTGATATTGCACATCCATTTCCTGTATCAGTAATGGAGAGCTCACAATCTATTTTAAAAGCAAAGTTGTGTAGTTTATTCATATGCACTCACAATTGAAATGGGTCAGTGTTATTAAAATTATTATGTCCTTTATTGCTATATCTGTCTCACAGTATAAAACACTGGGAGATGGACTGCAATTCAAAATAATACAAGAATAAAAAATAAAAACAATTCCTGCAGCTCAAGTTAAAAAGACTGAACAACAATTGCAGCTAATTGCTTGTTTTTGCAAACTTTTTATTTCTGCCTCAGGCAAAGAGAAACCATCACGAGTGTAGGAAGAAAACAACAATGTACGACTTTAGAAACAAATGGTTTGGAGATCTGACAGCGCTGTGGTAATTTGTCAGGTTTGTTCTCCATGAACGTCTCTACGTCGTCCCCACACTTCATACAGGAAATGATTCATCTGCATCCAGGAGAGAAGATGAGCGCCATTTCTAAATTACCTATGAGTTATCTCCTCAATAACTTCTAATCAGACAGCTGCCGTTTGCTCCACTGTAAACAAAAGTAATTACAGTAGATGTGATGGATGGAAAGAATGAGACAGCTTCTGCATGCTCAGGACCAGAATGGGACGCTGCAGAGCGGAACACTTTAATTAGGGACAAGCTAGACCAGCACTACTGAATGAGCCTGACAAAGCTTAAGTTTCAGCTGCTAAAATAAGCCTCTGCATATGCATCGTCTTTGTTTACCCAACTTTGGCCCAGTGATTTACTGCAATGCCTCTGAAGAACTTGTTTTGGAAAGGAAATAGAATATCGCATGATATCACTTCATCGTGATTAAATCTAATGAGATTCTCCAATGGAACTTTGTAGAAAAATCCAATATGTAACCACAGATTGGAATGAAAAGCCTCTCATTGGCCAGATCGGAACGTCATCACTTGTTCACTTCTCAACAGAGCCGGAGATCAATCAAGATTTATTAACGTGTTCTTCATACTGCATATACAGTTGATGAAGAACAAATCTTACACTATCTTACAGATCTTAGATTGTGGTTCAGCAGATGGAGTCCAATTAGCAGCGAAATGTATTGCTATATTTATCCTCGTGTCTAACTTGTTCTCGCCTCTAATTTGTATTTTATAGAATGTATGGCGGCTGCAGCCGATGTTTCAGAATCAGTAGACAGTCCGGTGATGTTCAGTCAGGCTGCTTGGCTTCCTGGAGAAGCAAAGGGCTGATTTGAGATCGAACTGATGATAGACGACTACAAGAGGAAATTAATCTTTGCAGGCCAGATTTAACAATAAATTCTAAACACGAGGGGCTAATATTAAATAGATTCCATCACCATCACTGTTATCATCAAAATTCAAAAATATCTGCATTATTATTCCCGGTGGCACAACAGATCCTCCTCAGACCTGCTCCTTCTAATACACACTGACAAAGTTAACTACGAATCAAAGATGAGGGGCATAAACCAGAATAAATATGGCCTCCTGTCTGTGACACAACAAAAGTGCTGCTGAAAGTTTAATGACGTTACAAGAAAATGCTTTCATCTCATCGGAATCCCAAAATGCAAAAACTGATAAAGAAAGATTGTAAATTGACTCCAAATATAAACAGATTTCACAAATGTGCCATGAATAGAACTACACCAGGATGTATTACTGCTTTCAGTGGAAGTATAAGTTAGCCACATAAAGCTTTGGATTTGGCTTCTGGATATACTTTCAATCTTACGCAACTCATCACTCCAAACTGAATGTGCATAACAGTCGGCACAAATTATTGGACGGTACAAATGGAGTTGCAGTCCATTTGCACTGCCCACGTCTCGCTTATCTCCAAGCTTGAAAATTTCCTTCTCTAACTCATCAACTTCTTTCTGTCTTTCTTTCTTTTTTTTATCTCCATCACCTCATTTAAGATTGGATTTAATAAAGGAATTCAATTAGGGGATGATGGTTTTTACTTGGATTCACCTCATTGCTGTGCTTAATCAAAAGAGTAACATTCAGTTTGCACATTTGTACATTCAGTGTGTGTGGAGCTCAGGGTCGAGCTCTTCACTGATCGCTGCAGTGAGGTTTTGTTTTATCTGTAATGTTAAGTGTAATAGATATACAGTATGTGTGGGTGCCCCTTTATTAAAACAATCTTCAAGGTTTTCTTACTCTGCAAATGTGTGTGTGTGTGTGTGTGTGTGTGTGTGTGTGTGTGTGTGTGTGTGTGTGTCCAGTATGTAATTAATTCAGACTTTTTCCACAAAGTCAATTAAAATATGGAAACTTACAATATTATGAATTCTCAGAATTTGCCCTATAGGCACAAGAGAGACGATTAAAAATGGACTCAATACAATTATACAGAACGGTGAACAGATACCTGCAGACCGACCAGTGAACACTCTGTTCCTACTGTAAGGAAATATCATTGCCTGAGCTCGACCTTTTGTGTAACACTTATGTCTTCCAGGCTCAAAGAAACGTCCCACTTAAGAAATTTTAATAATAGTACATTGCATTAAAATGTTCCCTCTGTATGAATTGAACTGCTTAGCAATATTTTTACATATTGTGATGTTCACTTCAGTTCCTGACTTGCGTGTGTGTGCGTGTGTGTGTGTGTGTATGTATGCAAGTGACCAAAACTTTTAGTGAAGTTAATCTAATCTTAATACCATGCCTGTTTTTACCCTTTATTTAGCTGCAACAGTCATTCCATCTATGTCTCCATACAGTCCCTGCTTACGTGTGCGGGGTCACAGACAGCTGAGCCCATCACCACGTTCATTGGCGAGAGGCAGATTACAGCCCAGACAGGTCGCCAGTTTATCACAGCGCTGACGCGGAGGCAGACAAACTCATTCACATTCTCAGTCACACCTACGGCCAATTAACTGTGATTGGTCCAGAAATCACCAGTGAGGGTCCAGCGGACAGAGACAGAGGCAGAGAGAGAGGCAGAGACGGAGAGAGAGGCAGAGACAGAGAGAGAGACAGAGATGGAGAGAGGCAGAGACAGAGGCAGAGGCTCTTGTTGCGGTTCATACACTACTTCTGCTGCTACATTTGTCAGATAAACACAAAATTCTTCATCTTTCTTCCTGATTTACGTTAAAGCAGGATTTATTTTTGACACGGCGATACGCCTTCAAATATCGGATAAGGGAATGACAGTGAGCATACAGTTATGGGACATTTTGGAGATCGTTTAGATTCAGAAGGAGGGGGGAAAGAGGTAGAGAGAAGAAAGAAGTGTCGACTGGGGCCTGTGGATGTGATACACACGAGGACAAAATGTAGAAGGAGACGAAGGGTCGGTGACTTGGGCGGGTGACCTTTACAGTCGGGTTGTGTATAACAGCGTTGTTGGAGATAAGATAAGAAAGTGTCAAAGTAAAGTATTTATAAGTAAAGTATTTATTTTTAATTGTCTGCATAGTTACTTCCCTCACTCTTGCCCATGTTTCCGAGCGGGAGCGCGTCTCACACCAGGGGAGCGTCAGAGATGTTGAGGCGTTGCAAGTTGGCTGTGATCTGGGGCTTTTTGTAGCAGACTAAAAATGACAAGGCGATAAGCTTCTGTCTCGTGGTGCACACTGGGCCTAAATAAACTATAGCCACTTGCCAACTCCTCTCTCCATCAACTGTAAGCTTCTTTCACAGGCTCACACACTCTGCTACCAGCGTGGAGGAACACAAAGTGCAACTTGAGTTCATCACGCTGCCTGCAGTGCTGCGGGATCGTGCCCATATGCTCCCTGTCTGTCCCAAGCCCTCTGGAGCAGCGCCGGGCTATGCTGGGGATTTCTTGATATGGCCACTGTCAAAACTGCGACTCATCATAATAATCATCATAATTTGACAGTACGTTGAATATATTTAAAAGGCAGAAATGAGAGAAAACAGCGTGACATCGTAACTGATCTCCACAAGCGTCCTCGAGAAGTGAGAGCAAGAATCTATAGGTCTGAAATTTACTTTGCAAAGCTGTCATTGGAATGTTGTGGGGTTCTATGTTGGAAAGCTATCCACTTCTGTCTATACACCTAGTCTGAACCCATTGCGCCATCATGATGTTGACTTGAAATGAACCAGCTGACCTTTACTCCCTGGCTGCCCCCGCGTGTGCTGCCGGAGCCGCCGCACTATTTCGCTCGGCAATTTTCACAGGAGATTGTGAAGAGAAGTTTAACAGCTAGTTGAAATTGCAATTGTTTGTTCAACTTCCAAACCCTAGCTGTAATGCCTTGTTGAATGCGGTACAGAGAATGTGCCACTGTGACTCATTCTCTTGGCAAATAACAATACATTGTTGTAAGCGGGAGGGGAGATTTTGCTGTTTTTATTTCATTTCGCAGAAGCCAGAGTGCTGGTTCAGCTCCAGTTTAAGGGGTAATATTTCAGCTGAATCGTGCAGTTTGAACCTTTAAATCTGTAAATTTGCTTGGCTGTAGAATTGTAAGGAACAGAACACAAGTTTATCCCAAACCAATTGTTTCCGCTTAATCATAACATTAAGATTAAACTAAAAGAAACAAGTCCTCAAAGTGACCTGAGCTTGTTTCCTCCTGTTTTTGCTCTGCGTGCTCTGAAATGCTTTGGGATTTTCTCTATAAACTCTGTGTGACCCTGAACGCAACAATGGACTTCAACCTTACAATCAATCAGTTGTTCAAGATGAGGATGACAGTAAGTTGGCTCCTTTATTAAAGAGATACGCCGGCGATTTCACAAAATGTCCTGGTTTTCAGTCTAGCCTTTCGTTGTGCCAGGAAGACTTGACGTTCTCATCACTCATTTATCTTCTCCTTCAATCAATTCATCCCTTTCTTCCACGTAGGCTTGGCCATGTTTCATTCTTTACTTCCTCCAATCAGGTCTGCGTCCGCCTGTTACCTCGCTTAGTAACCATACTGCTTAGTAATGTTTCTCTCTGTTGAAGTCTAGGTGCTGTTCGATGGCATTTTCATCCTCGCCTCATCCCCACTTGGTCCCAAATTGGAGACTCGTACCAAACTGGAGATGCTGGTTCCATATCCTGCATCCGGCAATAAACCTTGTTCCTCTGAATGGGGCCGAGGCCAAAGAACCAATAAATATCTTCAAGTTCATTTGAATTTATGAATGTTCCTGGTTGAACTTAACTATATTCAGTTTGTTTTAAAATCTGGAGACATTTTGCCTTTTGGTCTGTAGTTGTAGCAGCAGATGACGGGATGGACACTTATGGATCCAAAAGTAATTTAGTTACATCTAAATATGTTCAATATCCAATGACATTTAAGACTTGAACATATGCATTTGTCTTCATTTTCGCTTTGCCTGCTTGCCTGCTGAGTGAAGGTCAAATATCTCCAAAATGCTCCACCATCTTCAAAACTAAACTAAACAAAAAACAACGTCTGTGACCTAGTTTGAACAAACATATCCTTACAATCGTGACATATTAGAGAATCGCTGCAATATGTCTTTAAGTTGGCAGCAGTTCAATAGATGTCAGATACACCGTCCTGCCATTCAGCACGTTCTGCCCTTCTGGCAGCTCAGCACACACTCACAGCTGGTGTTCTTGAAAAATTTGGATTGAGGCTTTACTTCTTAGCACTTCAGTCCTCTTTTACCTCAGTGTAGCTTAAGAATGCGAAATAACAATTCTTTTTAACATTTTTTTTTTTTTACTTTCTTAAATCCTTATGCCAACTTCTCATGCCCAGCAAACCTGCTTGTCATTCAGGGAACATCATCCCAGTGTGATGAATTCAGCGGCTTTCATGTTTTTTTGCTACTTTTCACATCGTGATTCACTTGAGGAATTTTGATCTCCACTCTAAATCAAACACTTTGTCCTTGGAAGATATCCTTGTGTAGACGGAAACAGAGCTTAGGAAAAGACACACACAAACACAAACACAACCACACACACCTAAAGCCCCAAAAGATCCCTTTGCTGTGACTTTAAACAGCTTTGCAATTATTTTTAAATTAAGGAAATGTATCTTGGTATTAAATGTATGCGTTTGTTTAAATAGATACAGCTGGCTCTCAGGTAATTGATCACAAAAAAGGGATGTGGGGCTGCTGATGACTACAGTTTGAATAAAATTGATCATCATAATAGAAGAATGTGATCATTTGATGAGAGAAACAAACATAAGCAACATTTGAGGTGCCATATAATTCAAAAGCCACCAGTGATGTTGTGCTTTAATGGATCTACTACATCATTGTAAACATCAGATCTTCTAGCTTGAACCCATCCATGTCGTCGTTGAAACACTAGTTGTTGTCCCCTAATGATGCATCTTCCTTGTTCTTCATTGTAATTGCCTGCTGTCCCACCTGTGTCTCCCATTACACACCTGGCTCTCTGCTGTGTCCTCCGTTCCCTTCCTTATGTGCTGTGATATAAAGCGAAACAAATATGATGGACGTGTTGTTGACGTGGTTATTGTGTGGGGAAAGAGTAGGAAGTGAATAAGAAGGTGGGACAAACCTTTGTAGTATTCATTCATGTTCGATTCAAACGTGTCCCTAAAGACCCTTTGAGCTTTTACCATGTGACCCCAACCGATTGCAGCTCATCCGGTGTAGTGTTTCTGTTCTGTATCCTACAAATGGATGATGCTCTTTAGCCAGATACACATTAGGGACTGTTCGCTGCTAAGTTTTTGTGAAATGCGGCTCACCCACAGGAGCCCCGACGAGGCTATTATGCCTGCAGGCTGCACGGCATAACAGAGGCGACCACACTGATGTGGAGCGCAGTAAATCTTGCAACAGGGTGAGCGGCGGTCCTCGTTAAACAGCCAGAGTATGGACACTATGGTAATATCTCAGTCATGTTCAGCAAACACGAAATAATGAAGTGCAAAGTGAAGAGCGTTTTATCTGCCCAGAGAACCACAGTTTTACTGAATGTTCTGACTGCAAGCACAGTTGTTAGATGATAACATTCACATAAAAGTAAACAAAAAACAATAACACAATACGAGAGGGCGCCGAAAACTATATAGTACTGATTTAAGTTAGTTTTATAAGGAATGCGTTGGTGAAAATCTACTTCACTTTATCGGCTTTAGCAGCTTGATGCTGTTGAATCTGCGCAATTCAATTAATACGCTGCTGCCATGGAGGCATCGATGCAAGCCTAAATTATTATAATATGCAAATCATATTGTATTGCGGACTATATATCTACATGTATGTGCATCATCCACACTGAAACAGCAGTAATTACAGGAGCTGAAAGCGGGGCTTTGTGGCCATCAAGAGTCTCCAGCTGTCCTTGAGAGTTGGGTGGGTTCACTCAATTAATGGCTCTAATTTGACTGTTTGCAATATCAGCACAGCTTGCATTACACTGACAGTGATTTAATTTGACATGTTAATCAATCATCAGCATAGGCGGAACACACACTAATGTGTTAACAAGAGATATAAATAGCATTTATATACTCTCCCTTTATGCCTCTGTCACCTTTCGTCAGTATGCCAGTGGTGTTTACCGGGCAATAGAGGAGAGCAGAAAATTAGCACCAATGTAAGCAAATAAATGGGATCAGATTAGCTGTTGTGTGTTGTACTTTCATTTCTTTGTGCTGCCCCTTTTTTTGTTGTTCCTTGCACGTTTCCTTTGTTGTCCTGCTTCTCTTCTCGTGTAAATATCATAACTCAAAACCGATCTCAATGAGCTGGCCGTTTGTGCAGCAGATCCATTCCTTTGCCAAAGTGTTAGATTAATTACTATGCTTTAATAGGGCCCACTATTGGGTAGTTGTAATTAAAAGATAATGATTGGTCCCTTTGAATGTTACAAATAAAGATGCACAAACTCATTTATAATATTCAGATTGTTCAGTGTGTGTGTGGGTTGGGTGGGCGGGGTTAGGTGGTGGTGATGGTGATGGTGTTTGTGGGGCAGTTTGCTATTCCTGCAATATGATTCATTCTTCCCTCCGGTGTTGCAGACCACGCCGGATTATCACATTTGGATAAAAGCGTTGAACACAGTTGTTCATTGATATTCTTCTCCAGTATGCCTTCATCTGTTAGTGGCTGGAGAAAACTAAAAGTGAGGTCGTTTACATTTTATTTTTGCGCTTGTGTCCCATTTCCTCACTTTTTATTGGATGTTGACAGCTGTGCTCGGTGATGAAATTAGTCCAGTCCTCCTCCGGGAAACCTGCAAGTTGCCCCCTGACCCCCTTTTTGCGAGTCTCCAAATATTGACCTCCTGCAAATTGCAATAACACTGCAACCAAATGATGAAAGCTATAGTAAGAAGCATTGAGTGGTTGCGTTTGGTACGAACGGGCGGGGGGTGCCATCTTTATTTCACTGCCGCTTGACAAATGAAAGCTGACAGGTTGTGTCACTTGAGTAAACGGTTGTTTTTCTTCATATAAGTGTGAAATGGTATCATTCATTTTTCATTTCATTGCAGCAGACAAAATGCATGCAAAATCAAGGTTTGCTGGAAAAATATACAGTACGGCAGGAGCAGCTTCCAGAATACTGCCACCCACTGATATCAAAGTAGTCTCTATGTCCAACAATCTTTTTGAGATTCGGGGATTTCCTCTGTAATTCAGTGAAGTAGCTCACAGTTTCTGATCCCTGAAAATCTCCAATGCACGCCAAAGGTGTTGAACAATCACTAAACCCGACATTTCAGCAGAGACTGTGCTGTTACACTCCACACACAACAGGGCTATTTTTTAACCAGTCAATAGACTCAATTCTCTATTATGTAATCAATTTTCCTGCACGCTCGGCAATTCGATCAAATCAACAGCATTTCATTGTCAATTGTCCGGCATCCAGGTTCTTGTGCTCGTGACTGGCTAAGTGACGAAGAAAGGCCCTGTTTGTTTTTCTTTGCCACACACAGACAAAAACATCAACTCAGAAAACATGATTACCCTTTTATTGTGATGTGCAGATCTATCAGTGTGGTACAGGAAATCAGAGGCTCGTGTCTTTGGAGATAAGCATGATGGATGACAAGACAGCACACGAGAAGGCCTGGCTTAACAGAGCAACAATAACACTAACAAAAGGAGGAGGATGGTGTGTGTGTGTGTGTGTGTGTGTGTGTGTGTGTGTGTGTGTGAGTTCCTTTTGTCTGGTACATAAGCTGGTACTGTATGTGTTAGTATTCTGCATCCTTATGTATCTATTTCATCATTTCCACGAAGCAAGTGTGATGTTCAATGGTTTCAAAGACATTAGATATCTTACCCAATGGCAAGTGGTAATTAGCAGAGAAAGAGTTTTTAGACAGGGTTACAAAGTCAAGATATAGGAACATCACAAAATACATGAAAAAAAAAGAAACACTAAAGTAAAACACTAAAATAATCTGACAAGGACACAAATAGAACTGGAGAACTGGGTAATTAGCATGACCACTTCTCAGACAAATCAAACAGTAGAGAACAAGAAAAAAGATCACAAAGTAAGGACACACTGGCAACACTACCTGATAGGTGATCTCTGCAAAAGTAAACTAAAAATAAAGGAATTATTAACTACTTTTCAACAAAGAAGGAACATTGAGGGACTTCTGTAGGAAATGTCTTCACAGCAATGCTTCAATGATGTTGGGAACATCACGTTTTATAGAGCTCACATATGACAAATGATGTGCAAAATATATGACATCATAACAGATAACATAAAAAAAATGGGATGCCTGTGATAAAGCATTGGGGAGAAGAAAGGCAAAGTCTGGAATAAACCCTGAAGTCAAGTATCGGGAGACAATTTGCATTCTAAAATGAGGGGCTATAGGGGCGCCCGTCACTCTCTGCTCCTTTCATTTGTCTCACTGTCATTTTTTCTCTCAATCACAGAGGAGCCAGAGACATTACAGGCGAGCCATGGACCCTGCTGGGAGTGCAAACAGTGATGAGTATCAGTATTGACATTGGTCTAAAAGCATCAGTTAGCCTTCTCTTTACCCTGCACAAGGCCTCCAGATTCCCTATTCACACAAAATGGCCTGCAAATGTGCTTCTCCCCTGGCACTCTTTCTGTCTAGTGATCTCTAAGAAAATACAAGGAACACTAATGCCTAATGCCCCATAAAATTCTGACATCACCTTTCCACCGGAGAGGAGGACACACTCGATTTGATGGGCTAATTGTGTGTGGCATAATTAATCAATGTCTCCTGAACGACAAATTCCCACATGCACATTCCCAATGTTGCATGAATGCCAGCAGAAGCGTGAGGGCTAATTGAATTTCCATTTATTTATTCTCCGATATCAAGTGATTTAGTCATTATTGGCAGATATCTGTCACTTTTCCTCTTTGGGAGATGGAGGCCATGACAGCTGTGTTGGATGGATTGTGTTTGCCTTCACCTGGGCGTGACTGGACTGCAGACAAGACAACAGAGCGAAATGAAAAACAAACAAACAAGGCAATGGGTCCTTATACAATTTCCCGAAAATCTGGTTTCACAATTCCCAAGAAGTATTACGGGAAAATAATAACAATATGTCCGACGGTACGTGGACTCATACATTATTTATTTTATTTAAAACGAAACTGTAACCATGCTGCGGAATAATGGCGACATTAAGCCTAAGTAGCATGAAATGTGCATCTATAAGGGAAAGTAATAACTTCAGTGTACAGTAAAGCTTGGGCTCTTGTTTGTGTTCTTCACATTACTGGAGGCAGAGGTACCATGAGAAACCGAGCTGTTCGGTTGTCAAGGAACTCTGATGTAAACAATAGCCATCTTTAAAATAAAATCATCGCCATCAGAGGAAGAAGGTGATGAATGGTAGTCCATAGTAGTGACCTCATTATGAACTTAAAACAACTTATATGGTAGTAGAGAATGTGTAGGTTCAGCTCTCATCACAGTGGATAAACGCACCAATTAAATGGTGCAGTGGACTAGATTTCCATTACTCAGCAGCCAGATCAATTTTAAATGTCTCCTCACTTAGCGGTTTCATCCTCCATTATGGAATAAACAAACAAGGATTGCCAATGTGCGCTGTATGGTATTACTAGTAAGCTGCGTCTGGTATCTTGGGAAAGCTGAGAGATACAATTTGAATAAATCTCATAAACAGAATCTGGGTCGATGTTTCCAGTGGGTGTTATGAGGCTACATTGTTGATGTTCAACTTCACGGTGGTAAATGCCAATTTAAACTGGCACACTAGGCTGACAAGTTGCTTTTTTTTTCTCATTAAAAATTCATTGATTGGCAGAAAGTCACCTAAATTAACTATGAAATAAAGGTTAGAATTTGGCAGAAGAAGATTAATTCCAAGCCGCATCTTCAAGGTCCTCACGGTATCTCAATGTATCGTGAATTTAAAAGTCACGTCGTGGAAATTAGCTGTACGCTCTGGAGGCATATTTAGACGAGTGCACATAAATATGCACCAACAGCAAAAGAAAGAAGTGAAGTATCTAAAGTAGAGTAGCTCCGTTTGTATATCTAAGTCCAAGTACGGTGGTAAAATATGGTGAAACGCAGGGAGAACACAGTGATGGATGGTTTTCACTGAGTAAATTACATGTCTTCATAGTTTTAAATGCTGTTCGGAATTGAGCTGGAATTGAAAGAGTTCTGAAGAATGCTGTAATTTATTGAATATCTTCAGTCGGAGCTCGCAGATCTTAGAAGTCCTCCAGTAAACATCAAAAAGGTGGAAAACGTCAAAAAGAGATATGGTACTTTTGGCTTATTTGGTACACTACACCCATCTGTAAACGTTTTAGCTGTTGGCAGATGGATAGTCCCTCACTAAACACACTTTACTGGTAGGGTAAACAGCAATCAGTGGCTCATTACTTACAAATTTCAGTCATCAGTTACTGTTTATGTTCCATTTTAAGACAACCTGTAATCAATGCAAACTGGATGTGTGAATGATTTGCCAAACGCTGTCTATTTTCTAGGAGCAGCACACAAAGCTAGGAAGCATTTTTGTTCTTGAAAAATTGAAATACAAATGATTTGTAACCCGTAACCTTAGCTTGGCTGATGGCACCTCCTGATAGATGAAAGGGGAAGAAAATGTATTTTTACGAAGCAATTCCTTTCAAGTTTATTTGTATAGTCCAAATATCATACACAGTGTCTCAGAGGGTTTTACAGGCTCATATAAAAAGCCTTTTCACGACAAGTCCAAGCTCTCTAGGACTGTGATCCGGGCTGTTAGACTCTTAGGGAGTCTACTGAAGACCCCAGGTTTCCTATATAAATGCTCTCAGTGGTCTCAGAGGCGTTGATTCAACTCGGTGGTAATTGTTATGGCCGCAGTAAGTGGTGTTGTTACACAGTACAAGACTGCATCGTATTGAGAAGTGTTTCCAATATTCTTTCCCTCTCTTGTATGCGATAGGGTTGGACAAAATATTCAAAATACAATGCAGTGGGCATCATTAAAAGCCGTGTGAGAACTTTAGCTCTGCTTATTGGTCAGAAAATGTGTGAGAGTCAAAGCAGGAAGAAGTTTATATTGACTTAATGCAGAATTTGAATATATTTCTCAGCGACTTCTCACAAATTGCGCATTGCTTCACGTTATGCAAAGCTGTCAAAATATTCATTTAGTCAAAACCTTTTCATCTTTTGATTTGCTGAAAATCAATTGTACATTACTTACCTTACACCCTCTGTGGCTGCAGATCAATCAATCAATAGATGAATATATTCCTTGTAGTTTGTTCAGATATAGCTCAAATCATTGCTGACTCTGCAAACAAATCAGAGTTTGTTTGGATTCACACCATTTGGGGTGCTGACACAGTTGGGTTTCACCACAGTCAGCATGAGAGTTGGAGTTTAAGTTATTCATCGTATCTTTTCACTTGGTTTACATGTTGCATTTAAGGAAATGCACCAAAGTGTGAAGTTCCCTCATTTTCACTGTGTGGTTATGTTATCCCACATTCAACCTGAGTGGGATGATAGGGATGGTATGGATATCTCTGAGTTGTTTGGTTTGTTGCTCAGTAATACAGCACCAGCGTGATCTGATCTGATGTTGTGACACTGCCACCTACAAATCGCTCTCCATTTGTTCCAACAGCGATCAGTGAGGTAATTACTAATATTCTTCCGTTTTAATAAACACTTGTTGTAATGAAAAATGCTACTTACCAGCACAATGCCACCATCTTCCACCAGTAATTGGAGAGAAATCTGATAAGCATAATGTGATTTGCTATAGGACGTGATGAACAGAGGATAATGGCTTGCATACTATATGTTACACTCCCCGGGCACATGGAGCGTGTCAGTACGTTACTAACAGAAAGTAGCGCAAAGAAATCAGACACGGAGGCAGCGGTGTGGCTGTCACGTTACCATGGTTACAGTCATAAGCTTTTCTCTTCCTGTATTAGGCTCGGATTTCAAGCCTTAACTGAACAGAACCAAACCCGAATGAAACCACTTTTTATCCATACGATGAACTTATTGGGGGTGAAACAAACTGGAACCAAGTGAGATGAGTGTGAGACAAATGCTTCAAAGGAAGAAGGTGTGTTGGGTTTGGGCGCAATTACAATATGTTGTTGGGTGCTCTTTACCAACATAGGAAGCGCAGCACCTCTGTAACTCCATGTTTGACTTTGGGAGGTCAGATCTCTTTGATGGTTGCAATGATCAAAGGCAGGAGATTTGCTGCTATCTGCAGTAATTCTGTAGCACCCCCCACCCTAACACACACACACACACACACACACACACACACACTTTCTCACTTCTTCCCCTTTATCTACTTTCCCCCAGCAACGACACTTAAAACAGCCCATGTGCATCAGAAAAGTTAACGCTGATCACAAAATGGCTCATTATGCAGCGGCGAAGTACAAAAATAATTATATATCGGTGACAAAGAAGTGCGGCATCGACTTCAGACGTATTTCATCAGTGTAAGCTCCTCTGAAAGAACCAGGCAGTGGTGCTTTTGAGTTAGACAGAGCAAAGCCAGATGTCGCGGTGCAAGCATGTAGCGCTATAAAACATTTATGAGCCATTAGAGGTGAGAGAGGCACGCCAGTGAATTTAGAGCTTTCTTTTGATCAGTGTTTAACCATTCCAGCTTGTTTCCCGCAGAGCGTTTGCACACAGAGGCCTGTAGTTGTTAGCCACTGTATCAGGTTGAAAAATCATTAGGTTGAGCACATAAAAGCGTTAATGCTCTTAGAAATGAAACGTTTTCTTCCAGCCTCCTCTGCACGAACGAAGTGAATTATCATGCAGGCTCTTCCTCGCTGCATCATGTCAGCTGAGAGGGCGGAGGAAATATGGAAGCAAAAAGCCCCCTTTCTTCAGAATTTCTCTCTGCGGCCGTTCTATTACTTTCGGCGTTAAGACAAGATCTCATTTCAGCATCACGCCTGAGAGAATTGGCTTAGCGATGAGATGACAGGCCTCTGTCAGATCCTTACTGCCGGGGAAATTAGGGTTACACAATTACACCGAGTTCCACAAGAGTCACCGAAAGTCCAATCCATAATTTGATCCATTTTAAGGGATTTAAAGCCCATGTGTCTGAGATATACGCACAGAGGAACCCTAGGAAGAGAATTCATCCTCATCTTTCTGTTTTTTCTGTCTCTATTGGACTGTCAAAAGGAAAGAAGAAACAGAAAAGGAAAATTCCACAAAAATGCCTGTGTCTATTGTATTAATGTCCCTTCTATACATTCATTTTTCTGTAACTCACAAGTCACTGCGCTATTTCTAAGTTCATACATATGTACAACATATGTACAGTACATGTATTTAAAGACTATAAGGACTAGTGTTTTTTATTTTAACCCATCATCAACATCACAGTTGTCTGTATACGCCTACAGACGATGTGTTTTGATACACAGGAGCCACCTACACACTGCAGCTCACTGTACACACTCGTCACTCCATCTTTAATGTCATTTGAAGGAGATACAGTCACGACAAAGCAGGCTACACTTCTCTCTGATCCCAAAAAAAGCCAACTGCACTGTCACCTCACCCCCCCGCCCTCCCCTGGGTGTTTATTGCAGCCCCTAAGGATCAAACTGTCTGAGGGAGACTATAAAGGTGATTGCAGTGTTTATGAGAACTGATTTTTAATCAGGCAAACGCAGTGGAGTGACTTTCCTCTTGAGCACAATTCAGCCCTTCACATGCTGAGTGATAATTGCAGCACATCTGAAAAGGCTGTTTTCATGCTCTTTCTCAAGGTGTTTCTGCAGTCTTACGCCAGTTCTGAGGCAGCTTCCTCTCTAAACTGTGCACACGTGGAGCAGCAGCAGCAGCACGGATTCAGTCGCCTCCAGCAAGGTTAAATTAAACTTCATCAACATTCTGACTGTAAACTGTACTTTTGTACAACGCGTGGCTAAATAATTCCTAAATCTGAGGAGAGACGAATAGGTTTGAGTCATCGCGTAGCGCCGTCAGTGAGCCGCAGTGCTGGAAAGTGAGAGGAGAGTTTTCAATGGGCGTCTTATACACAGGTTAGAAGATCACAGAGCATTATGATTGGATTTCAAGTGTACACATGAGTGCATGCGTACCACCCTCACTCTCTCTTTCCCTGTCTCTCTCACACACACACACACACACATACACAAACGCACAAACACCACACAGGCGTATCTACTATACACCAATACATCCAATCAACTGTGTACATTTGTTTGCCTTCTAGCTTCATTAAAGTACCTTGCTGGGTAACCCCAACTCTCTCCCCCCTCCTCTCTCTCTTTCTTCATTTTCATCAAAACATTGTAGATGAGGTCCTGAGCCCAATTAATCATTCCGCTGCCTTGCTGCACTGCCTACCCCCCTCCCCCCTCCCCATTAATCACTAAGCCCACCACACTGCAGGCCTGGGGGTGGTTCTATTGTCACTGAAAGTGTATACATACACCCGTATGCACTTGTCTGCACATACTGCAACTGCAAGCACACACATGCCTGGACTGGGTATTTCTTCCATTCATTTTCAATATGTCACAGTCAGGGTGTGATAAACAATTTTACAACTGAGTGCACATGAAATAAGACATAAATAACCCTCATGGAAAACTATGTGCAGTATATATGTATTCTCTCGCACCAAGCCTGATTGCTGAGGTGTCACTGGGCAAGGCACTTCACCTTGAGCTGTTTCTAAGAAGCCAATTGGAAATGGGCTTTTAACCAAAGATGGGACATTTGCCTTGACAACATCCCCTTAAGTCACTAAAAAGTGTTTAGCACTTTTAACAAAGTCAAAACATGAAGCTTAGAAATGAGTGGACACAAGTACAAATACACAAATGAAGACTTTATCTTTCCCCTTCTATCTTGCTGTGCTTATCTGCAGCTCAGATCATCCGGCTGCTTTAAACATCTACCCTTGAAAACAACATTCCACACTATTCCATGGAACTTTGTCACATTGTTATGGTTGAAACAAAGATGTCTGAAAGTTTGGTTCTCCCTATTTCCCCTTCCCACAGTCCAGAGTAGGTGCATTATAAACCCTAAATTGCCTGTAGGTGTGAATGTGACAGAAATGAGTTTGTCCCTCTGCGTGTCTGTGTGTTAGCCCCGTGAATAGACTGGTGACCTCTCCAGTGTTGCTCCCTGCTTTTCATCTAGTGAATGCTGAGATAGGCTCCAGCCCGCAGCGACCCTGCGCAGGATAAGCCGCTACAGAGAATGGATGGATAGTTACTTATTATTTTCCATTTTTCCTCCATTCCTCTGGTCATTCTAATGCAGGTGACGTGCAGCAATGCCTCTGGCATCTGTCTGATTTATTTGTATTTTTTTTAACGGAAGTAGATAGTAGGACACGCTTGAATTGGGGCAGCTTGCTTAATTGTAATAAATTTAGTACTCTTATCTGTCCTTAGTCAACCTTGGCAATTTTTTACTGCAATCCTTTTACTGATTACTCCTCCAAGGTACCGAAAACACCCTTCTTTGCACAAAGTATCTGTTTAAAACACAAGACAAAGCCTTATCTACAGGCAGCTGTGAGCGTGCTAAGAGAGCAAATGATTCACACAGCAACTTAGCTCGTGCTGCAATGGATGTCTGAGCATTCAGGAGGAAAACTCTCCTTTCTTCCGTGAAAGAATCATTTCTTGCTAATAGACATTATATAACGCCAATGCTGAAGCTGATACTAAGCAAGAACTGATGTGTTTTTGGTCTGACATTGTGAGAGAATACCCGTATCCCTCACTCATATTAACTAAGCAGCAACACTGAAAGAAACTGAGGAGCTGTTATCTGGCTTTCAAATCAGGTTTTGCTGTAAAAGAAAGTGAACAAGTGGCCGGAACAAAGCAAGTGGAAGGCGACCGTGATGGAGTGCAGAAGCGACACCACAACGTACCGCCATCTTTTCTCACACCGCTGGCATAACAGTGACATTCACAAATATCCAGTCGTTGTTAATAAGCACCAGGGATCTATTCACCGTATTCATCCCAAAAGAGACCAAAAGGAGAATTGATTTGCTACTTAATGGCAAACTATTAAACAAATAAGGGTCTCTTTAGTCAAGAGCTGCACTTGTGAATTCTGTAAGTAATGTTAAAATATCACTTCATTACTCTTTACTTGTCTCCCAGCGGTCTTAAAATATGTTTCTACACTTGCACACTTGAAGTCATAATGTCTCTTGCCTCTAATGCGAGTAAGTGAGAGTGGTACTGAATGATGCCATTTATTCGAATTTCATATCTCAGATTGCGCAGCCGATCAAAAATGCTCATTCTGAATTGAAAGCAGCTACAGTTGGATGTTATAACCAGATTTCTGTGCTGAGTTGGATGACTGACCATTCTACTGGATTACAGGCAACAAAAGGTAAACAATTCGACTTCATACTCAAGCTTGACATTCCCGTCTGAATTGACTGGACCGGAATGTTTCATGCCAGGCCGTTTGGAAAGAGTGTGTTTTGGTTCTGACAATTTCATTCATATATTCAGAGAAGTGAATCATGACAAGACCTTTTGTGGTTCATCATTAATATTTGTAATTAGTGTGGGAAAAGGTGCAGGCATTTATTCCCACTGCTGAGCCAGTTCTACCTAATGTGGGATGTGGACTTAGTTGTGGACGAGGACTCTTTGCACTCAACCCTGGCATTCTTTTTCCCATGAATATCTGGAAAACCTCAGCCTGTCTGACTGTTGCCTGACTGTCAGAGACACAAATGTCCTCCTGCTGGTCCCCTTCCTGAACCCGCTCACTTTATGCTTGCATCCATTCTTTCTCTTAACAAAGTGTCTCCCCCCCAGGGGAAGGCAATTAACAGAAGAGCAATAGTGTGCACATTAGCAGCGGCCCAAAATCTTAATTTGCACATCAAACAGCCTCTGCCTTCAATACAGGTTCAATTTGCATATAATAGCGCAAAGGTGTGTCAATGTCAAATAGTTGTCTTCGTTCTGATGTAACAAACACCGTGTGTCTCCTCAGCTGGGATACTGAGGTAGTTGCTGCGTCTGAAATTGTTCAATGACATCATCATTGAGTATATTATTGATAATGTGGGCATAGAATTAATCAGAGATACTAACAGGGAGCTGGTTTGGTGCAACCAGTGCAGTCTATAGCACAACACGTTACATGTATTATGCATGTCTTTTCTCTCCTCAGAAGGACACATTAAATATTTGTTAACTTGTAAATTTGTCATGCAACACTTTATACAGCCCGGGACTATTAATTCTCCACACACACCCACTCTCATAGTAAAGCTCCATCTGCCACAACACTGGTCTTGTTAAATCAGACAAGGAGGGAATGAATTTTGGAGAGGAACAGATAAAACTCAAAGACAGAGGCGAACAGACAAGAGACAAAGAGAGAGAGAGAGAGACTCCACATCAACAAATAAATAAGGCTAGAACGTGCAGCCATTCTCAACTATAATAACGTCTGGGCTGCTTGTGATATATTGGAGTGTAGAAAATGAGACATGTGGCGTAGTCGCTTTGATAAGTGATTTGAGTACCGGTACTTTTTTCTGTACTTCACCAGCAACTTCATATTTCATCTTAGCGACAGAACAATACCAGTTCCCGTTTTGGTGACGGTAATGATTGAAAATGCAGAATTGTTGCATATTCGCTAAGTTTATTTAGTTTTTATTTTCATTCAAACATCCCCTGAGTTGGAAGTAGGACTGAATGTCACGTGTACTGCAATGTACCGGCAGTCTAGAAGAAGTCCAAATACTTCCTCCATCTGTCCCTCTATTTACCAGATACCTCATCCACATCCGCTGTCTCCTGTCAATGTCGCGGTGCACTGCCTTAGCTTCCTCCGAGCTTGACGGGAAATGAAACGCAGGCGGGTGTGTGAGCGTCCTTCTGTCATGTGCCTTGTCGAGCACCGCACACTGTACCAGCATGGAGTTTGAGCGTGCTGCATATGTCTCACACGTGATTGTTCCAATGTTTACGAATGTTTGAGCCACAATCCCGAGCAGATGTTCCAAGCTTCTGCTTAAAAATTCATGTTCATGTACGAAAAAAAAATTGACGTAATAGACATAATTAGCTTTGTGTTAGTTTTGTGAGGTTGGAGAAAATGTTTGAAGACAAAGTCACGCACTGTATGATCATATAATCCAAATAGAACACGTTTTGTTATTATTAAAGTATTTCTTCTGAAGAACTTGCAGGGCAAAGGTCGCACCACCTTTCAGTCACTTCACTTCGCTCATGAAACTTCTTTTAAATTTGTATTCAAACAAACAGTCCACAAATCAAAACTTTTCCTTCTTTTTAGAGTTTTAAATTTGGAGATAGGAGCAGATTTACTGCATGTAATTGCTCTGAAGGGAAAATAATTCTGATTGCATGGCATAAACAAATGTTCTGTTGCTTCATTAGTACGCCTACTGAGAATTCTGTTAATGCTCAGCAGGAAATGTTTTTTGTCAACATTGATGAAGAGCTACCCCAGAGAACAAACTGCCCTTCCTGTTTCACCTCGAGACTCAGCCAGGCCACTTAAATAAATTCTCTTTGTGCTGCTCTGATTACTTTTCATTTTTTTAAAAGGTGTTTTGAGTGGATGGGCCACTGCATTGTGAAGTCATTTAACACTCTAAGTCTTTTCATCTTGGCACAATTAAAATATTCAGAGTGAACTTCAGTAAACTGAATGTTGCTGGACCGCTCACATTTAAGCAGGTGTGTATTTTATCCCATTAATGATTGAAAGTTAAGATGAAGATAAGTTTCAGAGGTAGCAAAGTGTAAGATATTCTCACCTTCCCATGACTTTGTGCCATTGTGATTACTGATATCATCATATATACCACATAAATATTTACCCTATATGCGATAAACAAGTCATCAGTGATTATAGAAGAGCATGATGCAGTAAATGCAGCATCCAGCATGTGTATGGATATGTATGAGATTCACTAAACATCTGTATTTACTTCTCAGACACAGTCTTCCAAGTTCATGAGCTATGGCGCAGTCGTCACGGCTGAGCAAATCAGAAAGACCTCGGCTGGCTATTAACGCCTGGTCCATCATCCCACTATGAACGTCTAGAACAAACAAAGAATAAAGGCCACTAAACAAACAGGCCGTGTCTAAAGGGATGGACGAGGCTGCCCTGAAGCTCATTAAAGCAGTCTGCCTCCCTTCTTAAAAGCGCCTCCTCTGGCAGAGTTTTCCAAAGAAGTTCCAAACTGACAGAATATTTCATTACAAGCCTTGAATATTTCATATGAAAACAGATCTTTGGATGCATTTCCTCTTTCCTCTCATGCATTAGGAATTAGGCGGCACAACAATTAAACACTCATCTACATATGAAGAGCAGCCCGAAAAATCGGCTCTGGGTGAAAGCAACGCTGGCCCGGGTATTTCACGGTCTTTATTCCCGCTGGAGTCCAGGGACCGCAGTTCTTTCATCCTCAAATTCCCAGGCCTGGGTCGAGCACTGAGGCCCGTCGGCTGGCTCGGCAACACACCTCACAAAGCTCATTACATCCCCGGCTACTCCACAGTAACGTCTGACCCATAGAAGCCAACGTCTAACTCTCTTAGCCCTGTCTGCCACTGGATCACCATGGCAACACCTCTCTTCACATTGCCCCTCTTAGATAATTTTTTTCACTCCCCCCCTCCCCAAAGCTACATTTCCTGCAGGCGGGTTCCAAGCATGACAGCTAGCCATCCAACTCTGTGAGCCGGGGAAGTTGTGGTGCACGGCCATGTTTTTACTTTTACGCCAAAACAGGAGGGAAGCAGAAAATCATTCAGGGCAGCTGCGCTACATCGAGTTTGAAAGAAATCTCTCTACGAGAATGAATTATAATAATGTCATGGGGCTCTTCTTCTTAAATGCGCTATTGTAGTTTGGTTACTTTGTTTTCTGTATCATAAACTCAGAATCAGAGAGGCATTTAAATGAAAGTCGTATTATATTGGCTTTTAAAGAACCCATTCAAACATATTACTTTACTTCAATCTTCACACTACAGTAAATACACATTCATTTCATATGTCAACAACCAATATACATGGAAATGTATGAAAGGTAGGCAGTATTGGCATTAAAGCTCCATTTTAAATAGTGAAAGATGTACTTTATTAAACCAATTTTGACTATTTACATCCAGACTGACTGCTTCCACATGCTCATCTCCCACACTCACTGCATTAATGACCTCTTATCCTTTGCTTCTGTCTTGTTGCTATACCAACTGATTTGTCACTGTTTGTCATCTTTAACATTTAATATTCATATACTTCAGATGTAAACAGTTTGGACAGCGATATCGTTGATCACACTGACAGTAAGTCAGAGTCAGCACACAAATTTCCCCATTTTCCTTAACTCAGTAAATGAAAACAAATAAGCTTCATATCAATTGATGAGGGAGTCTTAGTATTCTGACTGCTGCATAGTCCAAGTGTGTTTCATTATTAGACCATGTATGACGGCTGGCTAAAGCTTGTGAAATTCATTTAGTGGGATCATGACTTCTCTGAGCAAAGAGGAAACCAGTATCACAGACGTGCCTTGGAGAGGCAACACAGAAGATGGCCTTACTGTGTCGAAGCGTGAAATATTTATTCGATACAATAGGCACTTGCAATTCCTGTGGCTTGTGTGACACGAGTGAGAAGCAGAGCAAACCATTAATATTTCACACAACGTTATGAGCAAAATATGAACCAGAAACATTTTTTTGTTATTGTAGTTTCATTTATGTCACTCAACACAGGCTTTTGTGTTATTAATCATTAAGACTTTTAGTCCAATTTCTTCCTGGCTTGACGGCGTTGATCATTGAACATAGTTTTTAAACTGAAGGCGCTGCTTCTGATGAGTTCTTATTAGTGATCTAAAAATACAGTCGTCTCTTGTTTGCAGGATCTCATTTGACTGTAATCTGACACAGCACAGACGAGGCACCAAGAGCTACATTAAGTTTCTGAGCAGCTGCCAGAGCCGCAACAAAAAAGCTTAAAGAATATCAGAATTATATAGTAAGTCTGTGAAGGAATGGTTTTTGCAGCTATAACAGATTTTTTTGTTGTTCATTACCTCTTGCACATCGATATCAGTAAACTACTGTTTTCACAGTTTGTCTCGCTTCATATGTGGTAAATAGCACGTTTGCTAGTATGCTGTACAGCACGCTGAGAATCTAGCTATTAGTGTGCCAATGTGTGTGTTGGAAAGTGAAACACACATTATTTTGATAAACAACAAGAATACTCCACAGGGTTTTACAACTGAGGTGCCACAGCAGAAATGGCACCAAGGTTGTGTCGTCAAATCAGGCTGATATTTAATGTGAAATCTGAACCTTAAACCATGGCCATCAAATTAAGGGTTAAAAGCAGAAGTGTGAGGTGGAGAACTGAAAAGGCACAAAATGGTTTGGGGAACATCAGCGTCTTTTGAGTGTAATCTGTGCTTCTGCGCCGCTGTTAGTGAAGTTTCAGCGTCTGCGGCACGGCGACCTGGATTCCAACCCACTGGGAGGAAGGAGAGGATGCAGGATAACAAACTGCACAAGGGACCTCAGCACGGGCTGGCTTTAACACATGCACCAATTACAGTGAGCACAGCATGCTTCCTTTTCCAAACACTGCTGAGCGCCGCCACACGCCCCCCTGAGGAAACATCTGCTTCTATACACTCACAGATCCCACATACATTCTGCCACACACACACACACACATACACGCACACACACACACACACACACACACACACACACACACACACACACACACACACACACACACACACACACATGCAGGCACACACATACACACTCACAAGCTTTTTGCCAAATAATAAAGCAGCATTTTAATTTCCTTCTTTCATTTTCAAAAATATAACAACTTTCAAATTGCAACTCTAACACCGATCTCTTTTGCTATTTATTTTTATGCTCACCAACTGTGAAATTAAAAACTACATCCAAAAGTCTAATTTAATGTTTCTTTATTCCTACTTTCATATAAATGTACAAAAACGTTCCAATGAAATCTCAACTTTGTTAACGAAACTTGCAACCTTGCAATATTTATTTGTGTAGACATTGCGCTAAAGACTTCTGTGCATAGATCAACGTCAGATGGAACCAACAAAACCTGTTTACAGTAACACGTGTTTGTGGTTATTAATGGCTGTTAAATAAAAAAACTAAAGTGTATCACTGAGTACATATGATGGGCTGAATCATGTATGAAATTCAATGACTCTGTAATGCTCATTAGGTGTGTATGATATTAAACGAAGTTGAATTTGTCACATAAACTGTAACCGTTGCGGCGACTTAATGGGGCAAACCCTTGTGATCTCCGTTCCACCCGCATGTAATAAATCTCAGTTTAACTCAGTGTGAATAGTGAAGATCCTGGTGACTCTGTGGAACACGCGTTGCTCGTTTTTGTGTGTAGCCAAGTTGTTTCCCTACCTTAGTAGGAAAAATAAGATAAAACTAATCCCATCTTCCTTTGAATCATCTAACAACTTCATCAGCAGTTGGGAGAAAAACTAGAAGATTAACTTGTGAAATGAACTCATGAAGACAAAAATGTTGGTGTCAATCAGTCTTACTCTGTCTGAGATGCAGACTTTGGAGGTTTGACATTTCACCAAAGCACTCTGATGTATCTGAAGGGCATGGAATTCATCCTGCTATACACTTGGACAAACCTGAGGTACCTTGCCGTGGAGGCAGCTCATCCTCCAACAAGTGCCATCAAAACTCACCTCTGTCTCTCTGTCTCTCTGTCTCCCTGTCTCTCTGTCTCTCTCTCTGTCTCTCTCTTTGCCCCTAGTTACAGTTTTTGCTTTCACTCCTCTTTTAAAGCTCCCTTTGCTTTTATACCTCCTCATTGCGGTAGAACATACATAGATTTGCTTTCAGTAGCATTCGTAGGTGTTAGTGCTTGATTGATTATTGATTGTTGAGCTTACATGACTGGAGCACTGCTCAGATCAAACAAACGTGAATTTCACATTTGTGCCTAACTCACAGTTGTCCTTGTGTTTGCAGTAGATGGATTTTGCCTCAGTGATTAATACGATACGACTTTCAGCTCTGGAGTTCCCTAACACTGGCAGATTCATAAATATTGTATACGAATTATTCAGAATGTCAAAGAGACACAATACACAGGCCAAAAGACTGGACTCCCTAATTACAGCCTCCTGGGGCCTTGCTTATCATCAACAGCAATCTTTGTGTGGCAAATATTCCCACTGCAGCCTTTGATGTAATTACTTTCCAAACAGCTCCCCTCTAGCCAATATCCTATTCTAAATTCATGGCTTTGCTTGTTTGCAACGTCACTGGAACACAGACGTATTTTCATTTCTCACCCTGTTGAGAACGATGATGCTTCAGCTCCACGGGCGTCTGGGAGCGAACCAAAGCCGATCGCGTTACTAAAATAGAGAATGCAGGTGAAGTGCAGACAAATGCAGTCCATCCCTGTTTAAAGTTAAACCGCTGATCACATTTTATGATCAGTAACATAGATGACGACCTATTTCTACAGAGCAATAAAGGCAAAGTAGAGGACAGAAAGGATGGAGCACTTCTGAGAACTGAAAGACACAGAACAGAGAGCAAAGCATTTTTTACTTTAACCTGTTCTCTTGTTTTTAACATTTTTGTTTTTTGTTTTTTGATCTCATCTCTACAAGACATAGGTTAATTAAAATGTCTCTTCCCTGCCACCTTGCCTTTTACACACCTGCACAAATCTGCTTTTTAGAGGTCAAGAATTTACAACAGCGTGGAACTTTCAACTTGCTGAACCCATTCAAATAAATATGGCACAGTTCTTCGGGTAGAGAAAATGTTTGAAATGAGGTGCGAAAGGCCGAGTCAATCCCACTCAGAGTTTTCAAAAGCAATTAAGCAATGTTCTTTCCATTGCAAAGACACTCTCACTCTGTAAGAACTCTACATTAAGGGAGCTCAAACAGCAACTTCTTAGCTTTGTACATTATTAGTCATATCCTATTACTGTGTGATGGGTTGTATTAGCATGTCCTCAGTCACAATGATGACAAAGAAGCAATTTCCAAATGAATGTGACCTTTAAACTATAAATTTGCCTGTCCTTGTACAGATACATTACTATTTTCATAATGACTCCATACAATGTGTTACCATAGGACCCTGACATGCATCTCTGTTCACATATCTGGACAAATTGCCCTTAAAGATTTCTATTTATATCTTCCACGTCCCACAGGGAGGCTAGAATCTCCAATTCCTTCTCTGTTTTCCCAGAGGCTTACTGTGACATATTGCTAATCTGGTTATTATGCAATTCATCAGCCATCTCTCTTTTACAGCCTTGCATAGATATTATGCAGGTTTCTTATGAGTCTCAGTGCAATAACACTGCAAAGAGCTAATGAGCAGCCACCACTAGTGTGGTAATACATCTTATGTCACTTCAGGGAACTCTTGTTGCAACAACGTGTGAGTCCAAGTCACTCCATTAAACTGTGCAAATTATTTTTATTCAGTTTTTGCTAATGATACAGAGAAGCTCACAGGCTGGCACGGACACTTTGTGACCCAGGACAAGAGAGGAAGGAGCCATCATAGTCAACTTCTTGACAGCAAATTCTTCAGGAAAAGGTACTTAGACACCTTGTTGCAGACGGAAAGTATCACATAACTGTTACTCTAAATTCATGCAAGGTAGGCAGGCGGCTCAGTAAGGATTCATTATTGCCCCTGGCAACTCTCAGCATATGAGATATGACCACCGCCACCAGTAGAGGCTGTTTCTGCAATGCAAGCGCGGCTTGATATGGATGACTGATTGAAAATGGCCTGAAGCAAATATCTTCATGAGCCTAAGATGGTCATCCTTTTCCGCAGTGGATGTGTTTTTTTGCACCATCAGCTAATTAAGAGTGGCCTGTCATTAAAGAGACGTAAATCAGACCTTAATGTGACTCAAGAGTCTTGGTGAGACAGTAGGCGGGAAGAATGTGGTCCACTGATTTAATGGGCCCTGAGCTGAAGGGGATATAAGTCTTGATAATGATGGCCAAATACAGTGTATTGATCAACACTCCCTCTGGTGTATATGTGGGTTAAAGCAGCCAAGATGGAAATTGAACTGGGATTTCTGTGCTGTATAGAGCAAGCTTGCAAAGAGGTGAGGTGGTCAAAAAACTTGACAAATTAGAATTTGTATAAGCCCATTCTAATCTAAGTCTATCTGGCAACACCTTTAATGGAAAAGTCAATCCCGTAAGGCTCTTGGTGATAAATTGGTCTTCTCTTTAAAGTGAAAAAAAACAAAAGTTTAGTGAGTTTGGCTCATATGTAGATGAAATCTCGGAAGACAAGCTCCTTGGAAAGATACACAGAGAACTACATTCTTTACAAGTATATGTGGGATTTGTAACTATTTGTCAGAAGTGCAACGATTCAGGATATATGCCAGATACTGAATTCATGGTAAACTATTCAAAGAGTGGTCCAGTTCTGTTCTCCACACAATTCCCTTCCCTGTCACCACTCCTTCACAGCAGTGCTAAACCCTGGCAGAAGCTGCGTCGGGAAATTGTTGACTGTCAGAGCTTCCACCAATTACGAGACAAGAGAGACAGAAGTTTCAGTGAGAGGTTGGCATTTTGCATACCCATCATTATTATAATGAAACATTAAATATTTATCATACGTACATGAGACGGGGAGGAATCATTTTTCCCAACGTCATTAAGATTTTTTGCTTAATTGTCATGGCCCATTGGGTCCAACACCTCCTGTGATGTGCAACTATCCTCCGTCCATCATTCACAATGCAATTATAAACACCATCAGAGCATTTGCTTTTGGACACGCTCATTATTATGGCAAGATGTTGATTTGGCAAACACCATTAATGGAAAGCTTCTATTAGTTTATCAGTCGCTCAAATCAAAAGGCATTTGTGGAGTCACTTGGGAGTGCTATCGAAAATTACCTGCTTGTGCACAGTTCCCAACTCGCAGGATTTCAATTTCTTTCCCGTTTCATTCCGACCGGATTTAAACCAAATGTGACTCATAATCTATGTCAAGGTGAGTACACTAATGATGTAAACAGTGATTGAAATGATGTCGCCTCCACTTCGAGGCAAACATTTTGAAGCAGATAATCTGTTAGCGAGCACAGAGGCTACACAAACACAGGAAAACTTCACAGTGTAACTCACTGACCATCATTAATACACAAGAAAAACACCTGTTTCTTCTGTTATGACAAGCCAATATGTCTGCAGTGACACAGGTCTATTTCATGCTGAGGTAGGTAACACCAGTCGCTCATCAAAATGCATGTGCAGCTCACTACTGACTCTCCTCACACAACAAAAGAACAAAGCCTTGTTATTCCTCCTAACAATGGCCTGTTCACAATCATACAAACAACACAGTCTCCAAATTATAATAATAATAGACTTTATGCACGTATGTATTACTTTATTTTTTATCAAGATGTGGATCCATGGGCCGGATTTTCTTCTATATAAGAGCAATAAACAATGTTGTTGTGCTGAAGGTCCCTAGGGGCAAAAACAGGTGGCAGTGGGATAAAAAGAAACATGTATAACCATTGAGTGACTCATTTTACAAGGCAGTTGGCCACGCCCCCATTCCGAACCCGGAACATATGTGAGGCGGAGGCACTGAGCAAGGTCAAGTGCAACAGTAATAGAGACAAAAGCTTATATGGACACAAACAAAGGTGAAAGATTGTGATATGTGCTCATGCCAGGTTGGCTTTCACACAGAGAAGAATACTATTTTAAGACAACAAATAACGCTGAACATCAACATCCATTTTTCTTCCAGCAAGCATGATTGAATGTTAGTGTCAGATATGATACAAATGTACCTGGAAAAGAAAACACTATATTTAAACTTCACTTTGACATCTCGTCCACCATCAAAATTGCTTTACCTGCACCTTTGAATATATGTTATTTATAGTTTTGCTGCATTTTTCAATGCTTTTACTCTCTTTTGTTGAACGCATAAGAGTTGTATTTCAGAGACTAATGAAGTTATGAGAGGTAACAAAGCGCATGGACCAAATATTTCAATATGAAATATTTCATGTCTTGGAGTACGAGCATCATTTTGAAGGCAACAGATCCCACCAGAAATCATTGAGGCCTCAGGAGTTCTCTGGTGTGTGTGTGGGGAGGGTAGTGTCAGTCTTTACACCACCAATACAAAGTTGTTTGGCAGTTTCTTAAGTAACTTTGCTAACACTGCTTCTCCAAATAGGTGAAGGGAAGATAATCTAAGGGAAAGAAACATCTTGGTGACTGTTAAAATGAGACATGCACTCTTGTTGATTTGTGTGTGACTTCATGTTCACTGACCTAGAAAAGAACTTCATCAGGGGAATGGCAATTTGAAAAGGCCTGCATGCGTGTGTGTGTGTGCAGCACGGGGGAGATGACGCAGGTATTTAGAAAACTAGACCAGTGAGCGAAGAAGCACGAGCACAAACTAAAACAGCCACTCGAATGATTCAGCATAGAGATTGAGCTTCACTTTCTTTTTTAAATAATTGTGATTTTGAATGAGATCTGCCAAACCTCTCTGGTGTCAAGGAGGAAAGGACGAATACCACAACAGATTTTGGATGAGCAGAGAGTAACGAGTCACTTGCTAGATTCATTTTGTATTCCTAATTTATGTTTTTCAATTCAGATGACCGCGGTGAGATAGCGAGTCAGATTTACGTATACCTGTTATCTGCCAACGAGAACGCTGTAAAAGAGCTCCATAAAGTGTCAAATAAATTTCTCATGGAGCATATAACAAGCTTTTCCCAAAGGTGTCCAAATATGTGCTGTAAATTAATGTCTTGCTTAACCTTTGTCACGACTTATTTCTCATCAAGTCTTATCACAACAGCCATTTTTTTTCTATCTTATTTATTTACTTTTTGAGATGACAACCCTGTTTGTGGGGATTTTTATGTACGGTCAGGTTTTCCACAAATTCCATTCCAGCAAAATAAATAAAAACCTTTCCGGGGGGCTCGTTTGCTGTTTATTTCCTCGCTGTAATTCCATGTGATTGTCACGTCAATCTCTGAATGTCAATGTACAGTTAATCGGACAGGTCACGGTCCACGGAATAGCATTTCCATGACAACCATTTGCCAAGGCACTAACTATGTACGCGGCACCTCATCTCAGACGTCTGCACAGGTAGATAAAGGTCATTTTCTTGGAGTACAACAGGATGCTACTCAGCTCTCTCTAAATGATGTTTAGCTTTTATATCGACTTTGAAGTCTATATATATCACTACAACAGCATGTTTGTAATTTTGTAATAAAAGTCACACACTGCCTTGAGGAAGCAAACATTGTACAGCAAATGGTGTGTTCAAATTAAATCTTGGCCAATGTCAAACTGAAACTTTGTTGGAGAACTTCAAATAGCACCTACAGCAACGCTAATGTAAAAATTAGACAGTGATATAAGAAACAGGATGTAAACTAGACCTAACTTTAAAGCCTATGGCTTTCCTCTCATAAAACTATTGATTTCTCTTTAATATGAGATGTGGAGCTGCACCTCTGTGTGGTCAAGGGTAATTGGTTGAGGTAATGTGTAATATTTGCCCAGCTGCAATGGGTAAAAGTACATTTGTTATCGCCGTGTTCATGAGACGGCCAAAATGGGGTTATCACGGTCGCAGTGTGGCCAGTGTCTATACTGTGTTCCTAGCTGACGGCTGGACGTGATGGTCAACTGTCTGAGTGTGTTGGTGGAGTGTGTGTGGAGTCACTGCTGATGACTCGGAGCAATATGATCTGTTCAAGTGTCAAGTGGTAATTTTATGTGACAATTACAACGGCGCACCATTATAAAGCTACATCTGTGTGTGCACATGTGCTTGTCCCCAACACACACACACATACATACACACATTCCCTATTTGCACATAACCTACCAATACACCAAATACAGTATATGTTTCGATGATACTAATACTAGAGGAACGGGAGTCAAAGGAGTACTAAAGACCATTTTCACCTGCATCTTCATGGTGACGCTGGCCCTGCTGTGGCAAATGATTTGTATGCAATCATACAGGCCACTTGTGTTGCTGTGGGATGCCATAACCATAAAAAAGGGAGCATGGCAGCTCATAATATCCCTTTCTCACATCTTGCTTTCCAAGGGAAATGAGTACGTGTCCACTCCTCTGATTACAGGAACTTTACTTTGTCACACTGCTAAGCCTAACCAGCATTACCCGATAGTTCAAGGACGTAAATAGATAGATAATTTTATTAATGGAACGCTACTTTCTCCTGGGCTTCACTATGTGAGCCGGGTGATAATTTTTAAAGGACTAATGCACATCTATTTGTCCAGTCCCACAGCAGGGAGGTAACCGCTTTGCCAAAAGATATGAGTGTGTATGGTGGAGGGAGGTAAAACCCGGATTAATCCCTGTTCTCTGCCTGCAGTCAACTTCTCCTCCAATCACTCAGCCTCCCAGCTCTCTTCCATTAATCCCTGAACCTGCCCAGAACACATCATTATTTAATGCCAGCTGCATTGCACTTTGAGTTTAACTCCATAGTGTGACGATGACTCTGAGCTGAATGAATGTGGCCTTTATTATCAGAAATAGAAACCCCTGTTGTCTTGAGCGTCTTTTCAATTCATGTTAAATGTTACGTCTGAAGTAAGGACTTACGTAAATGTGTGTGTGTGTGTGTGTGTGTGTGTGTGTGTGTGTGTGTGTCTGTGTGGCGCTTCCATAGCATCTGTTCTGAGATAGAGGTCAATGAATGTGTCACGCTGAGACTAAGGCTTGGCCTAAATGGTAATGCTCATTTGTGCAATGCGCTCACATTCTGATTTAGGATACGTACTTTAGATTAAAATGATTGAGAGTTACTGTCTAGCAATAACAAAGATGCAATAGCTGTGATATGCCATGATAAGCATTATTCCCTTGAAGAACGATATAATAAGACAACAAAAATGGAAAATGTTTCTACCTCTGTCTGTCATTATTATGCCTGGGGGGAGGAAGTAATCATTGATCTTTTGTTTGTCTCATTTATCCAGAGCCATTAAAACAGGAATATTGCTTATATTTCATGAATTTTCAAACAATATCAAGGAATTCTGCAAATCATTGTCAGACACGAGTACTGACTGTTGCTGTTGTTTGATTACAATCAATTACATACTGATTGCACCCTGTTTATCAATATTTGCATAGCAAGTTAATCAAACATAATAACCACACAAAGTATAGAAATGTCTCCAATATAGCTTATACATTTGTTTGTTGATCAAATGTATTTATAACAAGCAACTGCTTTTGGCAATCAGGTCGCTTGTCAACGAAATGACATTAGGTCTCTGAGATCACGCTCTGTTGGCATGACACTGAGCGACGTGGGTCATGACAAATTCAACCTTCTGGAACTCCCTAAAATAGCAGCACATATGTTAAAATGTGGCTCCCGCTACATTGTAGCTAGCCTGGCTCAGACCCAGTCCTGTCAGCCCATACGACTCAAAATCCATTTCCGTCATTCCCCGCCGTTTTGATTTAGTTCCATCTGTTCTCACTCAGCAAGGGGCTGGAGACTTCACCGGGCACCCAAGGGTGAGGAAGCGTCCAAACTAGTGACCTCTGTAAAATGTGGGATGTCTCCTCCAAATATCAATAATAAATTGTAGACTTGAGATTGTGTTCTGCATAGAGTATAAACAAAAAGCAAAAGAAGGAAAGTTACTGGCTTCAAAATGTGCTCATATATTTAGAATCTTCTGACAAGGTGACATTTGGCTTTGTGTGAGGTCCTTTTCTTTATATGATTGTTACTGGCATGGAGCTCCACTTGATCCATTTGATGTATGTAAGCCATGTGATTATCTTTTGGATTTAGAACGATAATGACTCTTTCAATTGAAGCTCCATTACACTGCAAAAGAAGGTAATTACAAGCGGAACAATGGAAACACATCAAATTGAAAGGCAGTCCTCAATGAACTGGAGTTCAGCATGTCAAGAAAATAGGTTCTCCTTGGAAAATTATTACTGTATGAAGACTATATATAAAGTCCATCCATTTTTCCTCAGCATCTTGGGATTGTGGTAATTACCGTTAACGATAAGGAAGATTTGACACTTATTGGACTTGTGTGTCAGAGAAGCGTCCATTCAGACTGGATAATGAGCAGCATGTTTCCATTGGGATCCCCTCATGCTGTGCTGATGTGTTTTGAGGAAACATCTGGCCTTTATCTATGATCAGGCTCTCCCGTGAGACCATCATTTCTCAAACACTCCTGGAAGTCCTGTTCTATTGTTATCCATGCAGGTGTGTATGAGGGAATCCTGTGAACGATGTAAATCAAAAGAACACATGTGGACATCTCATACAATAAACTAAGCTTAGAGATCAGATCCCAGATTCCTGAAATAGGAAAGTTTTGATTACATTTGTTTGCTTCTCCTGTCATGTGTCCCGTGTCATGCTGCTAAATCAATCAATGAAATCAAACTATGATGCAGAATGAAGACCCTAGATTAATATCTACGCTACTCCTCTCAGTATAGCCTGGTTTCCGTGAACAGTGTGTATTGCTCTGAACAAAGGGTGAAGTGTGTGTGTGTGTGGGAGGGCTTCTATAAAAGTCTATGATGGATTCATTTTCTCAGCTTATACTGGATCTAGGCCAGACAAAGTCCTCCTGTTTGTAATTTCATTACCCATCCTGTATATCTGTTTATTTACTGACATCACTGTGCAAGCAAGAAGTGTTGGCACTAACTGTGATTTTTAATAAGATGTGTACTTAGTTCATGTTCTAATTAGCATCACGCAGAAGCTTACTAATGCATATTTCAGTCGACATTGGTTATATACTGTAATTTAGATTACTATTTTAATAAAACACCCTCCTCATGCTTCATTTCCACTGCTCACCAGCTGCTGGGTCAATTTAATAATTAACAATTTAATGAGGCTTCAGTTTGGATCACAATCTTCTAACACAGTCAAGCCTCCTGCTCTAAGCATTAGTAGAACACATCAAATGGGGAAGGATGATGTTCCAAGCAAGAATTTAGAGATATGTGCTCTATCATGCACTGAAATGGAAAGGTCTGAAGTGGCTTATCTATTTGATCTCTGAATCCTCCAGTTCCACTCCACAGAGTGGGGCTGTTATTTTTCGGCTTGCTGTATTATACTGCAGATTCCAGTGCAACCCTCTAAGGTATGCAGCATTTCACTCTGTATTATCCCCTTAGACTGCTCCCCTCATCATTGCCAGCATGTAATACAATACATTGTATTGACTTCCTGGGAAACAGCTCTCACAGTGAATTGATCGTGTTGCTTTTGCTTAAAGTAGGCTAATTTCACTCAGTGGTGCACAAGTCAACGTTTAATGAAGGAAATGAACCCTGCAATGTAGAGACTCCATATACTAACACATGTCTTCATTTTTGTTGTGTGTTCATAGAAGGCTGTCAGGACTCCAACTATTGAAGCTGGTTGGACTGCTAAGTTGAAGGGTTCGGCACAGATCTGTTCAATAAACAATAAAAGTAAGTCATATATCATCCTGTATGAGAAAAAAAATCAATGCTGCCTCTTGCAAAACCAGAGCATTTTAATATATAACAATACAATAGCCAGGCACTCAGTGATGCAGATAAGACGTCACAGGAATCACTGTCATTGAAAATATAATCAAAATATGGATTTGAAATGTCCAGAGGATCATGGCAAAGGGGTTTGTCTTTATATTGTTCCGGTAAGTTGAGGGAATGACATTTAGGCCATCCAGAAATGGTTTGACTATCAGATCAGAATTCATCTGCTGAGGCTGACATTTGAATAAATCACCAATTTCCATCAACACAGGACTCCAGGACTCCTGAGCTGCCAAGAAACACAATTAGGGCCCAATGCTCCAAAGTGCTTGATAATCAGTTTAAAAAAAAACCAAACATTGGTAAATCAGTTAAAGTTCATAATGAAGATAAATAGAAGAAATATATCAGTGTGCAAAGTAACACTGTGGCAGGTGCTTTGATGCTTACAGTTGAACCCAATGATGTACTGCATATTGGTTACGGCACTCAAAGCCATTACGTGGCTTACATTGAAAGTATTTCTGGAATAGTCTGTGTACTTTCAGTGTATTAATCAATTGGAAAATATAAGCGCATTGGAGCACATTTCCCATCAAATTTTTAGTCTTACATATGTTTTTGTGTTGAGTACCACCAAGTATTTACCTGAAATTTAATTATTGAAACGATGGAACTTTCATGCATTTTGGTAAAATATTGCATCTATCCACTACCTTATCCCCTCCATACTCGTTGGTGTTATACGCTGTATGACTCAATACGAGAGGAACACGTCAACATGTGTTATCTCTGTGTAATATGACCAGCGGATTATATGTTTTTAAAGGTGTTAATTTTTTTCATCACTACCACATTTATTTTTGATATCTGTGAAACCCGCAGTCCACACGTGGACAAGATTGACAGCTTCCACTGGTCTTTACACTGCAGTTGAGTTTAAAGTGGTTCCTCTGACAAATGAAGGACAAAGCAAAAATCCCCTTCTGCATGCTTTACGCTTTAGTAGAAAGAAGCAAGTTCGAAAACAAGGCCTGATGGAAGCGGTTAATTTAGAGATGATGGCACAAAACAGATACTATATCATAATATGATATACAAATTATATATCTCATTGGAATTACAAGGACAGAATTACTGAAACTGTGACACACAGCCGGTAACAGCAGAAGGAGACCGAAATTGATTCCTCAACATTGCCTGCTGTCCAGGTAGCACTGAAAGAAAAAAAGAATTGTACTGTCAGACTTGTTTTTAATACATAATTTAATGTTGCTTTATTGGTTTTACTTAAGCCATTTTGCATTTGTATCTTAAGTAGCTGAAGCTTAGTGAGAGAAATGGCAGCAGAGAGAAAAACAACTGATATCTGCCAGTGAAGGTGAGTATAAGTGTGTTATTCATTCATTCATCTTTTCTCATCTGGTTGCATGACATGCAGCATTAGAACTTCCATCATACACTCGATAAGTGATTAGCGCCGTCATACCTTTAGCTAGTTAGACAGGCTTGTACCTTCAACGGAGAGCTCCGTGTGCGCGTGTGTGTGTGTGTGCATATCCTTTTTTTACTCGTTCTTGCTACTGTGGAAAACATTTTAAAAATACTCAAAACACTTTTGTAGCTGTCAGCCTCCAGGGCAGGCAATACTGACATGTAGGAAACGGCATGTTATGCTTTTGCCAGCCTATCACGGTTTTTCTTTACTTGGATGAAGACACCCAAACATAACCAACTGGTCCTCTGGGTTGGAAGCAGAAATAGCAACACAGACAAAATACCAGAATCCACCATGTGTTTGAATCCTTAAAATTGTAGTCCGAGTGACAGCGTATTCATAACACAAGCTTTCCATATTGCACATCAGAGACCCCATACAGATTGCATACAATAGCCGGATCTGTAAATTTGCAGTCTTTTTAATATTTCATGTGTTGGTGCAACATCATAACTGATACATACATAGATATACTGACTGACATCCTGAGGAATGGGTGAATTTCAGTGGTTCAATGCTAGCTCAAAAACGAACATTAGAATGAGGGATTCAATCCTGAACACACCTGACGCGATATGTATCCATGTTACAGGAGGTTATGGCATGCGATCGTAAAATTATCCGTGTCTGTATCGAGTCAGTTACAAATTGTGAGTCTGCAAATGGTGAAAAACGTGCAAATACTTGACCCATTGAATTTATCTACGGAACCTGGATCAAGTTACCACCTGGTGTTGAATATCGTGCTGAGTATCCTTGGATAAACTTTGAGATTTCTAAAAGCCAAACATACAGCGAAAGGTTGTTTATCACTGTAGCAGCAGACGACCTTGTTGATTTTTGGAAGTGTTGGATGATTTAATGATGGCGTGGTGTTGATTAATTAATATCCACTATTTTCCTCCTGAATCTTAACTGTCAGGTCATTGCAGAACCAAACCCAAGCCGACCTTATATAGACTATATTTAGCTGTCTTGAAACACATTTCTCAGGATGACACAATCATACGGTGCATAGCCTGAGAAGCTGTAAATACATGTACCGACAAACAACATCTCACCTTGCCGATGACCTTGATTGTTGTCATGTTTGTTTTGGAGGCAGTGCTGACCAGGAATGATTTATTTTTTTGGCCCTCACATTGCCCCCTACTGGCAGATTGACAAAGTATGTAAATGAGTATGTGAGCAGAACTACTCACATGCACAGTTAATCCAGGAATGCAGGAATGAAAATCTGTGGGTTTGTATTTAGCTGCTAGATGTATGATGCTCAGCAGGTTATAATCTATAATTAAACAAATTTGACCCACACGAGTGTTACATTTTGTGTTTTGGTTTTGGTGTAATGTGTAGGTTGGAGTTGACAAGAGCAGGGGTTATGAGATCAGCTTTGCAGAAGGAAGGACAATACTTAATGATATAAAGTAGAAGAATATACTTACACAGTAATAGTGAGAGCCTGTGTTATTAACCCTGCACACTCTTTGCTCGCTGCTTACAGTATGGAATTGGCACAGTGAATTTAATTTGGAGATATCATGGGTGAGTAACGTGACTTTGCTATGCTTTGAAACCAATCCCATTTGGTTTGTTGATGAACCTTTTCTTTTTCATTATTCTATTTTGACAACACATGACTCATCTTGTTGCTGATTTAAGAGCTTGTATGCGTTTCACACATTTTTTTTTTAACACGATTATGCTTGATTATTATAGCTGTCTTAATTGCCTGGTTAGGTGCATTGAAGAGGCCTCATGAAAAGTACCTTGGAAATGTAAACACTATTGTTGTTTTTGTGTTGGGAAATGTGCCAAAATTCTCTGTTAGGTCATGCTGCTGCAAGTGGAAGTCAAACGAAAGCCAAATAACACATATCACAAACCATTTCCTTGCGATTAGGCATGCTTCTCAGCTGCTAAAGGGATTTAAGACACGATAATAAAGATAAAAAGGAGACATTAATATTTTGATATGTTAATTAAAGGCAAGAGGATTAACACATGGGAGCCTTGTAAAGCAATAAACAGACAGGGGCTCTGATATTTTTCCAAAAGCCTTTATAAATAATGAATTTGGTCCCTGCTGTGATCAAACAAATATATGGAAGCAAAACCGAAAAAAAAATCTCTTCACATTCCGACTTCACTGGTGAGGTCCTTTGAATTCCTGGAGCATTGGAGTTATGTGATACTGTATGTTACCAGAGCCATGTTACTATGGTTCATTCGGATTCTTAAACCTGCTGTATGACTCTGTCTTGTTCAGCAGGCGTTTCGCTCAACCTCTGCTTTCACCTTTGAGTGCACAGCACCAGGCTGTTTCTCTGTGCAGTACATCTGACCAAACTAATGAGATGTAATGAATTCAAACTGAATCCAAATGTGTGATCTTGCCCAAACTGGTTGTGTTTTAAGGCGGTGGATTGAACACATTCCTGTAAATTCCATTATTCATCAGCTCTGCCAGGGGGCTCGAGCAGACTTTCATGTAAACGTCCAAAGAATATGACTTGGCTGCAGACTTCCCTGGCTTTGTGTGTGGATTACTAAAAATTCAAAGCAATACTAATGCCACTGCACTCAGTACAAGTACCATGACAACCAAGTGCAGCTCATATAAAAAAAAAATTAAAAAGTAATATTATAAAATGCTAAATTAAAATTTGCATTTGAACACATGGCAAAGACGAGGCGTGTTCCGTGCCTGCATGCCAACAAATATGTCTTTGTTCAAACACAAACCAACACAAAGACCCTCATGACAAGACAAACAATGTAACAAGCCTACCATTATCCTGCCACTGCCATTTATTTTTAAACAATCTCATTATATGCTCGAATTCAAATCGAGACTATATCAGACAAAGACTTGGAGTGGACATTGTAAAGTTTTGCTCTTGCATCATCAGTGAGTTTTACTTGTGGAGGAAAAGAATATATGGATGTGAAATTTATGGACAAAGGTAAACAGCCAATCAGACTGCTCTTTCTCATTGTTAACTCCAGATGGAACAGAAAGGAAGCCAGAAAGGAACCAAAGAAACCACCGGCAATGGTTGAGCACAGAGGGTGGATGGCCGGCTTGGCGTGTCGTCTCCTCCTGAGTGATGCTAGTGTAACTGCTGCTTTCAGTGACACACAGAGACACACTTCAGATATGTGAGATTGTGTTGTCCGACTGACTCAAAGATGACCTCAGCATTTGAGGGGTTAATAGCCCAGCATCCATGTTGAACCATTGGCTTGTTCATGGATGATTGATATGTTAAATTGATTATGCATTAGTTAGCATAATGGCATGGACTGGTTGGAATGATCTTAGGCACTTAAAAGCCTAATGAAAATTTAACGCAGGTATCATTGTCTCTGACCTTTAGGAGCCAGAGGTGAGTTACATTAGGAATAGGCTGTCCACTGGAAGAACTGATGCTAAAGTTGTTTCTGTTGCATGTCAAACCCTGCAACCCCATTACATCTGCATAAAGGAAAAAAAAAACCTTCAGTCAATGCATTTTAATGATGTTTTGGTTGCTCTGCAGAGTTCATTTGTCAAATGGATTTTGGAGTGGAGTGTGTGCTATTGTTTAATTGATTTTATCTGCAGTCTGTCGTTCTGTGTGTGTGTGTGTGGTCAAAGCCTATAGCAGGCGAGACAAAATATATTGCATATTCCAGCCAATATAAGCCCAAAGAAATTGTGACATATCACATGTCCTGTTTTGAATGCAGAATCCTGGCAGTGCCTCTGAACAGCTGTGATTATTTAGAGAACAGAGAGCATTATTGAAACCATATTTACACCTGGGCAGTAGGCGGCTCTCACCATTTAAATGAGTCTAATTTCCCTGTCATTTGAATAAATGTCAGAAACATTGTATTCAGCCTTGGGATCGGCTGTCTGCGACAGCTGGCACAAGCTGCTAGTCGGCGTGCCATAGCTGATTGTGCCTGGGTTTCCACTCTTTTATTTATTTTTTTCCCGTCTACATATTAGAGATAATAGCTTCTACATCACATCCCACTACCTCGAGCAGCTCCACAATGAAGAAATGGGGTGTAAATGTGTTTCCAATGCTATCGAAAGCAAGTGGTTGATCCTGGAAGGAAGGACTTGTGTCTGACTATTGTCTGATCACAGACCATGACTGTTTTAATGATAAAGTGGCTGGGAAGACGGAAATTACTTAATCCTATGTAGGAGCTATGAAGGGGCAGGGAGTAAGCGAGGTGGCTAGTGGGATGACCCTCCTGGGTGCACACCCCACCCTGGACATATCCATAAAATGTATGAAAAATGATTAGTCTGTGACTAATTACCCGTTTAGTGTCGCCGAAAGTTGTTAAACAGACCATTGCTTTTTAATACCTAAAGTAAGGAATGGGATTAATTAAGCAGAAATGTATTCTTCTCCTCTGCCAAGTGCTTTTCTCACACTCTCTAAAAACACTGTGTGATGGGGTTTGCACCTTAGGGAAATAGTTGGTAATGGCCTGAGAAAGGGGGTCTCTTTTTTATCCACTTACTGCTTCTTTTTGGGGTGGATGAAAGAAATGAATAAGTATGAGCAGCTGCCTCTATAAAAATAGAAGCCAGAGGAAAAAAATGGAGATATGGAGGAAGGATGTAGGATTTATGATAGCCCAACTGTTCCTTCCAAAAGCATGAACTTTAAATGCTCAAATCCATAATGTTTCTCAACTGATATATCATTTTTATACCCATCTGTAGAGTGACGTGTGGTGAAACACTAAGAATGGACCATTTACCATGATCTCCATATTCTGCCACAGAGAAATATGCGAAGGGTTGGCTGGGTTGCATGCATCCACTTGACAGCGCCAGTGTTACGCAACACCATCAGTTCAGTAAACAATACATCTAGATTTGCACTTTGTGCTGGGTCAACAATAACATTACTTGATCCCGATCACTTACAAACTCAGTAAATCCTCACAACTCCTGCAACAATGGACAACCATCTGCATTTCATTTTGCAAAAGAATATTTAGAGTTTAACCAACCATTAATGGCTGGTGGCATCCATGATTTTTAAATAATGTCTGTGAAACTTAGTGCTTTTGGATGAATTGTGCAAAATAAAGCGTAAGGATTTTAAAAACTACTAAAAAATGTTAGGAGTGAGGTTTAACATAAGCAAGAAGCTCATCAAGGATGTATCTTGTTATATTAATTACTTTAATTAAGCAAAATTAGTTTAACACTTCATTCTTCTCCTGTTAACATAGGCGCCTGAATTCATTTTAAAGTGGTAGTGTCAGGAAGGTTAAGAGATCGCCTGTATACTTATTGAAAAGCTACAGCTTGGCAACCACGGCCAACACAGAATGATGTCAGCATCTATGTGAGGTTTTCGTCCCATTCGTCGGAAGAGAAATAAATCTAAACGTGTTACATTTGTATCCTGCTGCAAATAATTAGTCAGTCCCTCTTTAGAAGTGAGCAAAAATGAAGTGAGTTTACACTTGTTTGACAGTTCCCCCAGCAGTTCCCCTTAAGCACTATATTTTTTAATAGCTGCAGAAATATGATTAGGTACGGCAGAATAATCACAATAAATGAGTTTTTCTTCTTAATTTGAATTTTTTTTAAACCATGTCAATGTGCTAATTGTAAAGAGTTTTTACAGTCATATTAAAGTCGGTGCATAGCTCCATCATTGCCCTAATAACGACTTTTAACATGCTGCAATGCGACTGATGGTATGAAATAGCAGATACCCTGAACATGACTATTTACTTTTAGACTACATCAGTGAAAAAAGCAAACATTTAGCTATCTGTCTAGCGTTATTGCTGGTTAGTATGAAAACAAGCAAGCTAGTTAAGCTCCTCTATAAAGGGAATGTCCATGTCTTCCATCTCCTGCAGCAGGTGGACCTTTCAAACCTCTCATTAGCAGTTATTTTTAAAGGGTCTCACAGGGGGCCCAATTGATTCCAGTCCCTATCACACCTATTGGTAATGTACATCAATTTACACCTGTTTACCAGCTGCTCTGCAGATAAGCTTTGAAAGGACCTCATCATCAGCTGCCACATCTCCAGCGCCTCGTGCTGTTGACTCTGCAGCCATGTAATATTGATTCCAAAAACGAAGCCCTGCAGTCCCAGTGTTACTCCCTTCCTCATTCAGTAATACAATTATATGTACAACTGTAATCTTACTGCCTGTCATCAGTTAATCTAAGCATGAGAGTCACTTTATGTAAGGAAACTTGCAGCACTTGAGGCCAGACTGTGAAACATCCTTTGCTTAAGTTTTAGGTTCCTATCTTTGTGAATTGAGGTGCAAAGACCATTGATCTCTGAACTGGAACGGGCAAACATGTGTGTGCTTTAGGATGTAATGAGCGAGCACATCAATCGTGTGTTGAACGAGTGCAAATGATGCCATCATCACCTGAAATAACCTAGATGTAGAATATCGACCAACACTAGGCCTATAGCCAATGAATCAGTTTGATTTGTGCAGATGATTATTGAGTTGTCTCACAACAGCTTGATGCTGGTTGCTCAAGATTAAATCAGGAAGTTGATCTGATGTAGGTTAATTACTCTGAGCTTCAACAATGCGTGACACTTCTCTCACATTAGACAATGCATGGCTGCATGTTCTGTGAAACAATACAAGTGGTTTGTGTAGTCTACATTTTTGCAACATACAAACAAAGACAGTCATATTATAACACTTGATGTACCTATGCAGGGTATTTTACTGGGTTCATACAGTTGGGCAGTTCTCTGTGCAGTGTGGTTGTCTTTGACACCAAAATTGCAGTGGACTTTTGCAGGTGAAAATGTCACAGTGGTGTTCCTTGGACAACATTTATGTATTGGAGTTTGATACCTAGGTGATAATTGCCCATTATCTGTAAATATGATGGAAGCATTCTGCCTTAAATATTACTTTTCCTGTAGAACAAGTTTATGTACTATATGTTTCATCAAATAATAATGAAAACATTTATTTTTTTGGATCTATTCCTAATGTCTATTGACCTTGTGATTGTAACTTGTGACTGATCATAGTTCAGTGGCTGTTGTACAGGAAAAGATACCAATAAAATACTAATTTCCTCCTGGATTCAGTATGGGACTACAGCTGGTTCTTATAGCTCTGTAAAACGTTTTAAATCTAGTCTGGAGACAGCAGAGATCAATCTGTCAGCAGGGAGATTTACACATTACATGTTCTTATAGTCCTGGTCTGACACCAAGGGTGCCAGGACCCACTCTCAGACTGCCAGACACCAGGCCGCCAACAGGCCCATACAGCCATTTAACGGCTGTGCTTTCTAAGCTTTATAGCCCATGCTGATGCACTAAGGACACGAGCAAAAGAGAGCATTGATTGACCACTTGAACAAGGCCAGGATGCCATAACTTAAAACTGGACCTGATTGCTTTTTATCCAAGCTACCTTATAGGCATTTCCCTGCCTTAGGATCAATTGTAATCCATTTGTTTGTTCGTGACATAACTTGACATCCTGCCAACCATACTGTTTCCACTAATAACCCCGCCTGAAAACTGTTCTTCTGTTCTTCCAGGCAGTTTTTGCCTGGGACAAATATAAGTGAGTATTTCTACATATGTATGAGAGTATTTATGCAGAAAACTGTGTTCAGCTCTTCCGCACCTACAACAATGAAATGTGTCACCGTCCTAATTGTTTTTTCAGTTTACATAACAATTAACAATGTGTCAAAAAAGCTACATTCCTTAACTAGATGCATACAATTAATATTGTTCACTTGATGTTGATGTTGGATTAGAGCAAGCAAACACATTTTGCCTTTATATCTATTATTGTTGTGTCATATTTCATTATAATAACATCATGTGTTAAGCCTAATCAAATAATGGCCAAATGGCAGGTTGGTTTAAACTATAAACATCTTGCCACATGAGATACAATAACTTGATGGCTAAAATCAATCAGGACAGCTCAGGCATTATTTCATGTGTTTTCCATCAGGGCACCTTTGTAATCTATGAAAAATAATCCTTGTTATGTGAATATAACAATGATATTTCCTCCTCGACTGACAGAGCTGCTTTCATCTCTGTAAAATATGACTTAAGTGTAGGCTAGATCAATGCACAAAGCCAATTTCCATCCTCAGTACTTAATTATGGACAGAATCTCAGGGAAAGAAATTAGGTTTTAATTAATTTTTGTTTATTCCTCCTGTTTCTTTCAAGCACCCGACTTAATGAAATCCCACAGCTATTAATCTTTTGACATACCTCTGAGCTACTTTGTCAGCAAGCCACCATGCGAGCACAAGCTGAGTCTGACATTTGACTAATTGCAGTCATTTGAGAATGATCACTGCTATAATGTATTGAAAAATGCACAGCAGCGTAACACAACATTAAGGCGCCCCTCTTTGCCTGCTGCCCCATTTTACACCCAGAGCAAGGGAGGATCTCTGAAAACCACTATATGGTGAAAGTAAGCGCAGTAAAAGCTGTTCAGGTGGCAAGTAATTATTTTAATCAAGTTTCAGTCCCATCTTTGGAAATATAGCTTAAGACAGGAACCGATCCATGGCACGATCAATCAGCCCCTGGTAACGTCCGAAAAAGCAGTATAAGCGCCGATATTCGCCTCCATTCTGTTTCGTATTGGAGCCTGAGAAGAATGACTCTTACCTGTCCTTGGCACCTTGCGAATTGCTGTGTGTTTGATGAAGACCTCAGCCTCCTGGGCTAGAGTGGAGAGCTCATTACAGCCAGGGGAAGACATGCGCACAGGAAAGGATGACTATGGGAGAGTATGAATTTGAGAGAGAGAGACTTGGAAGAAAGGAGAGAGAGGATAGAGTGTAAAGTAGTAAATATGAGCGATGGGGAAAGCCCCTTGTGAGGTGAAATAAGGGCCACTTAGGGACTTGGCTTGTACATTGCACCTGCCTTACCATCATTTAACTCTATTTGTTGGTCTTACTAAACTGTCGGAAAATTTCCTGACTTCTTGGCCTTTAACTGTAAAATGTCATGAAAATGCTGACAGGCTGCTAAACCAGAGCTGTGCAGAAATGACTGCTGTAGGTTTTCCATTTAATTCATCAGCTTCACACACACACATGCACAGGGCAGCACTTAGCCAGTCTGTCCTTTTTTTTCTAATATAAAAGTCTCTTCTCAGTTCACCCATAAGTGAGGAATACTTTCAGATTTTCCCCTAAAATGTGTTTTGTACATCCCTGTCATCTTTGTTGGATGATGTTTACCTGTTAACTGTGTTTGCTTCTGGACCACTTCAGTTGTCTCTTGTATTCCTCGCCCGGCTGAGCGTGTTATTACACACATCATTTGTGTGCAACTTAATGTGCTGTGCAACAAGGTCACATTTCCATGGTGGTTCAGTTTAAGGACGCAAAGCATTTCAGCTGCAATCATGTTTCAGTCTTTCTTTCACTCACTCTCACAAATTGCTTTTGGTGATAATTCCCCACTTCCCTGCTTTGCTCAGGCGTGCCACATTTTTAATTTCACATTGGGAGATATTCCAATTATCACTCAGGTAATGTGATGAAAATGGTGACTTTCTCTCTTTATCCAAGGTGTGCTGATCAATTCTTGAAGTGCTCAGCTTGATACGATTACGCCCCTCTTCCTTTGGCTCTTTGACACCATCAGTATAGCAATTGTGGGATATTATTTGCTTTTCAGGGTCTTTAGAATGATGATCGCTCTGAAAAGAACTTTTTCCTGATGAGTTGGAGTTCATTTGTACCATTTTGTAAGATGAAGCAGTGTTCAGTTTACTGGTTCATTCTTTATTAAGCTGACATTGTTGCCAACCATAGAGAGTTTCCCTTATATAAGTTCAGTCACAAGAAAGAAGTTGAATGCTGTTTGCTTTCTTTTGAGTAACTAACAGCTTCCTCACTATCTCAACTGCTCTCATGTAGACTCGCCAACCAATTGGAAGTTCAAACAGGCCCAGTCCAAACACTTACCGTAAGTGATTTTGGTGGCTGTATTTGATCAACGCCTTGTGGTCGCCTTGTCTGTGGCCTATCATAGAACAATTATCTGCTCCTCTTACCTTTCTTTGTTCTGCTCAACACATTGTTCAGTTACAGCGCCATGGTGTATGTGAAAGTGACAGGGTTCTCATTGACTTTAATTACTATGTGCCAAGTCATCTGAAGGCGGTGTCGAGTCCAGGGAACCACCCAACCCCCACTCCCAACCACAGGCCCTGTCCTTCATCACCTGTGAAGGTCTAATCTTATCTGTGGCTGTTGCATGGCTCTTCATTAATCACATCCCTGGCCCAATCAAATGGTGAGTGATGGTTAACGTGGTTTGTCTGGCCATCCCGAAGGCTGCAAGGCTGCTATCTGGTTGGCCAGAGCACAATGCGGTATAGATCCTGTCGCTGATTGTGACTGGCATCCACAGTGGTGTCCTCTACACGGGGTACACTTTGTGCCACGTAACCCTGTTCCTGTACCCTGTGGCAATATATATGTCCAAAGTGTGTTTTAGCACGGATTTTTTTGCTTTTCGTGTCCCGGAAGCTTTGCTTGGACAGAGCGGAATTTTAAAGTCCAGCAGGGAGCCTATTTTTTCATGTTCCGCTTGACTGCTGCAAGCTGAACATGGAAAAACAATAGCTTATGGGTACTTCATGAGAATAAATATGAATTTTGAACACACTGTTGATGTAATAACAATGTCCATATACATTCCAAGATATTCCAAGACACCAGTAAAGCTTGCTGCAGGCTACAAAACACAGTCCAGAAGCAATGGGATGCACAAGGATCCCTGTGCTCAGCGCTCCAAACAAGGCTGAAGATGTGCTGTGACTGATCCAAATAGAGCTAAGCTGTAAATGGAAAGGCTGTTTGGTGAAAGGAGGTTGTAGATGGGGGAAGGAGAGCGAGATGGAATAGAAATAGTTTGCTCTCATAGCAGCAGGATATAAATGACACAATGATGAAACAAATCAACCTTAGGTAGCTTCGGCCTTTAGCCAATCCATAGTAATCACTGCGACTGTATTGAGCTCTCTGCTTCATGGACCCTCACCAATCAGCAAAGAAAACAGTGATCTGTCATCCATTTCCCTGCTCCTCGTGGAAGAGCTGATGGGGGCAAGGGACAGGACCTCCAATGATAGTGAAGTGTGGTAATTGTATATATAAGTGTGTGTGTGTGTGTGTGTGTGTGTGTGTGTGTGCTTGCGCGCGCTTGTGCGTGCATATGAGTGTGTGTGTAATGGGTTGAGGATGAATGTTTATGTGTGTACATCATGATTGAGTAGTTTTAGTGTCCCAATTACTTTTTAAAAGGGGTGTGATTCTGCAGTGTCTGTACTGGAACGGTGGTCAAGATTCTGCTTATGAGGCTAACATTGCTAATTTGGGCCCTAATTGTAATCATTCAAACAGAAAGCATGCCCCACTGGGCGGTGATTAGAGCATTGATCAGGGATGTGAACTAAAACATGCCCACTGCTGATGTCAAAACACAGATGGTATGACTCACTCTGCCGTAGCTGCTCTAAACAAAGTCTCGCCGAATGACTTCCAGTGGGATGTGCAATATCAGTTTGTATCGATCTTCATTAATTGCCGAGACAATGTGGAATTACAAATCAAGTAATGACCCATTCTGTGCACATCGCTTACCTCTTCACGCAACATGCAAGCGTTAGATACAGGGAACATGTAGGCTAACACACCCTCACACACATAGTGTGCCTACATAAACACACAGGGGCTGTACCACAAAATCTTCATGGCAAACTGGTGATTTGGCGTTAGTGCGCTCAGCTTTCCATAACCTTTGGATGCCCCCCATCCTCGTCCTACAGAGAGCTGAGGACAAAGCGCTGCCCTATTAAAGATGAGTAATGAGCCTGTTGGCAAAGAAGACATTGCTAATGTTTTGTCCAAATATCTCAAATCTGTCCCCAATGATAATGTATTCTCCACCAATGCCAAACAGCTCTACGTGTGAAAAGGTGATCTCACCGCAGATATGACATTGTTTAAACTGTAAAAGATAAGGGGAAAAAATGGCCCTATCAAATTGTAATGTCTGGCAGGTGCATATGCATCACAACAAGGGCTTAGGTTGTTTTCCTGTAATTGATGCCTTGCCTGTGTGGCGACATAGCTTTGTTTGTTTATGTTAATGGCTTTAATGACCTGTTGGTCCCCAATCTTGCAGGGAAATGGCAGCCGATGCCATAGGGAGTGTGCCATTGATCCGTCTTCAGTGCCTCTCTCTCTCTCTCTCTCTCTCTCTCTCTCTCTCTCTCTCTCTCTCTCTCTCTCTCTCTCTCTCTCTCTCTCTCGTACTCTTACAGGATTAACTGCATCGGGGGAAGACAAAGGAAAATGTTACAAAATCGCTATGAAAAAACATGTTGTTCGTCTGATATACGAATATACAGCACATCAGCTTCAGGGTAATCAATGCTTGTTTGGATTCTCCCTTGCTGCTCCGTGCAATTGTTCGCTGTTTCACCTATGCAGGCTTTTGAGGCTCTGTGATACCCAAACAGTGCAGACTGTAATTCGCTTGAGTGCTCCTCTGTGCGCAAAATATTAGAGGTGAGAACAGATAAACAGAACAGGGCTGTTATGTATATGCTCCTCCTGAGCACCTAATAATCCACAGCAGTGGCACTGCTTCGTGCCCAATGGTGAAAGACTGGGCAGATGTAGGGAAAACAAACCACTTCTTCAGGACTGTGCAGGCATTTGGAGATCAGTTAGGTCACTGTGTCATTTTCAAATTATGGATTATCATATTATAGCCATAGTTTATGCCAGAAAAGTATTGCTCGCTGTTGATGTGCAGTCATAGTTCTAGGCAAATGTATTAAAATATATATTTAAATGTGGGCCAGTATGTATAAAGAGTACATTTTATGTTTTGAATGTGTCACATTTTGAAAAATGACAGTTCCAACAATATATATGATGCCGGGGAGCCTTATAAAGAGATACACACTTGACCCACTTGGTATTTTGTCATCTTATTATAAATGTAATAGTGCAGTGCATCTAATAGCACCAAACATACTGAGGCATCTCATTGATTGCAAGCCACACTTTTATGCAGCTTGCAGGCTCCTCTGGGATTTGTGAAGCCATCGATTGTTCACGTCATATCTCCAACCCGGGGAATGTTACAAAATATTACATATTTCAGTGAAATGACCAGAGTTGGTGCTTGACGCGTGCATCCTGTGCGAGAGCGGCCTCACTGCTTTATTTGATTGATTTAACAAAATCAAGAAACGCACGCAAGAGCTGGGGTCAAGAGGAAAAGGATGTGGAAAAAGCTGAACGAAGGCCCGGTGTCATGTCCTGAAGTTATCCTTACCGGTCGGCTATTGGCCTATTGAATTGTTGAGGGTGGGCGTTTTGGGAACAGTTTACGATGAAATTTTCTAATCTGAAGTCATAGTTTAGGACCAATTCTTAAGAGCATTTATGTCAAGTTTTATACATATGTCTGATCTTAAGCGACAAAGTAGTTTCACTTTTTAATGCTTGTTACTCTTGAGCTAGGCCAGGGATGGCAAACTATAGAATGCAGTTAGTACAATTTTGCTGATGAAAATATCCTTTGAATTAATACATTAAGTCAAACAATGATAATGAAAGGGTGAGGTGAATTGTTGAGACAGAAGAAATAATGGGACTCTATATTCCATATAAAAATACTAACAACGAAAAGGCTGAATTGGAAGATCAAGATTTCACAGTTTGCACACTTACCTGCATCACTGGGACAAATAGTCCTATGTACACTTTTACAACTCCTTTGCAAAAATGTGGAAGCATTTCATTTAAAAGGTGAAAAATAACCAGGAGCAGCAGCACAGGAGCAGGGAAGGGTATCTGTTTGGTAGAGAATAAAATGCTACAATATCTCCTAATTATGTGACCAGAGGCACAAGGATCAGGATCGTAGAGTCAACAACTTACCACAGGATATTTGGCGGTAAAAGTACAGTGTTTGCTCTTCTTTTCAAATGGGAAAATACAACATAGGAAAAGTCAGGGTGATGGGGCCGACTCACAAAGCCGTTCCCCGGGGTAGATTATTGCTCTGTAAAAATCTTTGAACAGATACATCCTCCCTTTCTGCCATTAGCTCGCACTCTTGGATACACATTTTTGAAATGTCAGTTCTTTAGAGCCACAGTTCTAATTTTTGCTCCACTCAGTGGAAATAAATAAGTCTGACTGTGAGTTTTTGTTCACACATCCCAGGAGAATAGCATGCATGCTCAGCAGAGAGACCTCTCACTGCAACCTCCCTCTAACATATTGATCAGGAATGGCTATTGGCTTTAGCCCTGTGAATAAAACACTGCTCTGCTGAGTTGAGTTCCCCACTGGGCAACTGAATGGAGCGCCACAACCTTCAAACTGCTATTTAGTTGAAATCCAAGCTTAATGACGTCACACCCCAGGCATAGAGGAAGAGAAAGATTGGAAATGTCACAATGTGGATTGCACATTCTCAGGTTACTTTATATAGCTGTTTTTGCTCCCTGCCACCCGTATGCCTCAGCGTCTGCAGTAAACCAAGAAGAGATCACATTGAAATGATTTATCAAGGGCAGGTAAATAGTGTTTCTGGCTCTTCACTCAAAGTTGTTTGTTAACATCAAAGAGACGAAGAGGTTTGACATGTGCATCCAGATACATTTCCCCACTGAAAGCAATAATCCCTTGACATTTGAAATAGCTAGAACATGAAAAAAACAATGTTTATACAGATTCAGAGTACAGAATGTGCAGCTTTTTGTATCCACATTATAGGAACAAGCATTTTTTTGTAATTTTTACTATTGAATGAGGAGGGGGAAGAACCTCTTCATTTTATTCATTTCCAATTGTGTAACACTTAAAACTTTCTAATAAAAAACGATTGCTTTTGAAATCTCTGTAACTGTTTCAAAATGATTACACATCGGGAGTCCACTCATTGTATCTTTTAACATTAGAACAGGCACTAACCTTTTGTCTCTTGCCAACCAATAACTTTCACCAGCAACGTGCCATTTCATCTTGTTTTCCCTGAGCCTCAGAATGACTTTAGGTAGTCGAATGATTTCCCATATATCATTTATTTATTTAGTAATTTATTTGTGTATTAATCTATGAGCTATGTATTTAATATTAAATAATACACAGTCCTCTTCATGAGATTTATGGTAAAGTAAGGGCTTTCTCAGTGGTCCTTTGTTTTCTGTTTGGTTGGAATATAGGGCAGTACAGTTTGGGTGCTCTTATCAGAGACAGTTTGTGTGCTGCTATTTCGTAACAGTTTTTTGCGGCAGCCGGGGTTTAAGAGACCTTTTCTGGGAAGTGTGTGAGCTCCTGTTGTCCCCTTCACCAGCGAAGAGACATAGGAAGGGTCCAGACAGTTATGGAGGAGTGAGTGCTCCGAGGAAGAACGTTTTGGGGGCACTGAGCTGGCCTGGAGACTGCCTTCACTATCGCTATCTGGCGTAGCACAGCCACTCTTTTCCTCCTGTGACTCCCCTTGTTCCTCCTCCTCCTCATCATCGTCACAGCACAATGCGTGGTACAGAATTTTGTCACTGAAACGGACCCTTTCTCTCGTGCCGGATGTGCGGGAAGTCTTGTGGCTGTGCGTGGAGCTGCTGGCTTCCTCACTGGATGAATCCGGAGTAATTATGCGGGGCCCATTGGGGATGGGCAGGCCACCGTTCATCTGGGAGTAAACTGAGGCAGTGGTGGGGGGTGGGGTGGGGGTCTGCGTCTGGGTGGGGATGGTCCCACGGCCCAGATCCAGCCGTGGATCTCCGGGCTGCTCTCCAGCCCTGCGTGCGGAGACACCGGAGGCCTCCAGGTAGCTGCAGAACTCCCAGCTGTCCGAAAGCACATCTGGATTAAGGAAGTCCAACCTGAAGGCTTCTCCCAAACCCCGCTCACTGCTGGACGTGCTGCTGGCTGTGGCCACCGTCCAGTCATCTGGCTCCAGGTCAAAGTCAAAGTCGGAGGTTAGTTTATCGATCTGACCCACCACCTGGGAGAGAAGGGAGAGCACGAGAGAAAAGGGCTGATCAGGAAATATAATGACACATACATCTAGTGATGTTTCTGAAGTGACATCATCAGGAATGCATCAAATCAGAAGCTTCAGGTGTCGTTCAGTACTTGGTGTGTCTTGGTGGATAATCAAGCTATCAGAAATAATGTAAAATGTATAGAAAAAGTGCAGACAGATGAGCTTTTCTGTTGCCAACATTAACATAAAGCTCATGGAGCTTTGCACATCATTCTACAGTATATTATATTTGTAACGCTATTGTATTGCCTGTATATATTAATAAAAGCTTCATCTTTTCCTTGCATCTATTTCACAGAGATTTGAAGGCCTTTTAATTTTTTTCGCTCCTTCAACATTTAACTCACTAGTCCTGTCATCAGCAGCTACGGCATTGAGTGTTGCATGAATAAAAAGCACTTCAGCTGAAACACACCACTTGCTTGCTGACGACAGCTTAAAATGCAGACCCTCCATACTTGACATTATAGCACAATTAATCAGCATGTCCTGCTTTCAACAATAAACCATTGTAAAAGAAAAGAAACACTATGCACTCGTGTAGCTTGTGAATGATTTTCCCAAAGCCATTCAGCCTCCACTCTTTGTATTTTCCAACTCCTTAACATTTTTGGTACACATGCATATGGAATTGCAACATAATTTGCTACTGCAAAAGCAGAGACAGTGGAGTTGTACCATGAGATTTGAGGAACACGATTCATTTTTCTCTATAATTATTTGCAGTGTTTGCTTTTTGGCTCTTGTGACTACAAATGAATGTGGCTGTATCAACACCGGCAAAGTATTATCCTTGCACGTAGAATTAAACCCTCATTCATTCTCCACAAAGCTTTTATGAGTTGTGTACCTGACTATCAGCAAACACATTGATGAAGAGGCGACACTTCTCTGCTCATCGTCCTCGCTCGCGGCTTAGGTGAGATGCAGTGCAAACATCAGCAGTCTGATGATCTTGCACAAATATACCAAGTGGATGATTTGAATCTAACATCAATTTGCATACGGAAATTGAATTTGGAAAACAATGGTCACTTGAGTCACCAGCTACAACTTTGCCACACTGCTGTTAAGTTCATCCATTTGCATTTGTATCTGTGAGCTCATCCGCTCCATCAGGACCTGGACTGATCAGACCGCCCTGAGCCTTGAATTACAAAGCTGATTCCTGTATGATATCCTGACTTTCTTCTCATGGAGGTTTGTCAGAGCAAGAGGCTACTGAACAGTTGCGATTTAAACACACCAAATGGGAATTTGAATCATATGAATTGTTGCCAAGATCGATTGTATTTGTAGAGGTGTATCGGCTTTTGCAGAAGTCAAGGGCAGTGGGTCAAATCATCACTGCATTTAAAATACTTTGACCACAAAAACGAAACATTGCATTCTGTGGACTTGTTAAAAATGAAGCTTCTTGCTGCAAAAACCTCTGAATTTAAATCTTCCCCGGCAGTGGAACACGGCCCCTGCTTATTTTCCATTGCAAGATGTATTCTCGAGCATTAACGCTAAGCTGTGCCAGCTCCACTCCTGGTTAGCCTGACCCCTGCCTCCAGTATGTAGGCTAATTTAACTTGATAACTGTCTCAGCTTGAAGGGTCTGCCGAATCTTTCTAGGTCACAATGCATTACACGCCCAACGTAGCAACACTGAGGAGTAATATCTGGCCTTTTTTCTTCATTCATTCAGTCATTAGCAAGGGGCACAGACGACATATTGGAAATCTGCAAGTGTCAAGATGAGGAAGGCGCAGTAATAGCACTATAATGTTATTTATACAGGATAAGACGATGACATCTGGACATCAGTGACGCGTATACCAAGTTTCAAAGATCAGAGATTTAGCAAGTCTTCTGAATAGATGATTAAAAACAAAAATAAACTTCTTACATGTATAAAAATGGGTTCTTTCCAGCTGTTGCGATGACGTGCAATGTTTGTAAATGTAGGGACCACTAGTTAGTAGAGCTACATTTGTTAATATACTGTGCATTTAAATGTTTTTGACAGCTTGGAATGTGGAATCCTGAATGTGCAGAAAAGTGTAAAATTGCTCTAAGCCGTAATAAACCTCTGGAGTTAGGGTGTGTATCCCCCATGGACTTTATAGCACGATTACTCTGCAAAGTTTATGATGCGGTAATGGCATATCCTTGTGACTGAAAAGACTTCATTTGCAACACAGTTAAACAGTAATGTATAGTGTAAGTGTGGATATAAATGGAGAGGATTTGAGTTTAGCTCCAGTCTTTAATTTTCTCTCAATGCTTCATCTGACAACTTAACTTTCTGTACAGTAAATAGTTTTGAGTGGGATACAATGAATGGACTCCAATTATGTGCATAGCAACTCTATAAATCCCTGTATAAGAACATACACTAGCTAAGTGGAAACATTAATGAGGACACGTTGAACATGCGTGTGTCTGTGTGCGTGCGTGCGTGTGTGTGTGTGTGTGTGTGTGTGTGTGTGCAGGAACGCATTTCATTTTGTTGCAGGATTTACTGGTCTAAAGAGAAAGAAACTATCAAACATGATGTTGTCTGAATCAGTCTCCTTACCTATTACATATACTGTGAGTCAAATCTGTTGGCACAATCAGTTTGTGTACTATTTGTTAATGTAGAGCGATTCTGTTAATGTGCCCCTCCCCAGTCCAAGGATATCCTTTACTCAGATTATGATCCGTATCTGTATCTGGACCAAAATGCACCGTCTCTCATGGGACTACGTCTTCATTAAGGTATTACCTTTGGAGAAAAAATGTTCCATCTTGTTATGTTAATAAATCAAATACACACTTCCTGAATATAGATCTTTTGCAGCCTTAATGGCTTTCTCCCTTGGCTATAATACGATCTTCCACTAAATTTGATTGAAATCGCTTCTGGGATGTTTTATAATAATCATGCTATCACAACAAACAAACAAACAGATGTGGGTGAAAACTCATCTTTTCCTAGAAGATAGGAAATGAAAGTGATAAAAGTGATTTTTATAACTTGGAATGATTTTTGTTGAATTCAGGTGTGAATTTTGTTCACCCTCTTCGGCAGTATTTGAATCATTGCATTTTGTAAAACACTTTAAATGTGCAAAAACAATTTTAAGCGCTTCTAAGAACCTGCTCTATCCGCTAAAGAGGCACAAATACACACCACCACCAGGCACACCTGGCATTGTTTATACTGGCTTTACAGAGCAATCAGGGGTATTTTTCCAGATTTCTTCATTGCACAGAATCAGCAGCAGCAGCAGCAGCAGCCATGAGTCAACTGCAGTCATCCCACCTGATCAACACTGAGTTCAGTGATTCTGGAGCTCTCAGAAGTGCTTCAAAAAGAGCGAGGCAGTCCAGGCAGCATCAGACGAGGGTTTATTACTGCACCTCAACACTTGTCTGAGATGATTGGGCTCCATAATTGAGGGTCAGATTGAAAGAGGCCACTTGGAACCTTTTCCGTGACAGAAATGTACAGTGTGGTTGAAAGACAGGCAAGGCTAATCTAACACAGAGTGATGGTCAGTAATGTAAAAAGTCTCACAAGAGCCTAATCTCAGGTGGAGTGGTTATTTACGGAAATGGATTCAGTACTGTCCAATTATCGCAAGAGTCCTTCTCTCTCATACTTGGCACCAGCTGATATAATGTTGTGATCATGAGTGAGTGCCTGCCAACAAAATAAAAAAGCTCTATTTACTCCAGTGCTTGTATTTTCTTGCGTGTTTGAAAAATGCAGATTGAAGTCAAAATATGAATATGAAAATCAGCGTGTAAAATTGCCTTTGATAATGAGGCTGTTTTTGCCACATGTTCGGCACATTCTGTTGATCCTTAAAACAGATGTTTAATGAAAATTGTTGCTTGTTTTGATGTGCATTGATGACTTTCTGTGTGTTTACGATTTTGTCGGCTGTCTAGTCACTAGACAGCGTAAGGACAGCAAACTATATGTAAGACAGCAAACTGTATGTTCACTAGACTCTAGTTTACAGTACAGTACAGTTTGCTGTCCTTAAATGTGCAAAGAACAGTAGTCAACATTATGGTTTTAATAGATGATGCTTAAATACGAATATATATATCGCTCTGAAATATGACTTCTGTGGCAATGCAGTTTTTGTGCGCTAGAAAATATATCAGGTGTGAGTTATAAAAAGAAATGACACATAACACCCTGAGTGAGTTCATCTGAAATGCACACTAGCTGTATTTTGTGTGGATCGCATCATTACGCTGTGTTCAAGTGGCCTCTCTCCATCTGTTCCTGCGTCACCCGTTCTGAGGAAAGTTTTCAGTGCTTGTTTGTTAATTATGCAGCATTCAGTGTCTTGCTTATTTTTATCATGAGGAAATCTTAAATGTCTTCACTGGAGCCATTCAGACACAACTAAGTGTTATTTCTTTCTCAACATGTCACAATGGGCTTCCAGACTCCCCCTATGCAGCGCTTCCAGCGCTGCAAGCAGTTTCTGCCAGTTAGGAAGCCTCAGCAATTATCAAAATGGCCTTGCATGCTGGTTTCAAAGTAAAATGTTTGCAAATATTGTTTTAAAGTAGTTCCTGCAGTCTTCCAGCTCCTCTTTACTCTGCACCTCACCCTCATTCCCACTCAATCCCACTCTCCTCAAGACAAGACATTGGTAGCATCCTAGACACTCACATTGTGGTGATATGGTTTATCTCTTCTACCAGAAGCTAATTTATCATCCCTGACTTATTCTGAAAGGACACATTTACTGGATCCACTCGAAAAAATATCCAGTTTGAAATGTGACTCTAACTATAAGTCTTATTTTTGACACTTCAAATGTTTGCGCTCTCTTCAAGGCGTTTAATTCGGCAGAGAGATAAAACAGCATTTTGACAACATTTTGAATTTTCTGTTCTGCAGTAAATCTCATTACGCAACTGTATGCGAAGAAATGATGGAAGTCAATGGTGTTTACTGAAGTCCTTGGACACTATAGGACACATTTTATTTATGTAGATGAAACTGCAGGACAAAACTGTGCTTTACCTTAAAATTTGATTTGCATTCGCAAGCTGTGTGAAATAAATCTCCTTTTTATCGAGGCAGCAGCTAATTACTCAATCAGCAACACACTGGCTCTGCATCCTAGGTGGAAGGGTGGCTGAAAACGTGGTATGAAATGGGAACATCACAATAACTCAAAATGTTATGATGATTAAAACTGCGTGATGTAACATTTTGTTTTTGACCTGAAAATATTTTCTTTATATCATTCACACAGCAATTCTGTTGCACTTAAATTACACTTTTATAATAATCTGTGATAGATGTTTTGCAGTGATGTTACGTTATTAATGAGTATTTAATACACAAAAAACAGCAACAGGTCATTTTTTGAGCCCTATAGTTGTGTTAGTGTGTTCCGTTTACATTTAGATTTCTGTTGCAAAAGTCAGAGGCCCAACAATGGCGCTTTCATTATGGTATAATAAAACACTTCAGTTATAAGCACTGCTTTTGTTACTGCTAGTGATGTGGAAAGAGCCAATTCACCGTGTTCTTTGTGTCCTTTAACATCACCAAGACAATGTTTCACCCAGTGTCCCTTGTTTTAAACTCTAGTTTGTCTTGTCTCAAACAGGCTTTTGTCTCACACAGTCAGGCTGCACAACTGTGAGTCAAGCTTGTTGGTGCATGTGTGTGTGTGTGTGTGTGTGTGTGTGTTTGTGTGTGTGTCTGTGTGCATGCTCAATCAAACACTAGATGGCCATGGCACAGCTTGTTTACATTGTGATTAAATTCAATCTACAAAATGGAAAAAAATGGCACAGAAAAGCTTCACCTGAACGGATACTGTTACTCCAATAGATACATATTGATGATACAATTAAACAACACACTCAGAATGATTGCTTCTAAAAAAAGAAAAGAAAAGAAAAGAAGCCTCCATGGTGTAAATACTTTGAGAGCAGACTTGCCATAGTGCAGCTGCAGCCCGTCAGGTCAAGGTCAAGGTCAATTATTACTAAAAATACAAACATGGCTGCCAAATGGTTTATTGTTCAAAAATCTACAATGATCATGTTCATTTATTAGCTGCTGCTGCTGCTCTCTTTCTCTGTCTCTGAATCTTCTGTTTATGTGCAGATTTCTATGTTGTTAAATTTTGACATTTGCCTATGATTTCTCATTTGTTATTTGTTCGATCCCTCCTAAATTCCGCTGTATGACGCAGAGAAGCTCGCTACACTGACGTCATGCAAGGTGCGATTCAGATGCAAACTGAGCTTCCAGGCTGTCGTGCCAGTTTGATGAATAACATGTATGTCTCCAGGCACAGAATGCATCAGAAGCCCGGCACAGGAGGCTTAGTGAATCTGTTCTCTCTAATGTCTATAATTTATTTCTTCACAATTTTTCTTTTTTACTGTTACGCTTTCCCATCATACACTGCAACAATCCCCTCCTGCCCAGGCATTATCATCAATGGGTCAACATTTCTGCAATGCTTTTGTAGGTTAACAAACATCTCAAGGTTACAATGCCCACCTCTAGCATTTATAATCATAATGATTGCAGTTTCTCTCATAAAATAGTGATGATTTTATCTTAAAATTGGTGTTATTTGTTGGTTACAAGGACGTCATCGGGACATGATGAAATAGATGTGCTTTATAATCCATAATCCATGATGTTCTTTTTGAGATACATTTGAATTAATTAAAAAATAATCAATTTTTGATCACCCTCAATATCCATCCATCCATCCATTATCTTTCCCAGCTTATCAACTAGTCGCGGGTCGCTGGAGCCAATCCCAGCTGTCAACGGGCGAGGTCAGGGTCCATCACAGGGCACAAATACAGACAATTTGGAGTCCACTCTCAATATGTAATTTAGAATGTCATAATGTGTAAAATGTATTCCCATGCACTAAACAGAAAACAAATGTAATCCAAGTAAAAGGCTTCTATAAAGCAGTGTAGACTGATTATATGTGTACTTAAATGTAAAAGCAGACTGTGCTGTGTTTTGTGCTCTTCCTTCACACTCCACGTGACATCCTGTGATGTAGTGAAGTACAATGTTGTCGATATTTCTCTGCAGCGCCATCAGCCGGACTACTTCCTGCATTATTGTGCTGGTCAATTACACTGAATGTCACTGTGATACTGGTGTAATTGACTCTGCAGAGTCCCAGTCTGTCTGTGGGAGGGAGACATCACAGAGGAGCCAGAGGGACCTGATTTAGGTCAGGCCATCTTGATTGGTGAGATGTGTTGCGTGGTTTTGGCACAGGGATGAAGTGTCCTTTGAAGTGTTTGCTGGAAGCATTTGGTGTAATTATCCTGTCATGAGAGGGGCTATAAGCCGGAGACCTGAGACTTCATTAGTCACATGCCTCCTGCTTTTTTCAACTCCCCCCTCCCCAAATAATAAAACCCCTCTCATCCTTATGGATGCAGTAAAGTGCTAAACAACACCGTGATGAGAGTATGGCCAATACTTCCTGACAACTCACTAATCAAAAGCATCATTACAAACTTCACTGCATAATGGGCTTCATATTTCCCTTTGGGGGTTTAAGAGGTGGGCCTCTGCAGTCCTTGAAGCCTGGGAAATCAACCACTTCCTTAGGCAGATTTAGGTCATTAGAAAGACTCGCCAGCACACACACACACACACACACACACACACACACACGCTGAATAAAAAAATTGCAATGCCTCGCCAAGAGGTTATAGGTTGTACAATCAGCGAGGGAGTGAGATAGGACTCTGTCTTCCAGCGACAGGGGGAGCATGCATGCAGCATGCATGAGTCCTGGCAGTCTACACTGATCATTTATTGAGGTTTTCCTTCATTGACTCTGCCTGCGTTGAGAAGACTAGTACAGGTAATTACCAGAAATAGAAGGTAGTGTCACGCTACAGAGCTCCTTACTCTGTCTGCCTCTCCGAGATAACGCTGGGATTAGGCCCGTGTGCTGTCAGGTCACACTGGTCACATGCAACGAAATAGGTGTGCATGTGAGCGCGGCCATACCATGTTGACTCCTTATAATGACGGGCAAAATGGAGTTTTCATTCGCAATATGCTGTCGTCTTTTAAAAGACCAACGAAACCTCCAAAGTCAATGGCCAGAGCGCAGAAAATATATATATGTGAGTGTGTGTGTGTGTGTGTGTGTGTGTGTGTGTGTGTGTGTGTGTGTGTGTGTGTGTGTGTGTATGTGTGTGTGTGTGTAGGGTTGTGGTGGAGGGGTGGGGGGGTGGAGCTTTAGAGCGTAAACATAGCTGACCTGTACTGGAAAAGGAGAAAATCACTCTGGCAGAGGAAATTAGACCACTACAGCAACTGGGCAAAACCAATCCAGCAGTAAATCCTCTACCCTGATAATTCCTACTGCCAGTTTCTCTTAACACCATACCAGTAAGCACCAAACCTGCCACATCTTAAAAAAAGAATAGATACAGGAACCATTGCCATTCCACAGCTATCCCTTTGTGGTGATGATTTATCCTTGTTTTGTTTTGTATGAAAGGTTATGAGGTTGTAGGTCTGAAAGTATGACAGAGAAGTCGGCTGCACCTGCTCAGCTACAACTGCTGCTGTTTAAAATATAGAAAATGTAAAAACACTGACAGATTATGGACAAACCAAAAATGATGAGGATTTATGGCACAGAATTTAAAGTCATAGCCGTTCATTTTTCCTCATCTAGTGTCAAGGGTAACCTGCTTCAGAGCAGAATTTAGTTTAAAAGACTGCAACTCAAATCGAGCGTTCAAGGCTTTCATCAAGACAAGTGGTGGCAGCAACGGAAACTCTATCACGCACAAATAAACACGCATGTATGTCCTCATGCATGTTAGCTAAATATTTGAAACAAGCATTTAACTAAATTATTTTCCATGAACAATAAGTTACTTACTTAATTGAATCTTAATGAGTCTTATGTAGATGTGAGGATTAGATCATTTCCCTACATGGTTTGAGACTATTCCTTGTACTTTGTATGTTAAGAGAGGCTTGGCTGTGTATTTTCGGTTCTTGAATTACCATCCTTCACCACAACCAAGATTTACTCAGAATGCAAATGTTGTCCTCTGCATGAGGTGTCCACTCCCAGACAGAGAGTCATGCTTTAATAATACTGCTGCATGGCCTCTTGATGAGTTTTCTCCTTGTCCTTTGATTAACTTTGGTGGGACATCTTGATCTTGTCCAATGGCGCCACATTACCTCTGCTCATGATGATCGTGATGAGAGTATTCTCCATGTTCTACGGTACATTTAGCGCCTCTGAAATCATTTCAATCTCGTGATCCGTCAGATTTATTCAAATGACTTCTGAGCGAATAAGGAGTAAATAACCGGTATGCACCAAGGTCATTTTATTTATTTATTAGTTTTTACTTGGATGTTACTTTTCAAATTTAGTTCACTTTCTGTTTAGTTGTAGGAATTATTTCTTATTTTTAATGACCTCCATCATTGCTTGTGTTTATTGTAGTTTTAGCTTTTAAAAAGGAAAATAGCCTCCCAAAAGGTCAGAAAACACACAACACAAAATCTATTATTAATATTGGCAAAGCTTTGATAAACAGTCAAACCCCATAAGTCATAATAAAAGAAATCAAACCATGAAACTTCTCTCTGATACCTAGCCACAAATAATATAACAAATCAAAGTCCTTCTTTTAGTGATACAGTATACTCTTCCTGTTTCATTATTTTTCCATTTTTACAGAGACAATCCATTCTCTTTAGCTGTTGCTTGTACAAAACACTGTAAAAATACATTCTGACATAAGCGAATGAAATTGTCTCGTCCTTTCCTTTCTGTCTCATAACTGCATGGTCATTGTCATGTGAAATTCTTTCTTCAATTAAAAAATAAAAAAACAAAATAAAAAAATGCAAATCCAATGCAGAAATGTTATAATTTGACTCGTAACCTGATCACATCCCTTTTGATTGCACCGTTTGGATTTGGGTCACCTGTGTGGCTCTCTCTTTAGTGAGGCTTCTGTCGTCTTAAAGGGCACTTAGGCACGTGTAATAACAGGGGAATGAGTAAATGTTCCCTCTGCTCACTTCTCTTTCAATTCTTTACAGTTACCTATGCTTGATATACTAGAGACTAAAGTCTAAAAGTCTGTAATGACCCATTTCACCGCACGCTGCACAAGCCTGCACGCTGTCCATGGTGCTGAACACCACTGTGATAGTAAACAATTTGTCACAGTCTCACAAGGGACCGTTTGATCCATAGATATGTATATCAGGGCCGGCAGTTTTTATTTACGATTCCTAGGTTTAATAATGTCGCCTACAAAAAGCTATTTTAAATCTGCAGCTCTGAATCGTAAACGCTTTCTGCATCACAGGATTCCAAATGTGGCCTTTCTCATCTTCAGGTTGGCGCTAATGAAGGTGCTTATTAAGGCATCAATGTCCAGACTGTTCCTAAATGCCACCATGAACATCCATGAGTAACCATATGGGGAAAAATACACGGAGAGAGAAAGAAAGAACACACACATTATCACTTCTATCCATTCAAGTTCAGCCACAATCTATCAAAGCCTTTACAACTTCAACTGCAAACTCAGCTAAACATTTTGCATTGCCCGATGCCTTTAAGCCAACAAGGCAGATATTAATCAGAGTTCTTTGTATGAGTGTGTGAGGAAATGATCATACATCATGCAAATGCAAAACATCACTTGTGCTTATTGTGATTAAAAAACCCTCCATATTCCTGTGAATTTTTTTTCAGCAGTTTGATCTATCAAACTATCAGCTCTGTTGGTGGTGATACACAAAAGCCATAGAGAATTAAATATGTGTTTAGTAAAGCACAACAGGGAAGCAACATATTACCTATGAAAAAGTTCCCACCTCTGATCTGCTGTGATATACTTTTGTTTTTTGAACCCTATTTACAGTGTTTACATGCAAACAATAACCTCAATGTTCTGGTAATGAAAATAATGCAATTAAACTGTTTGCTTTCACTTTCTTCTCAGCGTAAAGGCACTCGCAGCTTCAATGACGTACAGATTCAAATCGTTCAAACCTCGGCCCTAAATCTCCTGTACAACGCCCTGGTTTTATCTCTTCAACAATAGCATCGGTTTGCTGTACAGCATCTGTATTTGTTCACCGTAAAGAAATCCTTTTGCCTGATTAACTAAGACAACATCATGCCATCGCACAAGCAAAACATCCTGGACTGAGATGCTAAAGACCTGCTGTCGTAAAAACCTGCTGAGAAGCTGCTCCCTCTGTTTATGTTAGATGAGTAAGATTAACTAACAAAACAAAATCTGGGTTGACATTATGTGAATTTTGATGAGCAGTCCTGTGTAATTCTTCATCATCCAGGAGATCGTTATTTTATCATAAAGTGCATTTTAAATGTTTGTCATAATAATTCTCAATAATCTGTGTTATAGGTACTCCGAGTTGAGACAAAATGCTTTTTGCAAATTTACGTTGTTTCACTTTGTCGATTAAATGATGACATGAAAAGCAGGAAGATAAGTAGAAGATATCTCTTGCTTTCACATTTATTACAAGTAATGGTGCAACATATGACAAAAAAAGCAGCCAGCAACAAATGTTGGTTTAACAAGAGCAATAATTATTTTTTACCAAATGCCACCAGCGTTCCTCTGTCCCACAGAGCTGCCATATTAGGAAGCTGAGACCGGATAATGTGACCCACAATCTCCTCTGCTGTGTGCACCAAATGACTACAGGGGTCTTTTCAAGTCTCCCTATCATATTCAATTTGAGCAAAACTTGGGGTGAGATTTTCGTTGCCTCTCGCTGTTGTTCAGCGGTGGTTCCAGACGAGAAGTCCAATCTGAGAGAGTAAATGGAACCCACTATTAGCGCAGGTCATGCAATCAATTTGCCACTGGCGTTTCTGGGATTTCTTGGCCTGCAGCGCTTATCTTAATGGGAGTGCACTCCTATTTTCTTTTATTGTGTGAACCCATATATCATTACCTGCCAAATATAGCTTCATTTACCACGGCAAAGTAAAAAAACGGGAAAAAAGTGTGCAATTTATTCTCACTTTAACTTTCCATCTGTTGTTGAATGGTGGCGGTGGAGGGTTTAAGGAATGTTGATGCTCTCGGTTTTTCATCTCTGCTCCCTCCTCTTTTTCTTTGCTTTCACTTTCAGCCTGGCCGTTCTCTGTGGTGGATATCAACCAGTGTTTGCAGAGATATCATTGCTTATGAACCACTCCAAATCACTAGAAACGGGCCAAAAAACAGCAGACATACTGTATGGACAGATATGGTTGTAGTGTCTGTTCACACCTCTACAGGGGTCTTGTTCTGTTTACTTTCTCAGCAGCTTCTCAGTTTCTGCAGATTTTGATGACACACAAAATCTCGATGCAATTATTTGAAAGACTGTGGCAATGAAAGTATGCAAGGTGACATCACTAACTGTGCCATTCCAACAATGCTCAGTTGATAGTAAAAATACGTTCACTGTGTGTTGCAAGAAAATGTGACAAAACATACAAATCTGAACAATGAAGACGCTGACCTGCTATATGTATGTTACAACAAATTCTGTTTTTTTTCCCTATCGAATGATCCAAGTTTCTTGATCCTGTACATCGACTTGCCTAATGTTTGCAAATTCAAGAATAGAGCTTGCACGGTTCAAGTTTTGATGCTACGCTTATTCTGTGATGCTTCTTCTCATAGCGCCGTTACACTAAGTACTTATTTGTGTTCTTATCAAGACTTTTCTGGATCATAAACAAATCTCATCTGACCTCTCATCAACACTGTTTTTCACCCGCAGGCCTGTGACTCACTGTCTGGAGGAGTATGCTGCTTTGTGAAAATGTGTAAGTAATCGAAAATAAACATTGTATTTCACAATACCGCGGCCGTGGATATGCAATAATAGAGTCCCATCTGTAGTGATACATTTCCCAAGGCACTTACTGACTTGTTAATTTGCACTTTAAAATTATTATGTGAACAAAAAAGGGAAAATACAACAAAACTGATATCGCAGTCTTAGACACAGTTCATTCAGTAAAGTAAATTTCCGGAGCAGATATGAACCTTCCGAGGCAACACTTCATCCTTAAGAAACAGTACATTATTAATCCTATTATCATGCAGAGTTCACATATATTCTAAATAGCCAACTCTCCGGAGGCAGTAAAGACTTTCAACAGATAAAACGTGCTTGCTGTATTAAAATAATTGGAGATTTAATTTGTGTATTCATAGAATGTTCATTTAAGCTTTTACGGCCATTATTTGGTTTGGTGCGAGCACTTATGAACCAGAAAACGTGCCCATATCTCCGTGAAATCACTCAGGCTTCTGTTACCGTGTTCACAATGTTGTTTTCTTATTCGCTCAGTGGAGCAGATCAGGGATCGGTCTCTTGATGACATAAAGAGAGTCTTGATGCCTTACGTTTTCCCTTTTTTTCAACTGAGTCGCTCATGTGCACAAAGTCAAGAAACAGCAAAGCAGAATGTTAAATAATAATTATGTATAGTATGTTTGGATTTTGATGAAAGGCTTTACAGTTGTTCTGTCTTCTGGGGTGGAAGGTGAGAGGAGCTGCGCTAGAACTCTTACCCTTGCCAAGTCTTCCCAATGGGTTTGTAGCAATTTCACTTGTTTGAACACTATGAACAGTACTTTACAATTTTGTCATTCAAATACATGAATTGTATTAAATTGGATAAGTTGGAACCACAATTATCTCACAACAGACTAGTTTTGAATTTAAGGTGTCAAAATTCTGTTGATGGGGGTCGTGACATGTGCTCACATCATAATGGGGAAATGAAAACTACAACCTTTGAGTGACGGCACGCCTCCCTCACCGCCCCCGCCGCGGTGCTGACTTAGGGCACAGATATTGGCATGACTCACTCTCCTACTTCATTCCTCTCTAAACAATTTGTCATTGCTTCCAGGGTTCTGCCATTTCTATCAGTGACAATCTGTAGGGCGGCCCCCTCAGAGTAGTGACAAAAACCTGTCACAGTACGTCACTCTCACTCTCTCTCTCTTGCTGGCTGGCAATCGGCAGGGCATCTTTGAGTCTGTGGCACCTTTATCAGATATGTCACTTCCTAAAGCTCTGGCTATAACGGTGTGTAAGTTGGAGGGGAGGAAAACTGCAATTTTTTGCAGAGACCTATTTGCAAACAGAATCACTGGGAGACATTCCCCACAAGGCACCATCTGGCCGCCATGCATACCTGTTTCCCTCACCCCCTCACAATCGCCTGCTTCCCCTATTTATAGATGCTCTCTTGTCCACCCACCCACCCACACGTTGCGTCTTGTAAAACAGGACTAAATCTTGCATATTGAAGAATCTCCTCAGGCAATCAATCATCCGGGTGACAGATGTCGACCTGTCTCCCCATAATGTGTGAATAACGTCTTTGTAACAGTCCGCCATTGCCGACAATAGAAATGAACAATCAGCCAGCTTCTCGCCCAAACCTTGCAGAGATGGCAAATCCGGCAATGACCTTCTTTGTCATTATCCAAATTCTTCTCCTATTTTTAGCTCGGCCGTGTTAGAATAAAGTAGCGAGATGAGCTAGAATGAAGCACTTGAGGGTTAGGACGATCCCATCGGGGTGAGGTAATGGTGCTGTATGTACATTATCACGTACAGCTGCATCGGACTGTGTATGTGTGTGTGTGTGTGTGTGTGTGTGTGTGTGTGTGTGTGTGTGTGTGTGTGTGTGGTGAGGGGGTGAGCCATCAAACTGCAGCAGGGTATCAGAATTATCAATAAAACAATTAGTATCTCATCTCAGGAGGGGAGTAGGCAGGAATCTTGTGTGTTATTATGTTATTGAGCAGGCATTCATCAGGGAGGGGATGATATTGAGAGGCCCTACATGATGGCACTGAGCGCAGAACACAGACGTGCGCTCGCAAGCTAGCCAGGAATTTTGATAAGGTCCACAGTGACTACACTTTAAACGCTGTAAAAGCCTTGAGTGCGGTGCTAAAATGTCACATACAGTATAATTTATACCTAAGCAGGCACTGAGAGCAAAACTGCAGCGATCTTCTCACCACATTCACACAGGAAATATTTCATATCTGTGCGCTGTGAGATATCCTCTTTATGCTCTATCCAAGGTTGTTGTTTTTTTTGCCTTCAGAGAGCGAGAATGTTTTCAAAAAGAATTCCTAAAGTAAAATCCTGCCTTTGAATGTGAAATTAGTCATCGCTTATGGATTGCCTGTCGAGAATTCAGCACATACGTGTTCAATCAGAGCAACACCGCTGCATGTTTTCCTCCCCACAATTTGTTTTTGAATGTGTGTGTGTGTGTGTGTGTGTGTGTGTGTGTCTTGGTAATGATAGGTTGCAGTGTTGGCAGGGAAACGTGGCGGTGTTTGGAGAACCTTCCGGCAGCGACGAATATGGTAAACAGAAACTAAAACAAATGAAAAGAAGTTTTATCTAGGACAGCATTTTAGCACACTGTTAATTGCGGCTGAGAGTATTCACTGTTACTATTACATTCTACTAGGTGAATGGCGTAATGTATAGTTGGATGCACACCAATGTACTAAGCATCTACATTAGCCTATTTGATTAGACACAGGCAATAACACAATATTTTCAACTGCTACATATTAGGTTTATTGCAGGTCAAGTAAACAATACTCTAAATAGTCATTTTGTATTGTCTGCAGGACTTTCTGGGCTCTATTTTGATGTTTTTGTGGGGGAGGAGATTTGCCTTTTAGTGCCAATGGAAGCGAATGGTAAATGCGTAGCAGCTAACCAGCAACACTGTATCTCACCCATCCGTCACACTTCCTCTCACTTGCCACAATCTGTTCGCTTCCCTTCTATGGAAAGACAGAAAGCGACGGGCTTCTCTACCTGCACTCTCTAGGAACATTAAACAGGCCAATTATCTCAGACAAAATAAGCAATGTACAGTGGGGTGAAGGACAGGAGAGGCAATTTTCCCTCCTTTTCTTCTGTCATTTCATCTTTGGCTTTCACACATTAAGTTGCCGGCGCATAAACAGTGGGCCCATTGTACTCCGCTGTTGACGCAAATTGGATGGAGTGAAGAATGGAGACGTATTGTTCCGTGTAACACATATTCAATCTTTTCAATAAAGTTGACATTGGTAGGGGAAGGGGAAAAAAATGTGAAGTCAGGCATGGCATGTAATTAGCAGGCAGAGGTACGGTACGGGCGCCTCGTCGAGCCATCTGTGGGGGGAGAAAACGCTCGTGCCGTCTCTTCTGCCGAGCCTCCCTCGCTTCTTTGTCTCCACCTGCTTTCTTCGTGACCCTCTCCCCTCTGCTCAGCCTGCCAGCAAAACGCCTCCTTCAAACCTGCAGCAGTAGATGTGTTTTGTTTTTTTTATGGGCATGATGCAATAACCGGTGTTCTCCAGGCACCCACTGACGCAAGCCTCTCGCTTTTCACACACATCGTTCTACAAGGTTCCTCGAAACAGTTTGAAAAGGAGCCGCATTAATAATCCATGGAACCAGAGTCTGCGTGGACAAATGCCGGGCGCCCAAAACCTACAACTGCAAGTTCTAAGCTGGCCACTGTTTTGACACCTTTCATGGGGTTTCTCCCTCTCTCTCTCTTGCGAGCTCTCTCTTGCGAGCTCTCTAGCAGTTCGGCTTTGATTGATGACAACTAAAGAAGTGGTGAAATCTGAGGTCTGGATGGAGAGATAACCGACCGGCTGAGAATGAGTCAGTCTGCAGCAGCCTGGAGGAAGAGAGAGGGAACGCGGGCGGCGTGAGAGCGAGCGGGAGCACGGGATGGGAAAAAGGTATCTTGGGGTAAATGAGGTCTAGCGGTTTGGAAGTGTAGCGTGCAGTGCTGAGAGCTTCATCATCCTCGGCCCATTGTACCCTGCGGTGCACAGAGCTTCATCATCCTTTGTTCACGTTTGGGAGGCAAACATCACCAGGATAATGTTGCTTTATTCGCGAGAAGAAACACGGCCGCAGCAGTCAGAGTGACACGACCAAACACACTGTGGGGCCTCGCCAACAGCTTTCTATCTAATCAATCTACTGTGGGAGGACAGAAACCACACACAAGCACCATGCACAACGCACACACACAAAACGCACACACACAACGCACGCGCAGCCAGTTTCATATATTCAGGCAAATACTCATACACCCACGCAAGCACATGCATCAATCAACTCTTTTTTTCCCTCCCAAAACCAGGCACGCACACAGATACACACACCAGATGTACACACTATAGAGCAAATCAGCGCGCCTGCCAGGCTCACTCACACTACTCTGATTGTGATGGGAAACTATGAACATTTTGATGGCAACCTGTGTGTCTAAGCTAAAGGGTGTGAAGTTTTATTTATAGAACAACAAAAACCGAAAAAAAAGGGGGCTGGAGCTCAGTCTGGCTCAAGACTAAATGTCACTCTGTTGTGACCTTGGCTTTCGGGTGGTGTATCCGTAACCTGCACGGGTCGGTCGCAGCGTAGAAGAGAACGTCCCCGTCCCCCCTTTTCCCCTCTGTGAAGTCATCATTTATGCCTGCCGTGTTTCCGTGTCACAAGGTGATGGGCGCCCAATGATGTCTGTGTTTGAGTGGCGACGGGTGCAATGTGGACACTGGCGTCGGGGGGCTGTGGTGTTCTCTCCCTCTTTAAATAGCCCAAGATCTAATCTGCAGACAGCAGCAGAGTTCTGACAGATCCCGCCTCGGTGCCTCCTCCCACTAGGTGACACATTCTTTATTTATTTTTCCTCCCCTCCACTCTGGTATTCACTCCGTGGAGCACTGGCCCCTCAAGCTATTGTCAGTTCTGTTCTCCTTCTATGTCTGAAAAACCAAATGGATTTACAGGGTTTACTGTCAACCCCTCCCTTTTCTGTGCTTATAGATGTGGCGCCGGCTTCTATTTCCCCGCTTTTATTTCCTGTATGATGAATCGGTCATTCTTCCTGTCACAGGGGGGCTCGCCCTGTTAATGTTCAAGTATGTTTTTCACATGTGACATGCTTTGCTGATGTGTCTTTCCCTGTGTATGGTAGAGTACAGTCTTAGTAAGTGAGTGACATGGAAAGACAGCTTTGAAGACGTACAGTGAATCTTAATGACCTGGACCCTCATAGCTTTTTCCAGTCTGCCTGATGAAGAAGTGTAGAACCTAGTATAGATGCACCCACATGACTGACACCTCCGATTGATTCTGCACCATCAACACATGGTGCATTACCCCCCAAATATAACAACAGCAACCCTATAACTTCAACCTTCAAATGCAATGAATATTCCAGTGACAACATTTTTGTCATGTATTCAGTGTAAATGTCACGCATACTGCCTCTCACCAAGCCATCATGATAAGCCTAGAAATGAGCTTCTCTATACCGTAGCATTGTATTGGAGCTCAGCATTTAGTAATTTGAACATTTGCAGTCAATTGCTCTCACGTGACGCCATGACAATGACATCAAAACTTATTTCTCTGTTTTGAATGAATCCGGTAGAGTGGTTGTAAGTGCTGAATAAATGGTTTCTTATCAGGATGTAATAATAATGATTTCAGTAAATTCTAAGAACTATTTCTAAAAGTTGTACAACCTAGATTTCAATAGAAAAAGAAACAGGTACTATTACTTTATGCAGTTGTGAGATTACGGGGTGAAATCCATTTGTATGAGATATTCTCTCAACTCTCCTCACTCCATGCACAATTAATTTGATACAAGCTAGAAGCATAAATCCTGGATGATTATGCTGTGTTCGGGACAACAGCAATGAATATTTTCATCCTCTCACGACTCAAGAACAGCGGGAGACAGGGAAATTAGTTTTGTTGTATTATGTAGATGCTGATGCTTTCTGCAGCATCGACAAGATTCGTCAATCGAGGTGTGCAAACGTGCGTGTGTGTGTGTGTGTTTCTAGGTCAAGGTTATTAACAATAAAGGAAACAACTAAACATCCATTTATATTTATACTTTCTTTGATCATGCGTTCCAAAACCAGCCCATGTTTGTTCACATGTAAAATCATGATATTTTAATGACTGCAGGTATTCTGCTGTTGTCCCTTGAGCAATGAACCTATGAATCAAAATGTAAATGTAATTGAAGAAACCCCCAAACCCCACCCCCTCCTTCCCCTCCACAGAACACAAGCACAATTACATGCACAGTCGTTCACGCTGGAAAGTGGCCAGGTGTTCTGGGTTAATAGATGGGTTTGGCCAGACGTCTGCGAGGTGACCGCTAGCTGGCAGCCCGATTGGATAAGGTTGCAGATTGTAAGTGGACGTGTACTTTGCTTTGCTCTGCCTGTGCAATTGTCACCGGGCATGATGAAGCACCCTGACACTGCCCCCCTCTCCTATGTCTTTAGCGCCCTTCTTCTCCCTTACTCCAGCCACGTATGTATCTGTCCTCTCCTTATGGCCAAATCATGTGTCGCGCTGACACAGGGGTCCCCTCGTCTTAAACTTAAACCTTAGATTCCACACTAGAGTGTCCCTGTTGACTTCGGGGAGTTTGGGAACAGAGAGAGAATGATGCAAAGAAAAAAACAGGAGAGGGAGTGACAGTAGGAGACAGGGACCAGGCCCTCTGATAACCTGTGACCCATCCCTTAGACACAGAAGGTCCAATCGGGCTCCAGCAGTGCTTATACTTGGCAGTGAACCGCTGCATTGGACTTTTTGCTTTCATGTTCCCTCAAACACGACGACGAATCAGATCAAGTGCGTTCTGCTTTGACCTGAAATGGCATGAAATGGCATGCTAAAATATGTACAATGCTCTAAATATCCACGCTGTGTGTCCTGGTTGCAGCCATTTCTTATTTGAGTACTGCTCTGCTTAGTGGTTTCATTTGGCATCTGCTCTCATTTCCAGAGCAAAAAAAAAGAAGAAGAAAGAAGCGAGACAAGATGGGGGGTTGTGTGCTCAGTGAGCCACAGATTTTACTCCATCTTTTTTCTGTAATCTGTAGAGTAGCACTTAGTTACTGGTGCTCCACATAAATGCTCATCAGAAACCAGCAGTCATGGTGCCAAAGATACACAGCATTACACTGTAGGTAGCTATGAAAGATTCATAGTAAGCACTTAATGGAATTGTGCATGAATTATCCATGTGATAGGGTGTGTTAGCGAAGGCACAATCTGCGACACAAATGAAGAAAAATCAGATTTGACTCAAATGATTTCAACGCTGGGACAAACACTGCACATCAACTCCCAGCAATTAAATCCCATCAATGCTTATTTTCTATGTTACAGCTCTAATTCTTTAATTATGTATGCGAGTAGAGCAAATTTAGATGGTCAATAAAATGAGCAGCCCTCAAAGGTATTCACTCTCTCTTATGCATAATGGAAAGAAATTAGGATGTTTGCAGTACTGGCTTTGATAGTTCGACATAGACAATATAGATCCAATCTGTTCAGTCTCACTCCTCAGCATAATGCATCAAAATGCATATGAAATTTTCATTTAACGAGTCACACTCTATTTGGATTGTCCAGTGGTGAAAATCAGCTTTGCACCAAGGTTCTGTAATGTGTCACGATAATGACTTGGAGGCTTTAAGTGTCACTCATAATTGTATGATAAATTGTCAATAGTTCCCTGGGACACAATTAAACTTCTGGCCAGGCTTTGTTTCCGTCGTATCCTGAAAGCTTGAAAGCTTTAATGCAGTAGAAATGGGGGAGAAATACAAGAGTGGAGTGTTTTATATGCAGAGACTCTCGTCCATTATCATCCAGCTCTCTCTTTGGGTGTGCACTGGCCTGATTAGTATTCTGTCGGCAGCATCGGGCACTGGTCTAAATTTAACCAATAAAAAATAAGGAACTGCACTCACCTTTATAACTTTGACAGAAAAGGTGGTGATCGGACCTTAAGTAACCCTCACTGCACACTAATGTTTGTGTTTTACCTCTGGTCATAATTCTAACAGGAACAACAGAACAATGTCTGGGTTTGGTTGGATGATTCTAACAGCGTGTCTCATTGTTGCTGGCAGGGTGTTTTACGCCCGCATTCATTCTAACAGGACTGTACAGATGGGCTCCCACTCAGAAATCGTTGTTCCACCGTATTGGGTATTGTTTAGAATATTTTCAATACCGTGCTAAAACTGCACTTTAACAATACTGCTGCTCCCTGAAAGGCACCTTAACCAATATTTCTTTTTTTTTTTTTTAAGCTAGGCAACCGAGGGAGTGTGGTGAATTAAGAGAATCCAATGGTCCATTTTTCTTCTCTCATTGGCATTATTATCACTAAATAAAGCAATAGCAGATAAAGGAGGAAAATCCAATAAACTATAAAACTGTTGTAAATACAGCCACTGGCTGTCAGAAAGGTTTACAGCGTGTTTGTCATCAGAATAATTCTCTCCTTTTCTCTTTTGGAAAAAAGGGAGTCTCCCTTTGAAAGTTATTTAGACTTTGGTCGCTGTGAGTGGTGGCAGCTTATTGGAGCCGTTTCCACGAGATGAATGTTATTTCTCAATTGAACTGCCGTCATCTTTCAGTGTTCTCGATATCATGAGCAGGCAGCACCTCCCACAAACTCCAACATTTTCCCCAGCAGTTTGCCGGCACAAAACATTTGTGACAGTTATTTTGACATTGTATTGTGGATAAGAGGGGTGAGGAATCGGCGGAGGTCTGAGTGATGATGTGATTAGCAGTGTCAGCACGGCTTTTTTCCTTTCTCTCTTAAAGCTTGTTTTCTCCTTCAATGGCTCAATGCCCCTCAAAGAGATCACACCCGAGGCAGCCTTCTGTTGTTTGTTTTCTTTTTTTAACTGATGATCAAGCTGACATTATTTGTCCTTTTTATTTGTCAATGCAAGAAGAGGATCCATATTGAGAGATATTCACGAGTAGAAAATACAACTCAGTTTAAGTGTGTTCACGGATCATAGGTTTCAAAGACAGATTTGCTTGTAATAGGCTATGTTCTCACATTATTTTCTCTTCTTCTATTAGATTCTCCACAAATCAATACACTTTTCACAATGTGTGACCGCCAACTTGTTAGAAATGATTTTTACAATAGCAAATAACAATAGAAAACTTTTGTGTGCTTGTGGTAACCACAGACCTCTGGGGAAATCAAAGTGTAGAAAAAAACCCAACAGGAAATAAGAAACTATTGGACGCAGCTTCTGCAAACTTACTGCAGGAATTTGTTGATTTTAGTAAGTCTGCTCGGAAACGATGCTTGAGTGAAACAAGTTGAAAACAAGGACCCGATATATTTCCATACAAGTCATTATAACGTAAAACTTAAAACATTACAGACAATGCACAAAGTTTAATAACCAACTGCAAAGTGTGATATTTCTCAAGGATATTCAAGCGTCCTAGAGTCGTAGATCAATAATGGATCTTCTGCCCACGCTAGCCTCACTGATAGAAAAAGCACATATTTTTGAATTGAAAAAGAGGATTTATTGATTGGTTACCAATTTTCTATGTTTAGGTGCATGAAAGTAATTCATCACTGATGCTTCAACCGCACCAAAAAGCACACAACGGGCCAGGCCATTTACTTTGTATGAATAAACTGAAGCCATTATGCCTATTAGACCTTAACATTAATTTACTCTATAACATTATTAGGGCACCTCAACCGTGCAAACCCCAGCAGTACTTCTCTTAAGACAACTTGTACTGAGAAACACATATGGAAATAGTTTGGGTGTTTTGCTGGGTTCTTGCCTTTTTCTCTGCTTAGACTCATACATATGTATTGTGCTGTGGCAGGCAAGCACGAGTGGGCTGGGAACAGCATGAGGCTGTGTTTTGCACCGTCTATCTAATTGCCTGACCACCAACAGTTATGGTTACATTTAAGTCCAACACAAAATGTTTCCTGAGCTGCTCTAAACTCGCCAACCTCCCTGGAGCCCTGTGGAGGTGGGGCAAACAGCCCAACTACCTGCAGTGAACAGAGGCCACAGTCTACCTTTATCAATGTGTCAATCATGCAGTGGCTGTCACAATGACTTTCACAGCCTTGCACCCCTGCTACCTCTCCTGCAGGATATGGCTTTAGAACAGTTTTCAGCCGCCAAACTTATGTCCGTGCAATTAGACCACGTGGAGGTAATAGTGTCACCCTCCTCCAGGTGTGTGGATGCACCACGTATGATCAAGGAGAGGAGAGGATGTTTGAACACACCCGTAGGCACGCCACGTCTTTATTCACAAAGTATCCAGTGTCAAAATTAAGTGACAAAATAGCAATGTGTTTTGGGTGCAGGCATAAATTCGGACATCTGGGGGTTTATGTTATGTACATGCAATAAGATCACGGTACAGCCCCAGAATCCCCGGTGAGTCATCCTTCTGTCGGGCAAACGGCAATTAGTCACGACAACACATGCAAGAAGTGACACTCACCGCCATGAGTTTTGTTGCAGGTGTTACAACTAGTCCCCCTTGTTTCCCCTCACCAAACATCTTGCACTCTCATTGGCTGTAGCTGATTACCACAGGTTTTGCCAGTCTCAACACACATCGCAAAACATGACAGCCATGTATCTCTTCAAGGTCTATGATCTAATCTCTTCAAGGTCAATGATCTAATCGAATCATCTCTCAGATTGCAGTTGAACAGTTAAAACTGTCAAAGAATGTAAAATCAGGGGTAATATAATGTATTATTAAGTCAGTTTTACAGTCACTGCATGGTGTTGTGGAGATGATGCTTTATTCAGAGGAAAATTACTCAATAAGTAGTGTTGTCTGCGTGGTTATTGGTGGATCTAAATATGATACTGGTAATGATAAAATAAGCGAACACTATTTTCTGGACAGTAGGTATTCTCCTAAACTGAGCGCTGATTAGAGTGCCTGGTAATGAGCCTTACAAACATCAAGTGATTTCTTTAATATTTTAACTCCACTTTCTCTTTTAAGTGAATTTCATTTAAGTAAATACCACAATTCAAAAACATGTTCCATTCACTCTTCTTGCATCCTTAGTGTACTCATAATCCTCCATAATGTAATATTGTTTCTTTGAACGTTTACATGTCGAAATTCTACATCATGTTTTGCTCCTATTTCTAGTTTTAACCAAAAAAAGCCACATTTACTCTCCAAACATGGTGCAAATCTCACTTAAAAGACTTTTTTGGTTTTTGAGAAGTACTTCATAGCTTATACATAAAGATGTGTTGAAAGTAACCCATGCCTGTAAAGAGTGTATGCCACCTAAATTTAGCTTCTCACAGCCCAATTAACATTACCTCAATTTAGGTCATAGTCGATGTCATCGACTAAATGTAGACCAAAGCTATTTTAGGCTGTTACAAATGACTCTGCAAAGCAACAGTGATGCAAGTCGGATAAACTGCAGGCTTCTTAAAGGCACAGGATGCCTAGAAATTCAGCAACAGATGACAGGAACAGAGAAACTATGTTCTAAAAGATATAAGCACACACAGATGGATGCAAAGAAATCATTCTTGATCCTTTGAACCTTTGTTAAATATGATTTGGGCAACAGGCTTCAGCCGGCTCCCAGTGCAGGGACACGAGTGACAGGTGTTAAATAGCTAGGCCCAGTTTTTATTGTTATGTACCTGTGACTGACTTGCGGCCATAGAATTATGGACTGAACCGCTGACCCTCTGGCTGTCACACCCCAAAGAGGAGCACACATCCCCCGCGGCCCTGTGCACATGGCTTCGGCTCTGAAAAAAAGGAACTGTTGGCTGCTGGCAAAGAGATAAGCCGTCTTTCTCTCCTCTTTTTTTAGTCCCTGTGTCTTTTTCACTCCTTCAGTCCCTTCTCCCTCTCTCTCTTTTAGCCTAGTTCCATCTCTTCCTCCCTATTGCCTCCCAAATATTTTCTTTCCACACACACACCTATATAGATTGTGACAAACATCAGATGCCCTGCTGTGCCATACCCTTGCCCTATTTGTTTTGTGCTGACAAAAGCCTCCCCACTCAAACACAACAATGGATGACCTATGTGTATTCACCCTCACCTGACTCTGAAATTCCTGACGTTGGGCAAACCGCTCCATCAAACTGCCCTCTCTGCCAACACGAACAGCTGATTCTGGGGTTATAATTCTAGCCATGACCTTGATAACTACCCTGCAGGTCACCATGGCTCCCTCCCTTTTCCCCTCTAATTCAAGTCATTGGCTCTACAGCAAAGCCCAGGGCATGCTCTTTAGCATTAGATCAATTTGTGAGAAAGATTTCCCTTTGAAAGAAGCTGCCTCTGGGAGGGTCACTGCTATTACAATTACCCTTAATGTCATTATTGCATTCAAATTGTAAGACGTATCCGTCCCAAAAGGGATCAGGCATTAAATTGATTTTCACATTGTATTCGCTGACCATTTAACTACTTCATGTAGCACACACTTCAAAAGCATGTGAAATCTGTTTATCCTTGCTAGTACAGCAAAACAAACAGCCAGCCAGCCTGGACACATATGTGTATAAACCATGAATATAGCTTATGTAATGGAATCAATGAGGAAATTGCCATGGCTGATGATTAGTTATGCAGGCTGACAATGGGAATGATGGAAGAACCGTTTAAATAATTGGTCAATCAAATCAATTTTACTGCCAAAATACATGACCCCCACATGGCTACAGGCTTCAAACAGAAGGGTCGGTATAACCCTAACTGAAATCAATCAGTCCTATTAGTTTGTCCCTTTCTCTCAATCTTTCTTCTGAGATGAATAGAATAAATTATTATCATTTACCTTAAGTATGCCCTACAACAGTCAAAATGAAACTCGACAGTGTTGATTAAGCAATGGCAAAAAGGGCAGATCACAAGGAATTGTCAATAAACATGGCCCAGGCTAGGGTACACACAGAACTTGAAATGCTACCTTCCAGCAAGTGGAGACACTTGAAAGTTGAAAGGATGATGCAAATGTACTTTTTGGCCTTGAGTGACTAAACAGAGAACATTCAGAATGGAATGTTAGCTTCCTGAAAATACAAATACACGATGCGTGGATGCACAAAATGCAACAAATTTTCCCTCATCATCCGGTGGATCAAATCAAAAGCAATCACTTACTTACCAACTCTATCCAGTCTGTAGTCTATCCAGTCTATATAGGGAGTCTATAGTCTTTAAATAAAATGACTAATCAACTGAATGGCTCATTGGTTATTTTCTTATTGATCACCAACATGAATGAGCCAAACACAGTTTAAAACATCAGCCAGGTTTCATGCAGCTTATTCTTGCTGTGACGATGTTTTATGAATAGCTTCTATTATGATGGGTGTGGTGGACAATGTGGCTTTAACGACACATTACATCTGGCACTGCGCTATATGCATTGCCCCATTCGATTTTAGCTCATCATCTTTTAATTGTAAAAATTGTCATGTGATTGCGATATTGTTTAACATCATGTAAAGCAATTAGTTTTCATAGAAGGAGAGTTTTGATGAATAACTGAGGCACAGAGCATCACACAAGTAAAGCTGCATCATGATTAACATGAGATCAGGTGCAGATAGCAGAACATTACGCTTCTCATTTGGAATCAAACTGAATTTCTCATTTGCCATGTCGGAGCACAAATCAAGACCATGTGTTGTTTTCCTTTTCATTTTGGATTGCTTGCTTTAATTTTGAATAACCTTGAATTAATATTGCTCTGCTCTTGCTCTGTTATGCTATTTCTCATGAAAAACTATCCTATCTGTACAAAGCTCACACAGGATGAAAATTGTTGTCCAGTGTCCAATTTGCTCCATCAGAGAAACTGAATTTGTCTTCTAATATTACTTGTTAATTATCTAAAATAATTCACTAAATCACTAATACTCTATTGGACTTATTTCAGTTATTTCCCCTGAGCAACAATCTCAGACTTGATTGCAGCAAATCTGCTCTCACCATTACCAGTCAGCTCTCTCTCACTTGCTAATCTCTCTTTCATCACTCATTTCTCCATTCTCCAAAAAGTCTACACGACCCATTCTTGGCATTTTTAAAGACCTATACAGTATATAGTACATGTGTATCAGATATATAATTCTTAAAAGGTTGGCATTATGAGATTCTGGATTAGTAACATTTTCTAATCAAGCAGCAGCTGACATGAAACAGATATTAATAGGCCCACCAACACTGCCAGTTTTGTTCATTAGAGCACAATAATAATCAAGCAGCCATGAGCCAGTGTCTAACATAAAGCTCACCGTTCTATTTTGCATTAAAACTCCTGAATGTATTGCAAATGAACTTCATTTACATACAATTGAATTTGTATTGTTCACATTCATTTAAAGGCAACAATGCCAGAATAACTGAATTATATTGGCAATGCTACTTTTGTATGGCTATTAACAGTGATAATAACAGTCTGTCCTCACAGGGGACATGTTGACTTGCTCAACACTAAAAAAATAAAATAATAACTAACATCTACATTCCAGGGTTATTCAGAATCAGGGTCCCGGTTCTGTGCACACTGACATAGTGTTACATCCACATGGATTAATGCTATTTGTTACTCCTTTCTTGTCCCTGCTATGTTAGGTAAATGTAAAAAATGTCCATTATTAGTTGGCCAATGCTGAATTCAGAGCAGTCAGCTTTAGTCCACCCTCAAATAATATCCATGAGAATAAGAGTAGACCAAAATTTCAAATGATGTTTCATACACTTTTGTTGTCCACTTAGCACAGATGTCAGAAAGTTTGGCCCTCATCACCCTGGCCTCTGTTATGTGTAGTCATAAACTGTAAGCTACAAAGGTGACTGCGCCACTGACAAAAAAATATTAATCATCCAAATAGTTTGTCGGCAGGTTCTGTCCCCTTTCTGCTGTGTGTGGGTAAGTGTGTGTGTCTATGTGTGTGTCCTCTCCCCTTCCGCTGTTTTCATCTTGCCCTGCCCTGCATTAGATGTTTCTGTGCTATTGACAATGACAGTGGTGGCAACCATCCATGTCTGTCAGTGGGAGAGAAAACTGCCTACACAAGGTGACAGGAGATTCCGGAAAAATAGAGGCCTGTATCCAAACATCCTCACCTTAACTTTGGTGTATTTACAGTATCTACAATTCACAGACTTGAAAGCTTCTGCATTTCACTGGGAATCACAGTGCCTGTGGTAGAGAGAACAGCCAGTGGTGAAACCTGTACAAACACATCGTTATGACAGGTACCACTGAGAATCAGCTGACTGAGAAAACACTCCCTTGGAAATACAACCACAGCTGAAGTCATACTGGAATTATACAACTGATTATCACAGCCAACTTATTCACCTGCAGCCAGAACGCACCTGCTCCACTTGGCACAGCACCTCTTTCCATGCTGGATAGACATGGAAGTATTCCTCTTGGATAAAATCCCCACCGAAACCTGGTAGCACTACCTAAACTCAAAAGCCAACAGCTATCCACCTCGCCAAAGTGATTCAATTAAATGTTGTAAACACATAGCAGTAATGCAACACCTGCATTAAGTGTCCATATTCTCTTGCTGCTCATACACCCTATTCCCAGCATGCAAAGAGTGAGATGCCTCACACGTCTAGATCTCCAGCTGGGTGTGATGCATGTTTTTTTAACTGCTCATATTTTAGTCCTCAGCATAAATTATTCCCGATGATCTGAAGTAGTCTAGACTAGGCTGGTTACAGGAAAATCTAAAATATCAAATCTGGGTATGTACAGTATGTAATGTTGCTAGACTTATTGTAGATTTGCGCTCTACTAACAGTTTCTTGAATCATGAAATTAAAAATGGTGATGCTGCTAACATTTGCAAAATAATTGCAAACAAATGGCTGGATCCTTGTAAAACAGGTCCAGCTTAAGTTGGCTATGACATTGTGTCAAGCTCAGACACCCTACTTAAATATTCAGACAGACAGGCTCCCCATGAAATGAAATAATTAATGACATTTAAATGTTAAATGGATCTCTGTGTAGTTTGCATTAATTAGGTGGATTAGAAACAAATCCCAGTAATCCATCTGATTCCAGAGAATGTAATGGTTTGGCATTTGTCTTGCTCTCACAGCAAGGTACATCACTTCTCTGCAGCTCTGCTCATCCAGAAACTCACAATCCTGCAATCACAAGAACTATTGCATGAATTATAGATTAATTGCAATTCCGTCCAGTCTCTGAAATGTTTACTAGAAACAAGTCAAACGCATGCTGGCAAATTTCTCTGAAACACACTGCATTAAATAGATAAGCCTGATAAGACAACAAATTGCTCAGTTCCATTCTGCAAAATAAGTTGAAAATATATTACTTTGACCACTTTAAAGACATGAATAGACCCACAATCTGCAAAATTGAAATGCCTGAATGAATTGTCGTGGTATAAAACCGATAGAAAGAAGCATCATGATGAATGACAATTACGTCTTCATGACACGTGCTGTAGCACCATAACCCGAGAGCTAATTTTGCGTTAAAGTGAACAACCAAATCAGCATTAATCTTTGCTTCACATCACACAAATATACTGTGGGCTTGTGCAGAATCCTACTAGTTTTACCCTTGTTTTGCTTTTTCCCTACTTCCCTATGCACAGTAATATTTGTTATGGTACAGAAATACAGTGCTGAGTCATGTTGTAGCCTCTCACTTTCCTTTTAACAGCTCTCCTCCACACACAGCATAAATCAGAAGAGGCACTATCATTTGTTCCATAGTACGATAACAACGAGCCATCCTGAGAATTAAGAAACCTTGTGTGTTGTTTGATGTCACATGATAGGTGTGACATACAGAGGAGACATACTGTACTGTAAGTCAAAGGGTATTCTCATGTTTGTGGCTATTTCTGCTCCTTTAAACTGCACAATCTCATTTGTAACTCGGTTGATTTATAATGCAAAGCCAAAAATCCCATCCCTGGGTGTAACAGGGTTTCTGTGGCTGTAGCTGAATGAAGATGAGCGTGCTGGCCCATGCTGACAACGTTCACTGGCTATACAAATTGGGGAAAATCTCTCCAAAATGATATTACATACATTGTTGGAATTGCATTTTATTCACCCGTGCATCTGCACTCTACATAAAATGGTGTTTTTTATTACTTCTAGAGAAACAATTGGTGAAAAAAATATGGATGACCAATGGAGGGCACGCTTTCCCAATATGTACAGTATCCTTTGACACAGTGAAATGATGTAGCTATTCTTGGAGGCTGCTTGTGCACTTCAGTGGATGTCATTTTTCACACCATTAACTACAGCCTACTTGTTTTATTCACAGCACAAAGATAGGCCAAAACAATCCTAAACACGCCCACGAGCACAATTGCAACAATTGATCTAAGCTGTTCCACCCAGTCTGTCGCAATTCAGTGCAGCAGGAGGAACCATTATCTCCATCCACCCTTCATCTTTCTCTGTCTGTTCTCCTCTCACCGTCTCCCTGTTGCATTCTTTCTCACTCTCCCTCCCTCCCTCCCTCCCCCTCTCTCTCTATCCTCGCCTAGGGACAAAAAAAGAGTTCATGGCTGAAAGATAATGTACAAACATCTGTGATACAATTTTCACTCGTTTATCTGTAACTAGCCTACGCCTGGTGTGTTAGTTGATAAAAATCAATGAGCATGATGAGCGCAATTTTGAAGTGTTTCCCTCGGCAGAGTTCTAACCTAAAACCCTCATTACGGCCTATGCTGAGTCCAGGGTTCTTGGAGCTGAGCTCAGAGGGCCAGCTAATCCAGTGGGCCTTACGGACATGATGGACTAGTCAATATGCTGGGACTGCATGAGGAATAAGCAGCAGCTCCACAGCAGAGCTACGTAAAAGAGACTCAGGGGAATGCTTTGTGTGGTTCACTTTTATTCTCTTCACAGCTCTCAAGGTTAGATGCTGTGAACGTCTCAACTCATTGCTTACCACTACCCCTCATTTTCTACTTTCCTTTCATTCCCCTCTCTCCAACCATTGCAATCTTTGGGCGAGTGGTGGCTCACAATCTTAATATATATATTTAACATACTTGAGTATTTCTTTGTGCTCCTTTCCATTTTTACTTCACTACATTGCGGTGGGAAATATTAAAACCTTTTACTCTAATAACACTGCAGATAATCGCTACTTTTGAAATACAAAACAACTTGTGCCTTGTTTCACCTAAAAGCCACAAAGCCTTTAATACATTATGCTAAGCGTTTTAGAAAAGAGGTCAAAGAGATTATTCTAGTGTAGAAATGCATTTAATATTTCAGATGACTCGATAGCATCAAAATCCTGAAAAACATTCCCTTCTAGGATTTACATTGATGATAACCAGGAATAAAAGTTCTCTGGGACTGATTCTGAATATCCTTCACAATGAATATCGCTTAAACAGACTGCTTCGGTTGTACCTTGAAAATTTGGAATCTGAAAACCTAATTGATTGATTTGATGTCTTTGCAAGTCACTCTTAATATCCATGACAAATCAGTTTACACAAAACATGATCTGACATTGGATTTACAAAATACTGAGGCAATACTTCATCAATCCCACAACGCTAGAGCAAAACATCTGATCTAAGCATCAAGGTAAAGACGCAGCGCTTTGGCTGTTTTGTATTCAGTGAAGAATAGACGAGACTTGAGGTACCTTGTTCCTGTTGTTTTACTGAGCAAAGAGAACTCTGCTGGAGGCACGCCACCAAGTTTAATTTTGGAATTTAATAACACACGAAAGAGGTCAGGCAAGGAGGAACAGAATTGATAGAGGCAAGCGGGCGTATATTTGTCGTTTCCTTTTGAATTGCTTTAATGAGAAGGATACTTGTGGCCCAGGTTTGTCAAGTAGTAGTGTTCCCCTCTGTGTTCAAGCTTTCAGCACGTCTTGGTAAGTGTTGTTGGCTTGGAGGGCGGCTGGTCTACATGTGCACAGGTCTGAGACTGGGCCAAACCATGGTTTAATCTGAACTAAATGGGTTCTCCAGTGCTTTATTGGCTGAAGCATCCTCGCCGGAGATCAATGGGCTGTGGTCAACTGGGCAGTAAACGCAGGAAACTGGCAGCCAAGTCAAAATGGCTGCTCTCTGGGACGTGGTCTAGGACACAGCTTTGTGACTGATTGTAATTTCTGATTGTCTGCAGTCAATTGGACAAACAGTAATTGCCACAGCTACCAGCCAGATACTCAGCCAGTTCAAGTCATCATTCAGAGTGAAAGTAACTTCAAGTACTGGCTTAAGTACAATGTTGAACTTTTTTACATCACCGCATTTATCTGATGTTTCTGTTTTGGCAAGGCAGCATTCAAAGTTCAGAGCTGACAGAAAAAGCACTTCATCCGGTCAATTAAACAACTTAGTGCAAGCACCCAGCAGGAAGATGGATGTCTACGTTTACGGTCTGGTGTTGATGGTACTAGAATTTGATCGTGTCGTCCATCTCTGGTTTAACAAAGACAATATCATGTCATCCGCAAGCATCTCTGTGCACCAGGAGCACCTTCATCAACAGTGCCTCAAAAGCTAAAGCCAAAGCTAGGTGGCTCATAGTTGTTTCAAAAGAGGCCGTGGGCGTCTTTCGTAGCCAATGTGAGTCACTATGTTGACATGCACACTATACTGTTTGTTTGTCTACACTGCCGTTGAGTCAAAGAATTCCAAGAAGATACGGTACATGTGCAGATCACGCAAGTTAGGTGTGTAACTTAGAATAAGCTTAGCTTGATTCCTGTCAAATTCAAATTGGGGTGTATGCAAGAGTATAATTGTTTCATGGAGTATAAAAGTTTTCATTAACATGTAAAGAGAGTGTCAGATTATTAGACCCTCATACTCAGCAAATGCATTGCAGCTACACTAAATCTGGCCCTTGGAATTATTTACAGCAACATTTTATAGTTTGCAGTCAAAACTAGAGTGTTTTTCCTGTGTGTTGAAATGGTCTTTGGTTTAGCCACCCCTTTGGTTACCTCAGGGTGGGGGAACTGATGTGGCTCAGTACTATTCATGATAGCTTCAACTGGGAGGTGCCATAGTTCCTCCTCCCCTTGGCTGTATCCTATCTGGCTTCAGTTGGGACCAGGAGACACACTAGTTGCTCCTTGGCTGACAGGCTGACTGATCTAGGGCCAGCTGTTGGGATGCCTCATCCTCCACATCGAGCTTAACAATGTGGCATTTAAGCCGTGAAGCTCTTTCAGACATGAAAGAGCATCGTAGGAGCATCTTTTGCCATCCTGTCCTCCATGGATGATTGTAATTTTTAGTGAGATTTTGGGGTTGACTGAAGGACTTGGTATGCCTCAAAAGAGCTAGGCTGTATTAGTACAGTGGCACTCAACCATGTCAGATGGGGCAAAAAGCCTGCCATCAAATAGTGCAGAGAGGCTGTTAAACAGGACTTCTGTGACTTTAATTACAACATGATGAATCATATAAAAGGAATAACAGCACACAGTAAAAGAGAGATAAATGACTGCCCTTCCTACTCTCACGCCTTAACAAACCTGGCTGGTCACGACTGGACGTGTCAGTTTGTACATTTTACAAAGATGCAAGTTTTGTCAATCATCATATAATTCTAGAAATGCATGATGGTCAGTGTTAGAAAGAGTTCAGTCTTTAATGCGGTTGGGAGACTCAGCTTTATTACTGCCTCCTTAGGCCTTCCGCAGAGAAGAAACAATAAGCCATTCTCCCGCATCACAATGAGGATGAACAGACAACTAGCAGCAGCTCTCCTTAGGCTGACTGATAGAGGCCAGTATCCCGGACACACTGTACTCTGCTGCCGATAATTGCTCTCTGTCCAGAGATCGTTCAGAGCTTTAATTCTGCCCGCGGTCCTGATTTCCTTCTCGTGGCTTCTCGAGTTGAACACAGACACGTAGCATTACCTTCTCATAGCACGATTCCACATAATAACTACACGGACGGAATATCAGTCCCTCAGTTCCATTTAAGTCTTGCACCATACTGCCACCCCACTAGAACCACTCTGTGGCATTTTTTCTGTTCTTGCTTCATTAAATTCTTTCAACTTACCAGTCTGTATCTCTCTAATAACCAACATGGGTGTTCGCCTAGCATTTGCATATCATCAATTGTTCAAAAATGTTTCATTGAATTTTAGTTTTCTCAAAACGTATCGACATTGAAAATTGCAAAAGGTGCTATTCATTCTTCTCGTTCCATGTTTCCCTAAGGTTGGGAATCACATGGTACCTGAATGAATTATTCCATCTCTACCTGACACTAATAATGACACTGTCAGTAATAATAATGCATATCATATTATTATTACAAAAGGAGTAGTTTATCAATGGATATTCTTCTGATGTCCTTCCTTTAGTTCCTTCTCATTTTATCTGTCACAAAACTTGAAATGGGATTCATAGATATGATGGGCTGCATGACAATTGTAATTGGCTTTTGAATGGAACTATCTTGAAAGATTGTGGATGCGTTGTATTATATTTGACTTTTGAAATATTAAGCTTGAGCTTGAGACTGTGTGTCTCATGTTAACCTTGCCTGGACTTAATTTATCCCTGCACAAAACCAGGGGTTTGTTTCTTTGGCTCTGTTGTGTGAAGTCAGAAGATGAGACAATAAAACAAAGGTAGACACCTCTGATGGATTTTATACACATTTTTATATATATTGAAGTGTTTCTATTTCTGGTTTTCATTGCAAAATACAGCCTAGGCCTGTTCGATTCTGAAGATTAACACCACTTCAATCAAAGGAACCTCTGTATGTAAATACATGTCAGTGACTTTCAAAGCTGGTGCTTGTGAACCCTGCTGGATTCCAGCGTAGCCATTCAGACTGCAACATTATGATATCCACTGCAGTATATTATGGGCTGTGATGTCTCTCACAGCTGGGAGAGGAAAAGTGCAATTACTACTGGGTAGACTAGAAAAGCAGTCGTGGGACTGGAGGGCCAGGACTGAAAGCATTACTGCATGCTGTGAAGGTCTGACGGAAAACACCCAAGCCTCACGTCCTCAAATGGAACTTTCCTTCATATTGCCTTTGAAATAAACATTCATGGAAGGCAATTTCTCAGCTTCATTCAAAATGGCTGACGGGGTGTTTGCTAAAATTGGAATAGAAATGATCATAAATGTGTTGCTTGCATGTGTTACTCTTTGGGTCTTACAAAAAATGACTTATCCATTCAAAGCCAACATAAAACCAATTATTAACAAATTGGAATCCTAACTCAAATCCTTAAGAATGTTTTACCAATTATTGATGCACCCCGCTAACAAATCGGCAGAGGCAATAACCCCTTTGCAGGATATAGTCCAACCCTGTTCTAAAATCTAAACTAAAAAAGTTTCTGCCCTGAACAAATACTTCAACATATGGACTTTTCAGGAGAGGTTTCGTCTGAAACTTCTTGAGATATGCAAGACCTACGGTGATATAAGTATAGCAACAGAATGGTAAGCACTTTATTTATGGGGCAGCAATGTGGTGTGGAGGGCAGACATTAACCCCTGAGAGCACAGTAGTAATTCCAGGTCCCCAGACCTTGAGGGTGACAGTGACTCATTACAGATCCATTCTTTTAGTTATTTATTTCAATACTTTCACACACCAGTTCATCATATATTTATGTGACAGTCGTCATCTATTATATCGTTCCTTTAATGTAGCTAAGAGTAAGAAATTTTATGGAACATTGGGCCCCTATGCTGTCTGATGTTGCTACACTGAGCACTGATTCGGTTTCTTTATCTTCAATCTGGTAGGTCAGTTAATGGCAGGATATTGATATGAGCATTATGACTGCCACTGCAGCTAATGTGATTCCTAGCCGTTCCGATATGTGGGCTTGTGCTCTCCCAATAAAAAATGACATTTGAGCCACTGTGTAGAGGCCTCTCTAATGGGGTCTGGGATAAGAATGGTAAAATGTGTTGGAGCTGGCAGAGGCGCAGGCCGTGTTTTTGTTTATAAATAGCTCCAGCCAGCATTATTCCACTTGCCGTTGTCCCATAATCATCAATCACTCCTGCATTCAGGCTGGCTTCTCACACTCACTAGAGAGGAGGTGCACAGTGAGCTGTGCCCTTGCACCTCTACGCGTGCAAGTACATAAAGCAGAGTGTGGTGAGTAAGACAGAGGTGGGAGTTAGAGAAAATGGGGAAAAGGCTTGTGCTGTGACGGATTGAGTTATGGCACCTTCACTATGGCTGTTCAAAGTCCTCCTTCTCCGCTCCTCAGGTCATTGGATGCGCCCACATCTACCATTGCACTTTTTCAACACACACATACAAACACGCACACACATCCTTCATCAGAAGCAACTGGGAGAGTACTAATGCAATGGACCTGCTTGGTCAGGCACAACTGTTTGCTTGTGTTTCATTTGTCTCTGTCACTCTATCTGCCTTTGGAGAGAGCTCACAGTGTTGAGCACACTGCAAGGGAAAGATCGTAGAGAGATAATAAGGGCCATTTTGCACTCTAATGCCATACAGACACATGAACAAACGTGGTATCAATGCAAAGATATTTCTTTCATTCCTATACCAAGCATGTTTTAGTCCATGCACTCATCCTGCTACATGTACCTTTACATGCATGTAAGCACAGGCATGCACGCATCCGCAGTGTATCTTTTTACAGATCATTGTACAGAGTATGAACACACACACACACACACACATACACACACACACACACACACATACACACACACACACACACACACACACACACAGACACAGACGTTTCCTCCCAGCGTTACCATGGCACTGGCAGCAATACAGTAGGAATCTTGCTGATGTTAACAAAGTGGTTATATAACTATTGCAGTGATAAGTCGTCAGTCTTACCTAAGCCCTCTTCTGTGTTTCTATTCAGACTGACTCAACAGCTCTTCGTGTACTGTACCTTTCACAAGACACCTCTGAGCACATGACCTAAACTGGCAATAAGCAATTCTTTCAATTCAAAAGAAAGATAACCTTGCTTGAGCTATAATAAACATCTTCCTGCTTCAAAAACAAAAGTAGATTCTTATCACTGTCAAATCTTAGTCAGCATCTCCACGTTGTGAGAAGAGTTTTACACTTTGTTATATGCAGCTTACGTGAGAAGCACACCCACCTTCTACCAACATTCTTCCCTGCCCCCTGTCTCTTCCTTGCCTTGCTCTTTCTCTGTTTTCCATCTCTAAACAGTGAACATCTGATATGTGTAAGCTGATTCTGAGGCTCACCTCCCGGAGTTCCTTGGCCACATCCTTGAGCTCTATGAGAATGCCTTCTAGCTGGTTGATCACCATCTTCATGTGGCTGCGGATGCGTTCTCTCGGGCTGGGGGTCTCAGAGGTGTCCCGGGCCTGACCTCTGCTGAGGGACATCCTTTACAGGGCGAAGTGGGGCCAGTGGCCAATAGGCTGAGGGCGTGGGGGAGCCGAGTCGGGGTCCATGTCTTTGGCTACAAGGAGCCTCAGTGCTACTGATCCGAACAGGGGCCCCAACCACGCAGGGAGACCTCAACATCTTAAAAGCACCTGGGCAGCCAAAACACCTTGCCTTGCCCGCACACTCGACACAGGGTCACACTCTGACATCCATGCCTTTGGATTGATGGGTTCAAGAATGTTGAGAAAATGACTGTGGGATGATTCAACCACAGTAAATCCATGGAAAAGAAACAGGCAAAAAAACATGGGCTCTTACATAATCATGTTGATCCAGCTCATCTCATGTCAGTGTATATCTTTGAAACTGTTCCCAAGATGATGAGATGAGATTCTATTCTTCTTTCACTTGTCCTGTACAATCTTTTTTAGTTGTGAAACACAGTGACATAATGGCAGGCTACAATACAAAAGTAGACGCAGCAAAAAGTGTGATTCTTAAGAAATGGGTGTTTATATTCATCACTCTATGGAGTAAACTATCCAGGATAAATAGAAAAATAGAACTTCCAGCAGTTGCTTAATCTTCAAAATTATTGTGTTCTACATTATCGATGGCCAGCAGGGAGTAGATCTGCCTTCATCTCCCCCCTCAGTGAGGGTCACTGTTGTTTAAAAGAGAAAGGACAGACACTGGGGATAGTCCTCTGTACGGTGTAACGTTTCCTCCTAAGGTGAACCGGGACAATAAAAGGGATGAAAAACAGCCTACATTAAAATAAACATCTCTTAACATCCATTTTCTCTGCACATGATGACTTAATCGTGTCCTTCATTTTTTGTCCGTGAAAGGGAGAAAAGTAGGTGGACGGTTGCGGAGGTTTTCAAGGATGTCAGATCTCCCATAAAGCACCTCTTGTTCCAGGTGGAGCAGAATCAGAATTGCTTGATTTCTAAGCCAGAGGAGCATGACTTGCTTTCAGAATTGATTCAAAAAATACCCCCAAAAATCATGGTGCGAATAAAACACAGTCCAAAAGGTCTGGAGGGGGGACGAGCACCTTCGCTTGGAATCGGGGTGGCAGCTTGTTTTGTTTTTTTTGTCCCTATGCAAAACTGTTCTTCAAGTCCTCTCACAAATTCTGACCCACAGCAGCCCAAAGGGGTGTGCCCAAAAACCAAGGGAGCAGAAAGAGATTCTCTTCTCTCTTCAGTTGTTGCTAAGGAAACCCAGTCTGCCTCCTTGTGCTGTGATTGGATAATTATTTTACTTCTTATCCGTGTAGTGTATGTTTCCTCTATGGACTCTTTTCAGTGAGGCAGAAGGCTCTGTGCCATCCAGGAGGACGAGATAAATCCCATGAAAGCTTCCCAGAAGAGCCCCAGAGAACGAGCGGCGGAGAGAGCTTCTCGCCAAATCCAGAGCGATGCTGCTGCCACAGGATATGCTGGCCAATCACACATGGCACCTGGACAGACGGGAAAGAAAGCAATCACTCTCTTGCTCTTTTCTGCCTCATTCTTTACCTCAGCTTCTTTCCATTTCTGCATCTTTCTGTCCTCCTCTCACTCTCTCACTCTCACTCTCTCTCTCACTCTCTCTCTCTCTCTATATGTCATAGCAGTGCTCTGAATAAAACGCAACAACAGTGTGAGGAGAGAGCTAAATTAACCGGCTGATTGGACTTGGCAATTCTTAGCTGTTTTTGAAAAGCATCCTTTGCTTCAGTTACACTTGCTCCACTTCCACACAAACATACATGCAGACACGGACTCACCTTTTCTATACATCACTTGCTGTTGCTATGCCCAACGCTCGCTGCCTGTGCACAGCAGGATGATTCAAGCTACACAATCTGCTGGTTCCTTAACAGTCTCACTCCCTCTGTCGCACACAGTAACATCTTCTTGATGCTTGATGCTGTTCTCGTTTCCTCTCTCTCTCTCTCTCTCTCTCTCTCCCCCTCTCCCTCTCTCCTCTATGGCTCTCCCTCTCCCTCTCTCCCTCTCCCTCTCTCTCTCTGTCTCTCTCTCTCTCCTCTATTGCTCTCCCTCTCTCTCTCCTCTATTGCTCTCTCTCTCTCTCTCTCTCTCTCTCTCTCTCTCTCTCTCTCTCTCTCTCTCTCTCTCTCTCTCTCTCTCTCTCTCTCTCTCTCTCTCTCTCACTCTCTCTTGCACACACAGTTCTATCTCTCCCTCCCCTACTTACTGGCTTGACAGAGAGCGAAGCGTCTATCAGCAGGGTTATTTCACTCCAAGGCTGTGGCTCATCAGAGGAAGAGTAGAAGTGGAGGATGAAGCTGTGAAGAAGGAGGAGGAGGTTGGAGGCATGAGATGGTTACGATGAATTGCCTGATAGCACAGTGAAAAAAGGAGAGGAGGCTGAAGATGACTAAAAAGCCAGAGCGGCGAGGAGAGCTCCTGCTTCAAATTCTGATGCTGTTGCTGTGGCTGCTACCATCACTCAGATAACTGTGCTGCTGAAAAGAAGCCACCCGTCATCCCCATCAGCTCTGACTGCATCAGGAGGCTGCAGACAGAGAGGCTGAACTGCTCAGCCGATATGTGCAGAGCTGTGAAAAGGAGCTGTGTGATTCCTGTGACAGTGTCTCCTCGCGGTCTATCTGCCCATTTGCATCCCTCTCCCTCTTCCTGTCACTCTCTTCATCCCCGTCTCTCTGCCCCTGCGCCCTCGCTGTGTCCTCACTGACTGCCTGGATGAAGGGAAGCTGATGCCAGAGTTTATTGTGGGGCTCGGGCTCCTGCCAGCACCACTCGGCTGCTCTGCTCTGCTCTATGGAGGAGGGGCTTAGTGCTTTAAAGGCACAGTTTCTTTCCTTCTCTCTCTCCTCTCCTGTCTTTTATTCAGCTGTAGTATCGCCCCTTGCTATCTTCTCTCAGTGTGCCCGTGTATCCTTCCTCACTGCTCTATCTAGGGTGTTATCTCTCACTTCAATTATAATGTGGACTTACTGTGCCGCCAGCCAAGCACCACTGTAGGGACAGAGAATGTCCAAAAAATCCTGGCTTTTACATCATTAATAAACAAAGCAGGTTGGTGTTTGATGACCTCATCTGACTGAGAGACAGAAATAGGGAGGGAGGGCCCACATGACTTTTCCTCTGCCATCCTCTTCATCAGGATTTCTTTTTTAATAAAAGACAACCTTGCATAAACCCACCAGAGGCAATTACTGCAATATTAAATTAGATTTCTAAAGCAGATAACATAACAGCAATGCAAATTCACAATGATACAATCTTTGGCGTGTTGTGTGTGCAAGTTTCCAGAAGGTTTTGGCAGATAACTGTACTGAATTGCCACAGGCACAGTGCATTGTTTAGTATTAAGTGTAAAGAGAAATGCAGAGTGGATTCAGATTGGGAGGATCTTCCTTACAGATGAATTTGTTCTGAGGTCCTCTGTGTATTCTACTTCTAGTATCACAGACGTTATGCTGATTCTGTAAGGCTAATTGGGGGAATATTCTGCACCATAATATATTCCTTTTTGAATGTTTTCTTTGATTAATAAATTATTGGGTTTGGGCTCTCAGAATATAATAAAGAATGTTATAACTTATATGCTGTATACAGTATACCTCTCAGTACACAGTAATAGTGTGTCACCTCAGGACCCCAGTGGGTTTGGGAGGTGAGATCATGTCTCTGTGTCTTTCGCACATTACTGATGCAGAGTTAGATAAGCAGTCTGCAAGAAAGCAAGAATCAGGTGTCCTTGAGCATGTGCTTTCTTTGGAGATACGATATTTGCTCAAGTATCCCTTCTTAGAACACAGCAACTCTTCTTTTCCTGACTAACCTGTATGCACACATGAGATCAATATGCCTACAACAGGCTTGGTGGTTCGCATTGTTGACTCGCAAAAAGAAGGTCCTGGGTTCAAATCCCGCCCACTGAGTCAGGCCCACCAAAAAATATGAGTATGTAGGCATACACACACTCCTCTCTAAAGGAGACTTGTTTTGATAATTTGGTACCAGTTAGACAACAGTTAGAAATAGTTAGAGATTTTAGTGGACCTGCATTGTTTGGAACTGCCGCCCATAAGCTATTGCACAGCTCTTATTGATGTCGAAGAGGTCATGGGTGCTTTTACTCCTGCTTTTTTCCCCCCTGCTGTCTTCTCTGCAGTGTATTTGTTTCAAATCCCATTTACAGAATGTACAAAGGACATTTCTGTCTAATAAATTGGTGAAAGGTGAGCACAAAGTTATTAGAGGTAATCATTATCTTCGCTGTCTCAGCAGCCACACATATGTTGACATAGATGTGTGGGATAACTTTGACGTAAAACGCCGTAAATGGCTGTAAAACACTGTGAATAAAACCTGCTGGACCTCAGAAAAAGTAAACACATGATTTAGTTAGTTTGTTCTCTAAAATCTTTTCAAGGATTATTGATATAAAACTGATATAAAACTTGGCAGTAGTGTGAAGAGGTCAGAAGAAGTCCTTTATGATGTATATCAGACAGCACCACCCTCTAACCTGGACTATTGATTATGTAACCGTAAAGCACTGGCAAGCACATGAGTGATTCCACCAGTTATTCTCCAAATACACATTTTTACAAGGAGTACTTGAGCCATTGTTGGAGAAAAGGAACGTTTTCAAAGCTAAATTTGTAATAATTCCAGAAATAATTCAAAAATATTGTGAAACTAAAGCTACCCAAGCCAGACAACACATGAATTATTCTCACTTTACCCTAATACTAGACAATGGACTGTAAATTGTTTCAAATATTTTTTATATGTATTATTCAAAAACATGTTTTACTCTATTGGAACAAAATGGGTAAACACTAAACAGGCACTGTGTATAAGAATATAAGGGGAATAGATATTCAGATCCGAGCCATATCCTCCATATCCTTTTCTTCCTCACTATTTAGCTCTCATTCTGCCTTCAGTACCGTAGTTTCCCTTCACTGCTGCTTCGAAATGCTGAAAAACAAATCAACACTTGCTCCCAACAACAACAATGTTTATGTTCATGAGACAAATCCATGTTCCTGTGTAGAATCCTCTCTTTCGCTCATTCACAGCCACCTAGTCACCTCCGTCTTTGTTGCCATAGTCATCCACAGCCTCGCTCATGCATCCACCTTTGACCTCATTATTGGGAATTTGTTTGCATTAATGACTGGAAAATCCTCACATTGTGGATGATTAATGTATTGGGTTTGTTTCCAAAACGACAAGAGACTCCAGATGTGACTGTCTGACACAGTGAGATAGTGGATGGACTTTTTCAAGAGAAGTTTCATCCTTTGGATATTTTACTGATGAGGTTAAATATTTATGCTTACATGTCACAGCTACTGTGCATATGAAAAATGCAAATGGTAACATGGGACAGACTCAAATGAGTGTTAATTGCAGTTTTTATTGCACATTCAACACATATTCATGAATATTACATAAAAAAACACTTGGCAGGCAACTTGTGTCTGACATAATTTATGTGTAAGTACGTAGTGGTGATATGTTTCCACAGAGTAGAGTTTCACTATAGGAGGCTTAACAGGATACACTGGTAACATGATATTTATTCAGTATGATTTGGGTTTGATGGTTTTATGTTGATTGAGACAGTAATTTGATTTAGGAACCGGGGGACTGAATGGCTGTGTTCTTGATTTCACACAGACCTCTGATACACTGAGTGACAGAGGGCTCAAAATCCAAGCCCGTCTTAAACAACACCAGTCTCTCCCCTTGCCTGTCTACTGACCTTTTGATATTTGACTCTGTTTGTGTGTGTGTGTGTGTCTGTGAGTTGTGCAGCAGGCAATGAAGCAGAGCCTGCCTCAGACCATAACACTGTGATGGATCAATGCTCTTACTCAATGAAATGAAGCTTATGTGACTCTTTCCTCACTCAAAATTGTCAATGTCAGTCTGAGATTTGCACCAGCAACCATCTAGTTACATTTCTGCTTATCTAGCCTCTATTGCCAAAGAGTCAGCACACCTGCAGCAAAGGATTTTCCACATGACCTTCCATGCAAATGGTTTATTTAAAGGATTATGTATATTTGAAGGAGGCATTCTTTCAACTTCTTCCTCAGCATGTAAGCAAAGATGGCTTTCAAACTTCTGGTGCAGTCCAATCCATGCTGCCTTAACAAGCAATCTGCAATCAGAGCTGATAAGGAGTTATGATGATAAGGAGTCTCAGGTGTAAAGACAGACCCAAGACTTGAGGCAATAGCATGGGACTAGCATGGACATTGGAGAAGTGGATTTTAAGCTGGAAAGGTCGACCAAAGGATGGAACTAGCAACAGGTGGTGGGTCTTTGATAATAAAAGGTTATATCGTTGCTTAGTGTATTGCTTCAACAGCAGCTAGACACAGTTAAGAGCTCTGATAGCACAGGAGTAGAGTAGATCAGAAAACGGTATGCCTGGTGTTTGTTTTGGAATTTGTGATGAAAGCATCTCAGACAGTAAGAATCGTAGGATTGTGCAGCAGGTCTTAGAAAAAAGAAACACACAAACACAGTGTGACATCAATGTCACAACAAAGCTGAATATTGTGAGTCTTTTTCCCCCAGCGCTTCCATCTGAACATGTGTTGAGCAAGTTTACAGTGACATCAACACAGATTGGCTAAGGACTCATGGTTGCCGTCTGCTGTGATGATGCACTGGAGATAGAAATGAGTGCAGCTGTGGCTATATTGTTATATAATAATGTCATACATAGCTGATTCTGCCCAACTGGCAAATCAAATGGGATAACAAGTCATTGATCATCACAAATATCATTATTTTAGAAAGATGGGTTTTTTTGATTTGCTGAGATCTGTTTATTGAATGCCATTTGTTATGTATTCTGCTAGAACTGCAAAGACACTTCATCTTTAACAAAGAGAGGAAAAAGACTTGTGGGATAATCTTTATTTCAAAAGGGGAAATGTAATCCTTGATCAGGAGGAAACAAACGAGAGGGCAGCAGAGGTGACTCAAGGCTGAAGTTCTTAAAATACATTCATTACAATTTATGTTTCTGCTAGAAGTAGATATATAAAGTAGTAATTGAAGTTGATTGTTTGAGTTAAAGCAATATGTGAACTGTGGTAAATTGGGGTTGAATATTTTTTAAATGTTACTGCAAATTACAAGATTTGTCTTTGTTTATTTTAGAATAGTGAAAAAATTATAGAAAACTGTGAAAATTAGATGATAAAAGAAACATATGACACTTTTTTAGTCATTTCTGGGTTTTTTAACTTATTTTGGGGAAACTCCAGCACATAATTACAAGCGTATTTGTCTCTGATCTTCAATTTCTCTTTCCTTTTCATTGGCAGAAGTACACTCAGAACTCTGCTATCCGTTAGATGACCTCTTGTAGTGTGAGCTGCACATACAATGTTTCCACAAAAACACTCTAACATTCTGGTACATCTGGAAACTGAAAAATAACCCTCCAAGAAATGTGTGTGTGTGTGTGTGTGTGTGCGTATTTGTGACAGGAGTTGCTAATTTGCAGGCACAACTATCATTCCCAAAAGCACCTGGTAACCTGCTCTGAATTTACATTACTTGTGACAGTTGGCTGTCTTAAACTGGCACAGCGGCTGAAAATGGAGGTGGAACATCATTCAAAAATATCCTCGGTATTCACACGGACCTAGAAGAATTACCCAAGCCTGCTGAAACTGTGCCAGGAAGAGGACATCAGGGTTCAAATGTATATAAATTAGAAATATCATTTAACCCATAGTTGGGTTGTATACAGTGTAATTCCACTGTTATCTTTTATCTTTTCAACCTGTTTCCCCCTGTCTTTGTTCACTCTGATAGCAATGTCCTCTCTGTCTCCTTGTGAAATGCTAAGTAGTCTCCCCCCCTTTAACCCTGCTCTTCTCAGAAGCTGAAGTATCTTTGGTGCGCCGTTTGCCAAGAGCTATAAACAAGTGTAATAGAATTGCAGAGGGGGTTAGCCGAGATAGCCGACAGTGCAACTCCCATCACCCTTGGCGCTCCCCAGTTGTGCGCTAACAAGCCCAGCGGCCTCATCGCAAACTCATAACGGGTCGTCTTTGCATCGTTTTCCTCGTCGCCCCTCCCGCCTTCTCTTTCCTATTCATTCTCCTTTGTTTTGCACACCTGTTTGACAAAGTAAATGTATCATTGATCATTTGTCAGTTTGGGGTAAACATTCTAAATGAAGCTTTTGACACTTTCTAAATCTGTCTCTCTCGTGTCAAATCCCTTTCATTGACGTGAAACACGCTCGCCGACCACCAGCCCAGAGCAGAGACGCGCCGTGGTTGTGACAGCAGCCTCTTTTTCATGTTAAACACAGAGACAGTATGGATGCCCGAGCTAAACAGTTATGACACGGAGATGAAAAGAAATGCATGTCTGTAATGTCATTCCAGTGCCGTGCCTTTCAGTGACGAGCCTCGCACTGTTTGCATAATGGAGTTAAAGATAGAGGGTCAAGCAATTCATCCTGTTACAACAGCTGCCATACAGGGCCTCCAATGTAAACGTCAGTCACTGATGAACATATTGTGCGGTGAGGCTTGCAGAGTGGAGTCACTCTAAAGGCTGTCACTCAAATTAGCATACCATATACTGTAGTATAATCCTTTTACAACCCCATACTGTGCATCAGTGCCGGTCGCTAGATGATTTTGAAACCAGTAACTAGTATGCATGGCTCTAATATATACTGTATGTGTGTGTATTTGGCAGAAGTCAGAATGAACTCTTGCAGTGACAATGGTGCAAAGGGACATTCTGTAGATAAAATGTGTGCCTGCTCCACGATGCATATGGCTGAGCTCCGACACATATCAACCCATAGTTCCTCAAGAGGTGTCATTAGCTGATTTAGGTATTAATGGCATATAACGAGGAAGATGCATTCAAGTAGAGGATGGGAGGATTGCTAAATGTGCCAGTGAATAGATAAATATGAGAATGTACTGTGAAATGGAGGCTGAATTATTCAGCTCGACCCTGATGTCTACTGCCACTCTTGTTTCGTCGCCTTAGGCGGCCACAGTTCCACTGTCACTGCCTTAGTTTGGGTGCTGTAAGGAGACAGGCGGTAGACACTGCTTTTCTCTAGTTAGTCTGCAGACTGACAAAAATTAAATGATTCATTATGATTTACCCATTTGATAACCGATGTGCCAACCGTCTGCCACTACTAACATCAAGGCAATCTTCAAGTATGTGGGCACACAATGGATAATAACATCTCATGCAGTGTTTATTGAATCTGATCATCTGGACTGGACTCCAGTGACTGCCTTGTCGTCAGCTGTTCTTTCACAGCAAAGACCTTGTGGCATCATTGAGAGACAGCTGACAGGAGGTAACAGACCCCAATGGGGCAGCAGCAACAAAAACAGCAGGACACCAACTGTAGAAGTGGTGCACCTGTGGTTGGAGAAAAAGCGACATCTGCATTGGGCTTGAAGATTGGAGACAATAGATGCTTGATTGAAGAGAGACAGGGGCCAGGCATTGACCAGAGCCTCTAACGATGTTGGCCAAATCAGTCAAGGGAAACTCAGTGACTGGATGCAAACCAAAGCTCACAGAGTGTCAGAATTCCTGTCATAGTGGAGGTAAACTCGGAGAAGTTAGCAGAGGGACCGAACCACCCACCAAGACCTTCAACAGAGGAAGATAACCAGGCACAGACCGCATGTCAAGTGGCCAAGTGCAGCTGATGGGCAGCAGTGGGAATTAGTTGGCACTGGCTTGACCCAAGCATTGGAGCAACTCAAAGGCACTGTGGAAAAGCTGAAAAAAATGGGGAAATCAGGGACTCCAGAATTTACTGTTGAGCCCTCCGGAGACATTGAGAGATCATTTTTCAACTTTGTTAGCTTGACGACATCGTTGTAGCTTTGCTAAGTTTGATGATGCCACTTATACATTTTTTAAAATTCCAATAATATATTATATTATATATATATTTTATTCATCCACTTACCAGCCTCTTTCCTTTTTATTGTGTCTGCATGTGTGTGTGTTAGTGTAATATGCATGGAATTTTCAACATATTCAATGTTAAATGATCAAATATATCACAACTTCCAAATACACAGTCCAGAATTAGCAAATCTCAAAAACACCAAAAGCGTTAAAGTGTTTCTCCAATGACCAAATTCTCACAACATTCATGTCACTCTTGGTATTGCTGGATTCAGGCCTCCGCCCTCGTCTTTTTTCAGCTCTCATCAACACCATCACACTGGCAGAGTGATGTCCCCCCCCCCACTTCACCCCACCCCATCCCGCCCACCCCTCATCAGTGACTCATCACAGCCTCTCAACATGTGTCATGATAGCCAGCGGCCTCCATCTGTCTCCCTGGAGCCAGCCAGCCATGTCCATCTAGGGAGCCATGCAGGCAGAGAAAAAGTAATTCCCAAGACAAAGTGTGTTATGCCACGCAGCCGTTCCCCTTGAAAATGAGAACTCCATTTGGGGAGCACAAGGTAGTTTAGCAGGCAGGACGGCTCCCTGTGTGTCACAGAGGCCGGGAAACGTGGCCTCGGCGCTGCGGTGGAGAGCTGCCCGGCTGTAGATATGGAGGAGAGATTTGTCATCCTGAGCCTCATGCTGACATGCTGTTGGACATGAACACACACACACACACACACACATAGACACAGAAGCTCAAAAATACACATGAAGACACATATGAGACAGACCTGTGTGTGTGGTTTGTGCATTCAATCACAACCATGTAGACACATAAACAGGTCACATAGATATAAAACATGTTTTGTGAATCAATTTCTCTCCCTCTCTCCCTCTCTCCCTCTCTCTGTCTCATGGGTTCTCTGTCTCTCTCTCTCTCTGTCTCTCTCTCTCTCTCTCTCTCTACCTCTCTACCTCTCTCTCTCTCTCTCTCTCTCTCTCTCTCTCTCTCTCTCTCTCTCTCTCTCTCTCCCTCTCTCTCTTTCTCTGGTTGTCTCTCTGGATGTCTCTCTGACCAAGTCTTAATGAATTCTGTATAAGTTTGATTAAATAAAGCATTTGCAAATGTACTACATCAGTGTGTTTGTGTTTGTTTTGTTTGGTACTGTGACGCCTTTAACTCCTCTGCTGTGAAGTTGTGTAGCTGAGGAAGTAACAAATATAGAAAGAAATTCGAAAAATCCAGCGATCAAAACATTTCAGTACTGCTGCTGACAGTGTTGAATGGTTTGTATGGAGTCACTTTGCAGGGAATATGGAGGCCTCTGCCAGTCAATCACATGCAGCTTGTCACAGCTGATGACAGTGAGCTACAGTACATCTGTACAAAGTGTTTGAAGCCCATCCTTTCCAACGTGCCTGATATTGGGAATATTTTGCAACTCAGACTTCAGCACTATACTCCTAGTTGGAATTTAGCCTAAACGTCATACAAATGCTAATGACATATGCTGGATTGACATCAGTATTCTACTCTGTGCTGTAGCTACTGCAGTTATGCTTTGTGGATTATCTGGGATGTAACCAGGATTTTTTCTTCAGGTGAAAAAGCTAAATTACTCAGAACTGGATCCCCAGAAATGGCTAATTAAGCACATCATCGCTTAATCAAACAGACTGGTCTTGTGTGAAGATGAAAGTTTTTACATGTGACCACACAGCAGCGAGCCTATAGAAAGATCTTATTGACTGACCTTTAATATTTGTTATTTTATAGAAAGCTTCATGTGTTTTGGCAAAGCTGAAAAATCAATAGTTGTGATGAGAATATTGATGGAGACAAGCGGTGTCTCTCTTTGCACTTTGTCTCTCTCTTTCTGTGTGTGTGTGTGTGTGTGTGTGTCTGTGTGTGTGTGTGTGTGTGTGTCTGTGTGTGTGTGTGTGTGTGTGTGTGTGTGTGTGTGTGTGTGTGTGTGTGTGCGTGCGTGCGTGCGCGCTAAGAAGATGATTTGTCATTTGGATTCAGCAGTTACAGATTGGTTATTATGGATCTCATTACACGTCTGGGGATGTGCATGATGTCGCCTTTGAGCTGCTCTGTCATGTACCTACAGTCGAATCCATAGTGAGGCAGTTTTACTTCTTTAAATGTATACTGAATATTAAAACAGATTGCAGAAATCAGGATATTTAGAAGAGTTCATCCAGTCATTCAGTAATGAGAAAATTGGCCATTGCTGAAATGAAATGCATGAGTCTTTTATATTCATGTTCTTAACACTCACTGGCTAAATCAGAGGAAAGCATAGGGAGACCTAAAAAACAACCTCTACACACACTTCCCAGCTTCACTGATGCCTGGGGGGCAGAGATGTCTGGAACGCTACGATAATTTCTGTTTCTTACCTTTTCTCTCTGTGTCTTCCTCTCTCTCTGTCAGACACACGCAGAGCTCACAGCGACTCACACACTGTATCCCAGCAGGTAAACAGAGCTAAAAATGACAGATTAGCACCCTGTGTGAGGTATCCTACCACATTAAAGCGTAAGAATTCCTGATGTTAAATATTTAAATGGGTGAAAGCAGACATTAATGTGGTGCTAATGAGAGCGTGAATAACATGCACTATCATAAAGCGTATAGGACAAGACAGCATGGGACTGTGAACACCACTGTTCATGCTGGCACAATTCTTTGTTTCACAGAAACAAAGCTTTGGAAGAACTATTCTTAATAATTAAATTAAATAGTTCTAGACACATACGTGAGTGTAGAGGTGAAGAAGCCTCTGTAGTAAAGCAGTCACTGTGAGCTTAAGTGAAACCTTTGCCAGTCAGTCGAAGTGCATTTTCAAGTTATTCACATTCGTCAGTTCAATAACTAAGAAGTATTTCTGCTTGAAGAAAATATTTGTATTTTGTGGTTACAGACAAGATTATCAGGAGAAAGAGGAAAGAATGTAGAAAGAAGAAATGAGGGACGTAGAGCGATTGTCCTATCAGACAAGAGAGCGACAAGCTACTCACACAATAACTGTCATAAAATACGCAAAAAGAACCTTTATCTGTTATGAATTCTCTTGGAGCCGTGATTTATATTTAAAGGTAAACTGTAAAATTCTCATGGTGACTGAGATGTGATTGGGAAAAGGTGACATTGCTTTATTCCTTTGGGCTATTTGCTGACTTAATTGCTATTTAAATACTTAAATTAGTGCCTTATTAAGATGGACATTTTTGCCCAACACTGCCATCCCAGTTTTGACTGTAACTTAAAAGAATGTTTTTTAATAAGATGGAGGGAAAATTAATTTAGCTTGCTTCACTTACACAAATAAAACTCTCTCTCTCTCTCTCTCTCTCTCTCTCTCTCTCTCTCTCTTACACACACACACACACACACACACACATTTATGATTACATTTTACTATTTGCACAAATCAATGCCAAAGAGAGCAACTCATACTGGATTTGGATGCAGATACCAAAACCAATAATGATATTATCAGCTGACTCAGAGTTTTACAAACTGCAGTAACATTTTGTGGTTTAGATATTTATCATCAAGATTACAGTATTCACTTGATTAGTTTAATTATCATAATAATTGAAAAGACAATTGAATCAAAATTAAATCAAATGATTGAGTAAACATAGAAATATAACAAATATTACATTTTAAATACAGCTGGTAAAACATTTATGCACTGAAATTTCCTCCGTCATATCTGCTAACATGCGTGTACTCCATTATCAATATAATCTATAATTAGAATCAGTTTGGTTAATTTGCAGATTGGAGATGCATATTCAGTCAGATGTATCTTGCCACACCAGCCCACTTGTAGCCCAGAGAACACATCACAGCATAACATGTTATTACAAGTGGAACTGGGCTCGACATATGAATACATCGCTCCCTGCAAAGTATGGAGCAGAATGTGAATATCCTTTGTGTTAGTATTTTCTTTACTTGCCCCATATCTCAATATATGTGGCCACCTTGTCTCAATGAAATTTCCCCTCACATAACTGCTCACCAATCGGGCATCATTAAATTTCCGCCGCATCGCTACAGGGTTATCAGACTCTAGATCAGTGCAGTGAATGTAAAAGCGTGAACGTTTCCACCATTACTTTGTTGTCAGTCCTTTAAACTGAGTGCGGAATCTCCGGACAGGCATTGCTGCCTTTCCTGTTCTCAGTCCTCTGTGTATTAGAGGCTGCTCAATGATGATGCTGTTGACTTCTTTGTAGGGAGAGATTGGGCAATAAGGAAATATTGCTGACACACGTAAAATCATTTTTTCCTGTTTCTAATATTCCCATGGAGGGCGTATTTATTATAACACCCTCTGAATTTTATATATGCTTTGCATCTATCATAGACCTCTGGCACAGGGTTGTCTCAGTTCAAGCTTAGTCTCAGTTCAAACATAGTTTATGTTGCTGCTGAGTTTGTAAATACAGGGCTGCATGCACCTGCTTGCCTGTACGTCTGTATGTATGCACCTCTAATAATGTGTGATATGTCACTGTAGTTCTCTGTGTAGACATTTCCAGGTGCACGTATACGGTACACTTGTACAATATAATGGAAAGCAATATTATCCGAACAGCAGCAACAATCACAAACACAGGATTGAATTTAGGTGTATTGTATTGAATTGGACTCAATTCAATACAATGAACGCTATGTACACATCTGTAGGACCATACCATACCATAAGCATTCACATTCCTTTTTGCGAGTATACAGACGACAATACGACCAAGAGGAATGGAGTGCCTCAGAGTTTCCGTATAAGAGGCAACTGAAGGCAGCCTATAATAGCTTATTAGTGCATGAAGGCCGCAGCTGTGAGGAATATCAATGGCAGGGAGACACAGTGTGATTGTTTGTCTATGTGTGTGTGTGAGTGAGTGTGAGTCCGTTTATGTGGGTGGCTTCATAGTGACTGAATTCACTCTCTGCGTGCACTCACATGGCTGTATTAGTCTTTGCATGCTCATTAATTTAAACACACAACTAAAGATGTATTCCAATACCCCTATGAGTGCTTGTATGCGTGTGTGTGCGTTTATCATCGTGGGCTTGTGGAGGGTACACACACTGCAATATTCTCAATCCCCTTTAAACTACTGGAGGGCCAATGAAGACAACAGGGGTTCTAACAGGGTGCAGTCACTCACTGCCATTGTCTGTCACTCACCCCCCTCTCCCCCCACCCCCTCCCTCCACACTGCTCATACACTGCCCTCTGCTCAGTTGTCTCGCTGACCGACAAATGATGAGAAGTGACAGCCAAGGACTGCCCCGCGCTCAGCCACAGCCTTGGAATTGAGTCAAACATGCAAAGAGCCATCATACCAACAAATACACACACAGGGCAGACATAACGTGTGCATCAGCAGTCACTACACACACACACACACACACACACACACACACACACACACACACACACACACACACATACACACACACACACACTACTTTGACATAAGTTATGTAAAATAAATATTAAGTCATTTTTGCTGTATGTGAAGCAGGAACAAAAATCAGAATCAGCATTTTCAGTGAAAAGTGGCTGTGTAGTTGATAAGTTGGTGATATATCTTCAGTCCTTCTCAAATACTATAAATCATTTATATGGGGGTGAAAATGAAGCATGATGATAATGCATAATGCTGCCCCTCATTTTTAGAAAATTTGCATTTTGCTAGCTTCACTTTAATAATACACACACACACACACACACACACACACACACACACACACACACACACACACTCACACACACTCAAGACAGACATAATCAGTGACAATTTAAATGAGGTCTATCTTTATTCACACTGTGCTGTGACAATCTTACAAGACAAATGCAACATTTGGCACTGCACAGTTTCACTTTGCCCTGGTATCGTTGTATGATTTTCGCTGCGTGATCTGTCCTCATTCTGTCAATGGAATGTTGAACTCGGAATTATTAACATCAATTAGTAGAATCTAATTCATTTCTGTTACCAAGTGAGACGCATTTGTAATTGTCAATTAATTGCAGAATAAATCACTTTAAAGTCCTTAAACATAGTTATTGACGTGCCCCTAAAATTTCAGTAAGAAGTATATTTTTCATCTTTACTATGCCTTATTGACCAAATACACTTCTTCTATTACTATGGACCAAAACACAAGATGATTAGTCTTGTTTTCATCTCCTAAGTGCTAAATGAAACTCTTGGAACTACATCTTATTCATAATGAGACGTGATGGCTCATTCAAAAGCAAGGCTTGTTATATAAAACATTTTTTATCCGCCCTCTTCTGCATTGTAGCATGATGCGTTGTTAAAACAGTAGCTTATCCATTATTAAAAAGCAGCTAAGATCACATTCAAGCAATTCAAGGAAGGTGCAAATCTCATATTGGTACAATTTTATGATAAATACAAGGTGACATAACTGCAGTGATGCTGAGCAAGGTGCAATCAATTTAAGATAGATAAAAAAATCCATTGTTTAAGGTGACTAGGATGTTGACTTTAAAATTGTGCTTCCTCATTATAGTAGGATTTATAAAAGCCAGTGCGAATTTAAAAGCCTGGGGAAGCTTTGATACAGATTTTAATGTGGAAATCTGCAATACCTCAGTGTACAGTGTTGAAAAAAAATTTTAATTGAGGCTTTATGAGACACTTAAATGAGTCATGTGGGCAGAAAATTCAATAAAAAGAACAAACCTTTTAGTGTTGGAGAGTTTATCATTGCATATTAAAATAAATCTCGGAAGCAGAAGACAAATGAGACGAGGGGAAAAAGTAAATACTAATAATGGCGGTGAATAAAGACTTGAGCAGGAGCCTCGAGAAGAGATAATCTCTGTAGACGGTTACAATGGAATCTTGCAGATACTCTTATCTAGACATGAAAGCGGCGAGTTTGGGAGGACTTCACAAACTTTTTCGCGAGCTCAAGCTGTGGTTAGCTCCCTGGAGCACAAAGCAGATCGCTCCTCACACAAGCTGCATTGCGTGAGGCCAGAAAGATGCTTGGCCTCAGTACACAGGAGCTGAGGCCTAAGGGGGGCTGAAACACCAGGCAACAGACAATAATGTCCCCTGTCCGTCTCTGTTCTCAAAGCTGATTAGAGTACCGGGGCCTGGGAGAAGTGAATATATCATCCCTTTTTTTTCCCCCAGCTAAACCCCTGCACACTCAGACCTTGGCGTTTTCCGGCAAAAATTGTATAGAATCCTCCTGACGGTTAAGGAAACTTTAAATTGCTTGTCGAATGGATAATCTTCAAGGGGATTATTTATGGTCTCGATCAATCTGTGCGTGTATTGACATAAAAATGATCTCAACAAAAGTGTGGGTTGTTTTGCTTTTGAGCAAAACGTGTCTGAAAGCCGGTTATATGTTATTTAAGCTCTGTCAGAAGGAATGACAAATGTGCACAATCTGAGTGGATCGCTATTGAAGTAATAGCCAAGTTTTATATTTGGTGGAGAGAGCTCATTTTTCACTGACACATCCACTTGCCTCTTACAGGATGTATCAATCCTGCTGAAATAGGATCAAACATGAACATGAAAACATGAACATGCAATCTATCTATCTATCTATCTTGTATGTTTGTCACATCTATCTTTTTCCCATCATAGTTGCATGTCTTCCTTCTCCTATTGCTCTGAGGAAAGTGAACCGTTCTGTTGTCAACACTCCAATCAGGAGCAGAGGTGCAATTTTCTCCAATGGAAGTTAAAATCAAAGTATGCACCCTGTACTCACGTCCTCTCCCACTTGTTCTGTTCATCTTTGTCTCCCTATATCTCTCCCAGACAGAAACTGCTGCCATGTAAAGATCCACCATCCACTTTATGCATAATACACAGACGTGTGATTTATAATCTATCCAGCACAAGCTGAAATGTCATACAGCAATGAATGATTACGGTAAATGGTAAATGTTTGTAGATACCTGACATGCACTTGCAAGGTAGGAATAATGACATAACATGACATACACAGTGTATTCTAACCCTCGGGTATGGGTAGGTAGCTAAAGTTTACATACTCCAACTCCTGCATAATTTAGAAAAAAAAAGTCACATCAAATCAGCAGGTTTTCATATTGCAGAAAAAATGTCAGTTTGTCCTTTCTCCTAATATGGGAAAAGGAATATGTGGTTCTCTTCCCTCCATCAGACTCCATCGGCTGGCCTTCGTCTGCCAGCCAATCAGGACAAGCTACTGTCAGTCGCCAGCTGCTAAAAATAAACTCTACACCTAATTTTCAGGAGCCTCAAGAGACAATACTGATATGACAAACTCTCAGTCGAGAGGGACCTTTTGTTTACCTGCAGCGCATGAGTTGGTTTCACAATAAGGGGCGACGTCGCTCTAGCTGCAAAATGATGTGAGAAGGCGGACAGAAGTTATTACAGGGATAGCAAACCGTGAAAAAAATATATGTTTCAGTGTTAAATGTCACAGGAGAATACTTTCTGAGGCGGCGCTCCATGGATCCATGAGGGTCCGTCAAAGGCCTGGCTCAGACCTCTGGACCTGGTGAGTGAGTGCTAAATACTGAGCGCAGGGTAAAGTACAGCAACAATCCAACTTCCACTGCTATTGTACTGTTGTACTGTCACCACTCATTCATCTTCACATTCAATTTTCTTTGCACCAGGATGGAGCTTTAGTGCACAAGAACACAATAAATGGAAGGAAACGAGTGTATGGCCAACTAATGGGACGTTTTCATTCATTTTAAAAGGGCAGTATTCAGCCCAGCTGTTTAATTAAATGAGCATTGCTAATGCACCACAGGGATTTGGCAATGGGCATTATCAAGCAAACAGGGCCCACGGCTCCATCTGGCTGAGCCATACTAATTTTTATTTCCTACAGTTTTTATTCAGTATGTTTCATAGCAGACATGGTAATCATACTGTACTTCTGCCATGTTGGCGGTGGGAGGTTCACAGCGCTGCTTTGTAGAGAACAAAGCAGTGCTTGAACTGATCCTGATGTGTTCTGTTTCCTCAACGTGTCTTCTCAAAACAAATCAAGACAGCCTTCACAGCTACTCAAACATGTTTGTGCCGACTGAAACCATGCAAATCAGTGACACTGAACAACTGGCAATTTTAACCAAAGATGGAAATGTGCCTCCCATGGAAGATGTCAGTTGCCAGCTGGGGCAAACATGGAAAAAGAATTACAGCCCCCTCAGCAAGGTATTTAAATGAGGCTTCCACGTTTGTGTTTGCGTGACTAGGGGTTAGATGTTGCCACCAGACAAGGGTAGCTGCAGGCTAGGATGATGAGTTTCTGAAGTCTTCGTTCAGCTTGGTCAGTTCTTCTTTGACTTCAATCAGATTCTCTGTTAGAGGATTTTAATTTGCATCATTCACCTTGCCGGTTGAGTATATTCACAGGCATCACCCTTACTGACTACGCTCAGCCTGGTCTGACATGCAGCCCCGACATTTAAGCTGAAAGACAGACTCGAGTGGTGAGAGCAATGCCACTGGTATTTTGTTTCGAAAGCGAAATATCATTTTAAATTTTTTATTCTGTGTACTGCATATTGCGGCTCACTTCAGTTACACAGGAAGGCAGACACAGTGTCAGAATTACTTAACCCGCTTGAGAGCTGAATTTGACCCACTCTGTCAACCCAGTCTGAGGCCTCCCTCCTCCCTCTCTGCCACAGTCTGCCTATGACAGAGAAGAGGCTGTATCAGGAAGATGCACCAGCGTCGACTAACCTAATTGGACATGAAATGCTGTTAGCCCCCTAGCTACTGAGGTTCAAGTTGATTGGGGCCTGTCATTACAGATTCTCATCTCCTGATTGTAGGTAGGTGAACTTGGATTATCATCACTGCTTGAGATGAGGCTAAAGCCCTCTTTGTGACAGCTAAAATCTGTCCACCTTGACCCCATCCTGTGCCCATTATGGAAGTATGTGAAGAGACGAGCGCAAGGTTCTGCCACACTCTCCTCAACAGTCTACATATAATTCAACCCAACTCTCCTTCATGCCTTCATGAAGAGCTCATCAAGCAAGGCACCAAGAGGCAAGTGGGTGCACTGTGGGTGATGGGATCATTTCTTCTGTAATCACCAGCATGGAAGAACTGGTGAAGATTAATCTAAAGGCCAGGTTCAGTCAGCTGTAGAAAACACGGAGCACGGCTGTCTCTTGATCCTACAGGGGACTGATTGCTTGAGCTCTGCATTAGATTACCAGAGTCAGTGACATGAGTGCACAGATCTGTAGCCATTTCTGTAAGTGAGTTCTATGTTTACCTCCACCAAGGAGCTCATGTTTTCATCAGTTTTTGCTTTTATTTGCTGGTTTCTTAGCAGGAGAGAACTTTTTTCTACAGAACTTGGTGGAAGGTTGAGGTATGGGCCAAAAGAAGAACCCTTCAATTCAATTCACTTTAAATCCAGATCTTTGGTTATCCAAAATTATCCCCAACATTTAATTAATAGTAAAAATCTGTGGTGCAATTATGCTGTTTCAGTAATAGATGGTTTTAAGGTATTGTTAATGGTTGGGGGGGATAATATATTACAATGCACTACTAACTATAACATATGATTTAAAGAGGTGTCGCCTTGAAAGATGTATGCACTTATATGAATGCCCTTATAGCTTTATAATTAAATAATTTAGCAGTACATCTCTATGTTCTCATGATGAGAACATTTCATGGCTGTTTTACTTCTCAGCTTAATCATTTTCAGGGTCTCCAAGGACTGCAGCCCCTCCTATCCAGCTCATTAGTCTATGACTGGTGAGCTGCTCACACTAATGCCAACAGCGATGAGGAGTTTTGGATCTCCACTGCACCTAACTGGAATGCCTTTGTAATGGAAAACAGCCATGAAAACTGGAAGCACATGTGCACAGTACACCTTGCAGCATTACACACATTCCAATTGCAAGTTTGTGTAAGGGTAACAATTGCTCTGTACAGTCCCCTTGTATCAACTGGATAGAGAATTGATGTATTTTTGTGGACAAGATGAACTCGATGATTAAAAAAAGAAATCTTTGTTTATGTAGTCAATTTCAGCATTATGCTTCAGAAAATAACATAAACACACACACACACACACACACGCACACAACTTTATTCATTTACATTGCTCTCATAGTGTTGTTTTGTTTGTAGGGGTTTATATGAAGGTTGAATGAATGTCTCTGAATGAATGTCTCTTTTTTAACAGCATTTTATTTACGACAATCTTTAACAAATGCTGGTTGAACCATAACCTTCAAATATGTAACTATATCGTTAGAAGATATGATAATAAGATAGAGTTTATACACCACACTACAACAAACAACCCAAAGTCTGATGGATTGCAAAATCTGTAATCTTTGGATAGTTGGTTTACACAGACAGAGACACTATCAAATGTTAACATCTTTAAGTGATGTTTTTTCTTTCAACATTTTTTGTTTGTGTCTCAAAACAATTAAATTGAAATGAAAAACTAAATGCCAGAGGAGATAATCATTTGGTTGAACTGCTGCTCGCCAACAATTTTGTTTCACAAGTCAAACAAATTGGGACCCAGTGCTTGAGAAATTAAAATAAATAAATAAATACTGGGACTTTGTGGAGGTGCTTATACTCATAAACGTGTTACTGATCACTGATAAAACAGAATTTTAACTATTGCATTATTACGGCACAGATCTATCAATTCTACCAGAGTTGACCACAGACACCCTGAAACATTTTCTGGTTGTCTAATTTGAAATGTATGAATTTCCACAAGGTAATTTTAACACATAAGGGGCCTAAATTACATTTCCTGCTGTCAGTACATATTTTTGATAGGGTTCGGCAGTTTTATGCCCACCACAATGCAGTCCAATCAGATGGCCTATTGGTAAAAGTACAGTATGAGCTCATGCTTTATTTATTTATTACATGGACAGTCCTGATCCCATATGTGACAATTGAAAAGCTTTGCCATTACGCTGATTGACAGGCGATGTAATCTCTTGATTGATAGAGTAAAGAGAGCCAGGATGTTGACGATTATGAGTTATGTGTGTGTTTGTGTGTGTCAGTTTACGCGTCAAGGAATCATGAGCAGTAGGAAGTATTATGTAAGCAATTGCTGGGCCTGTTCATTTCTCCAGGTGGGGGACTGTATTCCTGGTGGGGAAGTGTACAGTGTACATTCCTTTCATCACCTTTGAGCACCCAGAGTATTGGATCCTCTCATTGGTGCTAAAGTTGGGCTTTGCAATGCTCGCACACTGCATTGAGAAAGTAGACACGGAGTATCACACAGAGTAGATTACTTCTAAAATCACTCCACTTCCTTCTTCATCTTCACCACACTGCATATAATCTTGCTCAGTCCTCCTGCTTGGTCCCTCAAGACCAATTGTCTATCCCATCTCGTCTTGCTTTACTTGCTGATACAGCCGCTCCTTTTCTTTTGGGGCCATTTCATTATGCGGTTGTTGAATATATTTCGACCAATTGTGCCAAAGGAGTTGGTTTGCTATAATATAAAAATCTGACCTCATCTTGCCGAGGTCATGGTCAATAAATGCCTGACAAGAGGGCAGACGGACATAGCTTCAAATTCTAATCTTCTCTTAGCACCCTGTTGGCTTGAGGTGTTACCAAGGTCAGCTCGCTTCCCCCTCCCAGTGGTCAGCTGGAACCAGATGATGGTGGAACATTTAATTTCTGTGCCTCCGTCCTCTCTTCTTCAGCATCAGATTTATTGATATTGACCTTTTGCTGAAATTAAGCCTGCAGATCCCTCGGCAGGGAGAGCAAAGTTTAAACTAATTAAAGAGCACTTCACCAATCAGCAAGGCAAGGCTGGAGCTGTCTCACCGGCTGGCCCGGTGAAATTAAAATAATTTGCACTGTATCAAAATCTGTTCACAGGGCAAACAGTGCCTAAGTAATCTGATTAGGCGAACCATCTATGAAAGGGCAAAGGATCTACTTGGGCTACTTCATATTACCATTTAAGTCAAAAACAAGAATCTAGTCAGAACTTCTGCATTATATGCAAATACATTTTCATAATGTTTGTCCAAATGAAAGTGATTATGCTGGTTAAGTGTTTGCCTAATTGTTTGCAATTAAATGTGTGACAAGTGCTTTCTCACAAGCTTGCAGTGCGTGCGTGCGTGCGTGCGTGCGTGCGTGCGTGCGTGCGTGCGTGCGTGCGTGCGTGCGTGCGTGCGTGCGTGCGTGCGTGCGTGCGGGCGTGCGTGCGTGCGTGCGTGCGTGTGTATACACACAGATGAAGGTTTCATTCAACAAAATATCAAAAGAAACAACAACAGTGAATTGGTTCTCCAATCTATCTGTGTAGAACTACCTACATTGACTTTTGGTTACTTTATTTGTTGAATCAAGCCTAATTTGATGAATGTCTTTGAATTAAATATCAGTGAATCATTTTGGTCTTTTATGAATGGGAAATTCTGCAAATTCTTCTGTTTGGACCAATCTGTCTATTGTTATCTATAACTGAACAAACGGTACCCAATGAATATACAGTACCTGCATTGCAATCATTGCAGGCGGATATAAACTCAGGCTAGCTGGTCATGTTTATTTCCAATACAGAACAGCAAGCTGCAGGCTAGTTGAAGTGCTGATATGAGTTCTTGTGTATTTATTATCAGATTGCAGTGTGTGCTTCTGGCTGCAGTCACTGCCAGCTGACAGAGCTAACAATGCTCTGAATGTAAAATTATGTAATGTATCACATAACAAGTGACATAAAGACATTTTGAAATCTGATCTGGCAATAAAATAATTTATCCAAATTGCAACATCTGCGATATTTGAATGCAACATCACACTGAATACTTTGACATTTCCATGCATTTTTTTGCTGTTCAGACTTGATGAGGACATCTCATTTAAAACTGGAAACCAAGGCTGATTTGGAATGCCAGTCTGAGCATATCCCATATTTCAGATGCTGGAGTAGGTTGAAATGTGGAAGATTGAAAGGACGCAACAGTTTCATCAAATTGAATGTCCATTAGTCTCATTTGTCTCTGTAAAGTTGTCTCATTTATCCAGGTTGGATGATGTCAAGTTGATATGAAACTACCTACCAGACAATTTGTTGTCAAGTTGAAGACATTTCACTGTTCTGCTGGCAGCCAGGAAATCTTCATTTATCCTTTGGGGGTGTCAACCCCCCTACTGAACGAGAATATAATTGAGGCCACCTAATCAGTAAGCGTCTTCCCAATGTGATGTCCCATCTCCAGGTGACATTCAGTCATTAAAATCCGAGTGAGAAGACATTAGAGTCTTACAGATATATTGGCAGGGTGATAATATCGGCTGATACTGTCACATTACAAATTGCCAGTATGTAAATGCCAGAGGACACTGAACATACACACCTCTTCCCATTTCTCTTCTTAATCTGTGGCTGAAAACACATCAGACTCAGTAGGTCTCATCCCACACATTTCCGGCTTTCATGTAGAACTGACCTTCAAAACCACATGACACAAGGTTTGTGGCTCAATCAAAGTGTTTTCTCTTTCAACTAGTAGTTGATTTGACTTCATTTCGGACCCCCCTCCGGTCAGATAGGAAGCCGGATATCTTCCTTGTCGCTCCCTTTTCCTCCAGTTTGGCAGTTTTTCTTTCAGTATTGAAAGTGCCAAAGCACTGAGTGAGTATGTTTACAGGCACTTTGATTATACTGCTATTCAGGCAATAAATAGATTTCTTTTACTGTCACATATACCCACTAAGTATGCTGACTATATCATATCATATATCAGACTAGTAGACCCTTATTATGTGATTGCAAATCAATTCATTCAGGCATATAAAATGTCATAATCCTCCTATAGTCCAAGAATGGTGGAATCTTATTCATTCTTTCCATGTGTCTTACTCGCATTTTGCCGATTAGAGTGCATGAACACAGTGATTGTGTTTCCTCTGTGAGGACATGTCCCATTTCTTACCATTGAATGTGTTACATTATTTTGGTTTTTAACTACACTCACAAAACATACATGCATACTGTATATTTCCCATGTATTTTTGTTTTTGATCAGACATCAGTGTACTCCATGTCATTCAGAACTACACTCTAGGTCAAAACGACGGAATTTGAGGGAGCCTTGACAAAAATGGTTTTCATGTTAGGAAAATTGAATATTGGTCATCATCAGATTAAATACCGATATCATACCAGGTTTACAAATTGATATCAGTTGGACTCCAGCAGACACCCTTCACCCTCTGCCATTCTGTGGTTTAAGTGCTGGCCAGGAGCCTAGCAGCCACTCTCCACAATAATTCTGTTGGTTCCTATTTTCACTGTCACTGACAGTCCTTGTTGTCTTTGATGATGAGGCCGTGTCCTTCATGCGTGTCAGTCCTACCTCACACATCAATCTTGCCTGTTTTAATGTCATTACCCCTGAGGTTTTTGAGAAGTCTTCCTGCCTCTGTTTTCTTAATATAGCCCCCCGTCTTCAAAGGAAACTCACTGTTGTACCCATTACCATCCATCCTATTATCACCTTAAGTATGTTGTCGTAGTGATAACGTATGTATATGTGTATGAATGCAATTGTATCACACAAAGTTCCATTCCTATATCTCTGTTTGTTCAGCTAACTTTAATTGAGTTAGTTTGAACTTTCCTATTCTGCTATGAAGCCCAGCTGCTCCCCAGGTGAGTGTGTGTGTGTGTGTGTGTGTGTGTGTGTGTGTGTGTGTGTGTGTGTGTGTGTGTGTGTGTGTGTGTGTTCTGCATATAAACACAGCTGTCAGTCTGAGAGGCAAGGCATACAGTTCAACGCAGCACCCTGCTATTGTCAGAATACAGAGGAGAATGGAAGTGTGCCTTAACTGCATCTTGATTGCAAACAGTGCTGTGGTAGAGCTTGGAGGGCTGGAAAGGGTGGAGGGGGCTCATCAGAGCATCAGCAAACGGTAAAAGCTCTGTATCCAACTACCTCTTGTCAACAGACTAGCATGACTTGGCTTATATATGGGCATATTTAAACTGTTTGCATTTATTCATGAGTTTGTCTATTTGTTCACTTTCTTGTTGTCACAATGAGCTGACTTTCGGATGTGTACTTTCGGAGATCCACTGGAATTGCAACTCATGCTCACAGTTATTTCATAGGGATCTGCTTGTGTTCCAAAGGTCCACAGTTTGGATTGTTCATAGAAACCATTTGTACTCCTCTCCCTCTCTGTCTCTCTTTATCCAAACAGTGATATTATTTCCATTTCTATCTGGGAAAAAAATGAATTTGTAACAGCTTGAATCAATCAGATGAGTCTCTGTTTTATTTTGTTTGAGATACCAATCACCAAGAATGTACCAGAGATATGGTATAATGAAATACAACAACAAATTTACAGGTTATGTAGGTTTTCTGCTTTTATAAAACCTGAAATTACACATTAAAGGAAACCATTAAATTAAACAGTTGACCTCTAGAACATGATAGTTTCTGGGGATTTCTGTCTTATTGTAAGATGAATGGGGCTGCATTTGAACTTGCTGGTAACATTTGAGTACCTCATCAAAATACAAGAGATTATTTAGCAGATTTTCAACATGCTAAAATAATCATTCCATCACTTATGGTTGGTGGGTTTGGTATTTGTGAAGCTGAACATCCAATATTCCATCCATTATTATTATTATTATCATTTGACTTCTTTATTTTATCCAGAGTCGCAATGAAACTGTTTGCTTCTTTTAATTGACTTAGACCAGGTGGAATATCTCAGATTTAGACCTCAGGGTGGTTTACAAGAGGACACTGCTTATTTCAAAGAACCAAGCAGGCCAAAGGACAGCGAGAGAAGGGGAAGGTGGAACTCTCTTTCAGTAGAGCACATCAAATAAGATCAAAGATCAAAACATGGAAACAGAAACTTATCTCTCAGACCTTTCTTCCACTGTAAGTGCATGTGTGTGTTTGTGTGTGTATCTTTGTGTGTGTTTGTACCTGTGATGATGTCTATTGTTATCTTTAAAGAACACAAGGACAAGGAAACATGAAAGAGAAACACGATGACCTTGAAGATGATTTTGTGGGTGCTGCAGCAATGATCAGGAGTCTTCATTTGTATCTTTGTAACTGGTTTAAATTTTGGAAAGATTATCAAAGTATTCCTGAGCTCCCTTTTTCTAAGGCTATCAAAAATGGAGAGAAAATCACTCTCAAAACTGCATCCATTTAATCCCACTGTGTCTCTATTCTGAGTATATTGCAATTCAATGCAAACCTACAGGGTTACTCAGTTGGATGTTTACAACCTTCTCATATAACATTGATCGACACTGCATGGCTGCACTGGAGGCTTAGCACACACTCTGTATGCCTGGTGGTGGAGAGCTCCTGACCTTCTATTGACAGTTCTTATACTGGGTGTCACCTTGTTGATCAATTCCCCCTCCACAGCAGAAAACTGAATGCCACACCAACCCTGTGGAGCAGGCATACGGAGCATGTCAAAATTCCATACAGATGATGGGGGAGTGGAAATGTAATCATTTCACTCGATGATTTGAACAAATCTGCCTGCAAAGTATTATTCCAATCAAAAACATAATCTCCTAAATGTTTGTATTCATCAGCCGTCACCTCTGCTAATCCCCCGCCTTTGCTTGGCTCTCCTTAGCATCCTGGACCTAAATGCTGCTTTCACATAGAGTCATGAATATTTAACACTGTTGCTGACTCATAGGATAACGATTTTCATGCCAGTACATGACAAAAGATTTCCATTTTTTAACATGTAAATATGGCCGAGACAATTACAAAGCAACAACAAGCAGCTTTTATTCCATCAGTGATTCACAACCCTAATCCAGCCTCTGAGGCGATTTGTCCTCCCACTGGTGCAGATTGAAAATCTGACACATCTCTAGTTTATGGCCCAAACTCTCATCACCTATTCATACAGTAGTTTGTTATTATCACCAACCTTTATTTTCCTAATATCAAATATCTCAACCTTGATATAATGTGAGCTTTGAATTCAGTGTACTGCACAATACATCAAGTGTAATATTGACCTTGTGCATAAAGAAACAAATCCATTGATTATGGAGAAAAGGAGAAGGTCACAAGGTGGAACCACCCCACAATAAAGAATACCTCCTACAGGGTGATATTGCTCACACCGTAGGCGTGGTTGCAGGGTGTGAGCTACTGAAAAAAGGGGGGAGGGTGAGGCCGGATCATGATCGATGATCAATATTCCCTAAGTGAGTAAAAATTCCAGGGTTTGCTCCCTCAACATGGTCACTCTGGAGTTCGGAGCATTTTCGCAGCATTACATGTGTTAAAATCCACAGGTGAACATAGTGGCCATCTGAAGTGTGACAATGGTGTGATATGAGGTGCCACGATGGACCAATAGAGTGGAGATTATTGTGTCCTCCTTTTATTAAGGAAGTCCATTATCATAATGCAGTTTGACTATGGAGCATAAACAATTTATTGGACAGAAAATATAGTACATTGCATCATTGCAGGCTATGACAATTTGTCGTACTGGTATTGTCCTTAATTGATTTTATTTGACACTGATGGGTTCCCAAACAAATTCTAGTTTTGACAAGGCACCAGCTACAGGTGGAACGACGACATCTCAAGATATGATATCACAGCGCTGTATTGTTGAGCTTTACTGCACAGATTATATGGTGTATCTCACTGACACTGCTACAGAGATGACTGCTACAGACACTCTGTCCTTGCAAAAAAAAGACCTTTACCTGTCTGACTTTTTTTTCTTAACATCCAATCTAAGTTTAGATAGATAGACAGTTATCTTATCCAGCTTTTCCATTAACTACAAAGAAAACCAAAAGAAGAAGAAACGTTTGCATAACTGAACTCGGTAACCAAACTGTATCAATGGACTTGGAACTGTTTTTCCATAATTGACTTCAGCCTGCCCTTACTCCAGTTTGTAGCCCTCCCCAATTCCAATTTATCACTAATTATCAATTTGCAGTCATCCCCAACTCCTGCCTTTAACCTCTCAGCTCTGTTTTTATCTTTGTTTTCTCTTTTGTTCATGTTCTGTTTTGGGGTTGTTATCTGAATTTCTCTGTAACAGGCAAACTGTCATACTCCCTTTATGCAGTGAATGGCAGTAGTGTCCAAATTATCAACACAGGCACACTAATTTTTCTGAACCAAAAAGGAAAAAATAATAAACCATTTTGTCATCAAAACATAGATTACAAAGACACAGAATTCCTAGCAACCCTCACCCTCTCAATTATGACAGGCTTTTCGCCCCACATTTGGGTGCCCCACATCTGAATTGGTGTAACTAACCCACCACATTGCATAGCCTTGCATTCACACTGAGGCCTTAACACTAACCACTGGTTACCATGCCCTCCAGAAAACAAGTAGATTTTCATCTCAACCAGAGGATTTCACAGTATGTCGTGTTATTTGCTTAGAGGGAAACAGTCCCTCCAGCTTTCCGGATTCTGCACTCGTGGTATTCAAAAATCATCCTTTATTCATCATAAAATTACTGCTGCAAGATCAGAAGTTTTGATCGCAAAAATCACAAAAAAAACAACGAAATCCTTGGCGGACCAGGAAGAGATATATCAAAATCTATAAGCAGGATATCTGTTGCTATTCAACTTATACTTTAAAAGCACCAGTCATCATAGTGAAGAAGGTGAGCAAGAGGCTTTTGTTAGTTAGAGCCTCTGGTTAGAGAGTAGCACTCAGGTATACTTCTGCATTAATAAGTGCATTACTATAATATGCCATGCCCCAGCCCTCTCCCAAAGGCCATGTTTCATAACACAACACAGTTATGAGCCTACATGAGTCACATATGCTGTCCGTTGTGCTGCAGAGCTAAAAATCCTTTGCATTGTGAAGGCAGTGTGGGTAGGAAGACTGGAGTCATTCCCCGTTCTGGGTCGTCTAGTGGGCTCCTCTCCCATAAAGCAGTAATATGGAATCATGAATTATTAGGGTGTGTGATCTTCTTCTTAAATTACTAATGATATTGTGGTCTCACCCTGACACGGCAGGATGAACAGGTCTGCAATGAACCTTGTAAAACAGTCAACAGCTGGCAGGCTTCACATCAATCCATCTAAACTGAACATCAACCAACCAAAGATATATCAAATCCAAGGTGAGGTGAAAGGAGATGGGATATATCTTGACAACCAATGGGCAGCGGCTTTTTTTCTCCTAGGTACAGAACAGATGAACACGTGGAATGTTTCCTGCATTTATGGGTTTCAGTCCAACATGAGAAATGTACACGTTGCTTGTGTGGGTTTTTTATTTTCTTTATTTAAATCTTTGTTGTTTTAACCCAACATAAAACAAATAGTGTGATTTCCACCAAGCCTATGCTTTGCGCTAATAGAAACGCCCGCAGGCTTGTTTATTGATCACAGTTTGATCTGTGGTTACAAGGGAACAACTTGCTCACATTATTTCTGCGCTCAAATGAGGTTTTGTGTAATTAGCTGTGAACTTGCCTCTCTTAGACACCTTGTGTACATTTTAAAGGGTCAACTTGACTATTTCTAAATGACTCGGGGGGGGGGGGGCCTTGGTTTGCATTTCCCGTTGCCCAACTCTCCTTTACTTGGATACTGTGGCTCTGCGCTTGGCATTCAGCATCCAGTCCATCATGGAGGGACAGGATGAATTCCACTCTGTCCTTCTCCTTCTGTCTCCTCATCTCTGTACTCCTCTTCTCTTCACTCCAGTGAACAAGGTGCAAGTGTGGTTTGCATGCTTGTTCACTTAAAGGGGACACTGGCTTTGCCATTAAGAGACTAGGCTAGTGGTTTTCACCATCTAACCTGACTGACAGGCCTCTCGGTCTCTCTCTCTCTTCCCACCCCCTGCTTTCCTCACTTCATCCCCCTGACATCCCACCTGACTCTCCGCGGCTCAAAGGCTCAAGCCTGGAGAACAATTGCTCTGAAACCAACCAACATGTGTGAATCACAAAGTATATCACTCGCACACATGATTGTGTAAAGACATTCTTAGTTGTTTATAGCGCGTGTGAAGGGACTTGACTCTGCTATTTGCTGAAAATAAGTGATTTGTAGGTTAGAGTGGAGTTCTGTCAAAATATTACTGAATGATAGCAGAAATGTTGTAGATTCTAAAATAATGTGTGGGTTGAATATTGACAAATCGTTAAATGATCTTATCAACTACTAATTATCATCAAGAAACAAAAACAAAATACCGAAGGCAGTAATTGAATTGTCTCATATCTGTAATTCCCCTTCACCCTGTGTAACGAACACCATTGTTTAATATAGTCAGATTTCTTGCTACTTGAGGAATTTTGCTTTTTGTTTATTAAGTCTGTGGCAAGCAGGGAATTGTATTTGTATTGCTCTTGTTCTGGGAGATCTATCTTGGTTAGTTGGCATGTTGTACAAGATCTGAAGCTGAGGATGATTTTCTCAACATGATGACTAAACACTGTAATCATACCGTAAGTGTTAAATGGTGTAAAGACAAAATGGTGCAATTATTCTGTGACAAGTGTCTTAAACTGCTGGTTGAAAGCTTCTGTGCTAATATCTGCTATTATTGTCTGTAATGGTTCCTGGTCTTTCAGCTCATGGTATCCAAAGAACATCAATCTTAGGCAATTGGACTTGCTAGGAAAGGCTTGAAGATGTTTCACCTCTCATCCAAAATGCTTCTTGAGTTCTGGTCTGAAGGATCTTCTATTATTAAAATAACAAGTTTGTATGAATTGTACAACCTGGCTGTTTTTATGATTTTTTTTTCAAACAGTGATTGTTGCAAAGAGTATCTCTGCTGGGTTTTGGTGTTTAATGTGTGCAACAGTTCGCCTGCACATGTTGTTTCCATTCTGTGTTATTGCTCTTTCAGCTGTTGAGTATCTGCTTACTAGTAATCCAGCTGAATGTACGACAGCAAAGTCAGCTCTTTTTTTATTTTCAATCAGAAACACCTCATTTTGTCAGTGAATGCCAGCATTTGTGTGAAGTGATGAGAGTGACTGATTGTGTGAATAGTGAGTGCTCAGCAAAGGTTGTGATGGACATGGAAAAGGGACATTTTCAGTGACAGAGTACAGTAGATTAAAGATTATGTGATGGAGGATTGAATGGAGATTTTAGAGTTTTGCTGGATTGCAAAAGCTTTAAATAGCGTCTGATGTTTAAAATGGACTCTATTGTTCGTGAGGGAGCAAGAACTCCTAGAGCATTTCATTAAATAAACCCTACAGAGAGGGGAGACCTTGACTACTTATTGATATTGTAGCATGGAAATACTGACTTTTACACCATCTTCTGCTGTCGTCCATCAAGAAAATAAAATTACATGTATTTTCAATAAAAGAACATTTGCAGAAAATGTGTACTTAAGGCGTAGCCGGGTTTCCATTTTCTTCCCGCAGAGGGTCATTCCCATGAAGGCATATTGATTGATAATCGTTTTTGTCTGAATGATATCAGGGTGGAATAATTGGTCATTATCTGGAACTGAGACAGTTTGTTTGGCTTTGCCTTATTGCTTGTGTTTGATAAGAGTTGTTGTTTCTTTGTGTACATCTTTGTGTACATTGTTAGCTGTGTAGCTCGGTTTTTGGATCGTATAATATTTGTATGTAATATTTTGGTTTTGGTCAACCTCTTACTTATCTCTCACAGAACTCACAGAGGTTTAGGGCCACTTGTAATTTGCAAATAACTTCTAATCTTTTTCCTTTTTCAGCATGATTTTGAATGTAGTCTTCTAAAATGTGATGTTGTCTGTCCATAAATTCCATGAATATATGGACCTAGACAGAAACCCTGTAAATACTAATAGAATCATATTTAATATTGAAGAATAATATTCGTATTATATACTTCCTTTCATCATGCCAGTGGAATACATACATTCCCCTTATAGACAACACAATCATGACATTTGCTCTGGGAGGTGACTTAGCTGCCGATGACATTAGATCCTCATTTACACATGCAGATCCATCTGTAGTAATTCATGTTGGACTAAATGTGTGAAAAAACGCATTTCATTCAGAAACATTAACGTCAGGTAAGACCAAGGAGTTCCATTCATGCAAATGATCATGCAGTTACATTTGGTGAAAATGGCCCCGGCCTCCAGGGTATATCTTTGAGCAAAAACATTCCACCATAATACACTTTAAAGAGACAGAATATACAGACTGCTGTAAATACACATCAGTTTAGATCAATGAATGATGATCACGCGACAAAAGCAATAGTGAAACCTACAGTAAGTGTTTTTATAGTTGCTGTAGCTTGGAGTAGATTGGAGTGGATTAGACCCTCACCACCATTAAGACTGCCCTCTGTGTTCTTCTCAATCAGGTGGAGGTGAGGTAAATCTTGTTGAAAACACGAAATAAAAAGTTTCTAGCAATGATGAATCAGAATTGTTGCAGAATTGTTGTAGTGAAGGAATCGCTCACATAGTGTAGCTTTATTGCCAGTTCGATTTTCGTTTGGAATATTTCCCAAGTAACCGTGACTGTCTACTGCCGCAATAGCACAATCTCCTTGAAGGTGACACCTGCATCAGCAAACACCTTGAGTAGGTTTAACTTAAAGCCTGCGAAGCATATATAACTCAAACATCACTCGGTCTAAATGTTAATGCAGTAACTGTATAGGATTCTATCAGGTATATTGTTAGTTTCATGGTGGCTGATTTCAGTTCCCATCATGCACACCTTCATTCACTTAAAAAACATGGAGGAAAGTTGCTTCATGTCAGCAGTGTTAATGAAAGGACCTGCATTGAATTATTTTGCATGCTTTTGCATGTTTTTAATGTACATTTGTATGTTCTTACATATGAAGGTTATGTCTCGGTGTGTTCATCAAAGTATCTATTACTGGAGGCCAGGTGCTCGTTCTACCTCTCTCTCATCTTGTACAGTAAGGGGAAAGAGAGGTAAACAAACTATCCTGCTTAAACTCCAAAGAGATTTCATAGAGTGTATTTCGGGACTTAACTGGATGGAACAATACAATACAAATTAATTCGTTTAGTACATCCTCATATAACAGTACATGCAGAAGGTATGCAAGTATACTGTAGTTAACGCATGCGAGTTGTAATGATGGAGGGTGGACTTGATAGAAGTAGAAATTAACTGCTTTTGTCAAGATATGTGTCATTTTTGAATTCATGCATGAATCACCCAAACACACACACTTGAATCGAGATGTTTTTATATACAGCTCGTTAAAAAGTGTTGCCTTCCAAAAACCTTCAGCTTGTAGAGAAACAAAGATGTAAACTCAACAGATTTCTCAAAAGTGTAACATCCTCTACCAGAACAGATTTAATACGTCTCTCCAACTTCAACACACATCCACCCGTCATGACTTGTTACTCCGTCAAAGCGCCAGTGCCCAATCCACATTTGTACAATTTGTTATTCACTTTACTGTCATGACGGCCAGCTTCACTTTAACTATGTGGCTTCTTTTTCCCCCACACACTCCCACACTGACACCATGATAACGCTCAACCAGTGTAATAAACCACACGCACACATCATGGGGATTTTACATTCAGTGATTTTGGTGAGCCACAGGTAAGTATGCAGCATTAGGTAAATCTGAGCACCATGTCTCCCTCCACATTTCAGCAAAGTAGCAAACAGTGGAAGTATTGTTGAAATTGAATTGTCGAAAATTCAGTCCCTGTACAAAGACCACAAACCGATGTTGGGGAACGAAAAGAAGAGAAACCCAGAAAGAAAACAGCAGTCTCTTCTCTTTCTGCCTCATCTCTCAGGGAGCAAATCTGTCAAGCACTGGCAGGAGGAACCGGCGAGTCCCGAACCTCGCTACCCGCATGACATTTTCGATACAGGCCTTTGGCTTTTCCTGTGTCTTAGATTTATCTGATAGGTCCTTTATTCCAGACAGATTCAATGCAAATCTGTGCGGTGAAAATAAAGAAGCAGGGGAAACAACACAGTGCATTAACTTCACTGCAGCATCACTGTGTAACACTAAAAAGTGCCACTGGTGTTAAGCAGCCGAACAGGCTACAACACACTTCTGTAGGAATTGGTGCCTGGCAGTGGAACAACTAGTAGATGTGAGCGCATAGCTGTAAACAGTCTACATCACAAAAGAGTCACTTTCACGCTTAAGCCATTTTATTAAGTAACATTGGGGGTATGGAATGAATCCTTATTTCAGATTTTTTACGCATCGATGGTCGTATTAAAGATTATTTTGTTTATTTCACGTTTTCCTCACTAAAGCTGCATCTCTGGGCTTTGGAAGAGTGAGCAATTGTGCTTTTGGACTCTGTATTGGAACAGCAGGCTGCATCGCCTCAGGTAAGAAGACGGAAACGAACATTTGCATTTCCTTATTATCCATACTGGCATTACTGGGAAGAGCTCAGCGATAGAGGGTAATAAGCGGAGATGATCAGAGATGGAGAAAAGGTGGAGGAGGAACTACTACTACCTTTTACTTTTGACAGTTAAAACTTCACTTTACGTAATCTTTGTCTTGAAATGATTCCAGGAACAGAACTTTCATTTCAAATATCTGTGAAACATAAAAAAGCACAGTCTGACTATCGTACCATACTTCTGTTTTATCTACATGCTGCATTAAAACATTACTGAAAAGCGATCATGAAAGGGAAATGTTGGTAGACAAGGAAAATTTTCATTTTTTATGTAGAGAAACTCTCATTATGAAACATTTGTTGCTAGTTTCAACATGAAGGATTCTAACTAAGTTCGAACAGATAGTGGGCTGATCTGTGTGACCCAGTCATGTTGGCCACATTCAAACTAATTAACAGAGAATTGTAATGCATTCAAAAAATAAGCAGGGCAGCATATTATGTACTTTTGACTTGTTTGACCTCACGTTTACGAATCCCAAGTTCTTTTTAAATATAATCTGCAGTAATGGACTATTTCAAACCTTTACTTTAATTGAAGGTTTCAACAGGAGAAATCTCTTTCTTAATTCTGCTTTTTTGCAGTGATCTTTACCTTGTGTCTCTAAATGTCAGGTCCCAAAACACTGATCATTTCTAAGGCACTTTAGATGCAAAGCACTGGCAACACCTTTCGGGGGGGAAATGAGAAAAGAGATTGCGATGGAGTCTGTCTCTTCCCTCAGGGACAGTAACTCCATGAGGAGCACACTTGTCTTCCACACCTTCTTTTGAAAACAATACAATTGTTTTTGAATTTTCTAGCTAAAAATGTTTGCATATGATTATGCATATGAATGTATTGATTTATTAACCATTATAATCGGATCAAGCAGTGAGTCCTCAGTGTTTCTTGCTTATCCAAATGGCCAAAATTGAATTTATGCTTTCTCGGCATTGGAGACTCTATCTCGGCTATTGTAAAAGCAATTTTACCTCCCATGTCTTAAAACTCTCCAAAGGGGTAATTAGCAAGAAATGACCACCGCTACCCAATTATCTCATCAATTAAATTTTTAAAAGCAAGTAAGAACTTAATTAAGAAACTGTCTGTAATAGTGAGATTCTTTGACCCACTGCTGTCATCCCCACAAGTGATGATGCAGTCCAGTGGGCTTTTCACCCCATCCCCCGAGGCCGGGACCAACACGCTGTCTCTCTCTCTCCCCCCTAATTAAATCGTTTCTAAATCTGCTGCTGCCCCCTCTGCTGCTCAAATAACCATCTCTCCCTCACTGGCCATACTAGCGATGCACCAGAGGCTTTAACCTTTGAGGTTCAGGGGTCTATGAACACTGCAATGTGCAGAATAAGATCAATTTGAAATAATTAGTTCATGGTTTGCAGAGAAACACTAATGTACAGCAGATACACAAACAGTCTCCATGTAATGTAATCTACTCCTTTAAACCTACACACACAGCTGCTGCAAAATAAAGCTCTGTGTTCACGGTCAACTGGGGTTGCTGAGGATTGTTTTACACATGATGGAATGTTGTGATGTATTCAAAATCCAAATGCCGTATTTATTGATGTACACTTTGCATTGTTGACCTTCAATCTGTGTATGCTTTACATAGCTCATCGCTCTGCCGACACAATGTGTTTTTTCTTTTAAGTATTACATTTACAAGCACGCACTGATTGGAGTCCAAAGCTGGAAACAATCAACAAATAAGTGATTCAACACTGAGATAATGTCAGCAAGCTCTCCTTGACCGATCGTGATTGTTGGAACCACATTTGTGAGGTGCTGAGATGTTTGCGGATGAGATGCTCTCTACCACAGTTTACACACAGTTTGATCTTTTGATTGCAGGGTCAGGTCTCTATAGAATTGAAAGACATAGACTATGTTTTCTGTTTGCTACATGGGATCTATTGAAGATTCTGAGTTGAGAATTGACCCTGGGGGTAAATACACAATTAATCCACATACGGTTTCATGTAAATGTTTAATAATTTATTTCCATTTCCATATTCTCAAAGAAAATTAAACATAGTTGCTGAAATTCTACAAAATTACCCCATGTTGCTGAAGTAGAAGAATGTTTTGTTTGACCATTCACTTGAGGCAAAAAAAAATCATTCAGAATTATTAAGACAAAAACAAAAAACAATAAATCGCTGTATCGCTATCTGAATTACATTAGAATTGGATTTGACTAAAATCCACTTAACATCTACTTAGAATTTTAAAAGAAGACATTAATGATTAAATCTAAGTATATAGAAAGAACGATACCTCCATGGCCTGTAGCTGTATTGTGCATATTTACACAAAAGGGCTCGTATTCCTTCACCAGAACTCATCAGTAAGCAGTCTGGAATGTCAACAGACCTGAGCAGACCCATCAAAGTGCTGCACATTTTTCATTCATAATAGACAGGGAATCAAAGAACCCACCCTTCGACCACTGAGCAAGTTATACAATGCCTTCTGCTGCCCCCACTTCACTATCTGCGTGCCTTTCATCCCATCCTCTTGGAGAGGGACAGTGGGTTCTCTTTCTTCTGCTCCTCGGCCCCTCTTTTTGATCTCTGTAATTCAGCTAATGAGACTGGGCCTCTGGAAAGCAGCTGGCGCACACACTAAAGGCAGCAGCACGAAGATGTGGCCCTAGATCTCTGTTAGCCGCATAGCGCCGCCCCATCTGACTCAGCAGCCCACTCTGAAACATCCCGGCCTCTGGTGAACAAGGTGAGAGAATCAGACTTAATTAGCTGCTGTTTGAAATTCAGCAGAATTTAGAAATAATGGAATCTAGGTCAGGTTGATCTGTTGTGTTTCATTGAGTGCTGTGAGTGGAACCTACGTATCAAGGCAATTCCGGCAAATTCATTTCAGTCGGTGAAATGTTTTTGCATGTTTTACGTACACAGTGATTAATCTTGTTTTGTCTCAGAAACAGAGGACTTGGCAATTTGTTTCGCATGATGAAGTAGCGCTGAAATGTTCTATGAAGAATGATATTCATTGCATTGAAATTTCCAATGCACAATCAATTGTTCCATCTGTCATGCCCCTGTTATCAAATAGGTGATGTCCCCATCAATTCAACTTTGGCATGTGTCAGCATATAGTCTACATCCACTGAAAAAAAAGTCAGTTACTTGCAGTGTGGAATATGGAATGTGCCAGACAGATTTGTCTCTACAGTGCTGGAGAGCGCTGGGGAACAGCTGAGTCAGCGGTCTTTGAGGCAAATGCAAATGCTCTCGAAATGCTAATCTTTGATTTCCTCCAGATTAGTGGGACTCAAACTGAGCTGTAGATGCAGAAACACAAGTAACTGGCAGCTGTCCTGCTTCTGATTAAACACCAACCTGATGCAGTATCCTCATTTTTAGCTTTGAAACGGTCCTTGCTGAGGTTTTTCTTTCCGCCTCAAAGATTATACTTTCCCAAATTGAGTTATGGGCAGCTATGAGTTGCACACTTTGGTTACACTTTGGTTGGCATTTGCAATCTGCTCACAGAGGCCGATTGCTCACTCACAGACATGAAAGTAAACAGCATATGTCATGAGTGGTTTGAGGATGACATGCCCTTTGTTGGTGCTACCAATTCCATGTTTGATGTGGTATTCATCTGACCTCCTGTTTGTTCAAAGTGCATAGCTTTCAGCCTGTTTTTTTTGCAGACATAGAAGCTTGGATGCCTTGCTACATGTCACAGATGGCGTGCAAGATACCCTCAACTGAAGCGAATAAACCTAAGGCATTCTGTGTTGGGGCCCACAGTGTGGCACACTGGTGGAATGAACTCAATGTTCACTCCACCAGGACTGAGCTCTGCCACAACGCGAGAGTTGTTGCAGCACACCAAGGTTTGTTGGCAAATATTGGTTTTACAATACAGGACATATGATGGACATGGGTCAGCAGGCGTGCAATACTACACTGTGAAGATTACCAACCATATAGCATTTGCAAGTGGTGTAAAGAAGTAGAAGAAAAGCAGCTGTTACATTTAAATTTACCAGACTTCCCCAAAAAACAAAGCTAGCAGAAAACGTTTTGTTAATGAAGTAATTAATTTGTTAAATAAGACGTGACTCAATGTTCCATATTTACATATTTATTCAACTGAGAGAGTATTATGTCAGAGCCCTCAGCACAAAATGTCAACAAAAGCAGAAATTTGAAATTCCAATTCTCTGCATGAGAGCGTCCCAAACGAGAGAAAAACAGTGGAAAGGAGAAAAGTTCACCCGACGAAGCTTTTACTCGCCAACTTGGTGCAATTATCATGCAACATATCAGTCTATTTAGTTAGTTTATAATGAATATACAGCCATGCTAATTAAACTGCCATCATGCATATTTGTTAAACCAGACATAATAATTGAGAAGCATATATTAGAATTTAAAAAATACTTTCTAAACATTATAACGTAATATCTTTATATCTGGATCTATATTTATTGTTATTTCCAATTGTTTTTAGAGTTCAATTCATTACATTTCCAGTTTCTACATTATTTTGTTCCCTGTACATCAATGACACTAAGGCAGCTCAGATAAAGGCACAGTTTTCACCATCAAATCATTGCGTCTGATGCAGCAGCAGCAGCAGGGGTGTGTGGACGGAAGTGTGAAGACCCAAGCATATATGGACTGACAATAATGAGTTGGAAAAGGCCATCAGTGGGTGTGGTGTGAAAATGCTGAGCAGAGAAAGCAATGAAGAGCCCCACCGGACTCATTTGAGAGGAACGTGATGCTGACACCAGCTCAGGAGCCACACAAAAATTCACAATTACACATAATTACAGCTTGAAAATGGTGGGCAAAGGGACTCTTTATCTGCCGCTATTGGCTTCCGCACTCTTCTGTGCCTCTAATTGCTCCTCTCCACCCGGTGTATATGGCTTCCCGCGCCAGTTGTCACATTGTCCGAGGCATGCACAAGGCATACCAAACAGCACAACTTTGTAAATTGTTATGTTTATGTCCCATTTGTGCAGGGGGGGCATAAGACATCTACTACATTATACATGTAAACCACAGTGTCACTATGGTGACCCTTTTGGGACGTCTAAGGATCATCTCGTCATGCTTCGCTGACTGTTCAGTGGCAATTTTGGGAATATGTAAGTGGGGAGGCCAGATACTGCATCCTTACATTTTCTTTCCTTCCTGTTTTTTTGCAGCTAAGATGATTGGCGTTGGGTTTCTTTAAATGATTCACCAATTACAAAAATCCTTCTAGGTTTCACATCACTTACTACCAGGAGCCATTGATTGTTTAAATTTAGCAGTCGTCTCCCCTGAGTGTGATTCCTTATATTGATCCTGATATCGATTATATATTTTTTTTAAAGCAACTCTAGATGACAGCTGATGGAACTACTTCTCTAATTTGTGAGGGTCTTTGCCGTGTTGTGGAGCTTGGGGTGGGGATACACATGGTGGTGGAGTTACCCTATCTAGAGTTGTTCAAGGAGCGCAGATTTTTCTAGTGTATTTTCAATTTGTTATCAGTCAGATAATACAACATTTCATTCATTCTTTCATCACATATACTCTTCCTCTCCTGACCACCAGCTGTCACCGTAGAGTTTCCTCTGGCAACTGGTCACCCAAGCACTAAATGAAGACTAACTGAAAAAAACTTAAAAATTATGTTGTTCTTATGTTGTTTTCGTATTTTTTTTTTTTTTTTTTGGGGGGGGGGGGTTCTTTGCTTTCCCATGTCCCTCTGTTAATGTTACCCTGACCTATGTCCTGCTTTCACAACAAAATCCGATATTTGCAGCTTCGCTCCCTGCTTCAGCCTCTGTAAATATGTTCTCAAAGTCTCTTTCTCCTCTCTGGCTTGTAATTCTGCTCGCTATTCTGCACCATTATTCTGAATTCTGAAACCCTCAATCAAAACAAACTAAAATCTAGTAGCCTCAGTTTCCTACGCCCCTGCCGTTGATGCAAACTTCAGATATAATATTTCCGTTGTACATAAGATTTAAAACATTATGCATGCAGTAGCGTTGAATGAATAATGTGAGTGCCTTTGGTCTCCAATCCCCTTGTGATCTGAGATGTTAGGGACAAAAATCCATCTGTCACTTTGAAAGAAAATGTTAAAATCTTGGAACTCTTTGCATATCATTCGTGTCTTATTAGCCTCGGTCTTCAAACAGCATTGGCTTCTGCATGCATGATCACGCGACACCACTGAACATAGTCAGTATGTTTACTTGCACATTTTTTACACACCTTAATGCAGTTGAAATTGCCACAAAAGTAAGTATGCTCACTCCGAGGAGCAGACTCAGGCTATGCTATCGTAAATCAATTTATTATCACCACTAAGGAGGTTACCTTTTCATTTGTGTCGGCTTGTTTGTCTGTTTGTAAGCAGGATGACTCTTGAAGTACTGAACTGCAAGGTTGCAAATGAAAATGTTCACCCCTGATTCCCAGAGAAAGAGTTACACAGGGACATCAGTTAACCTGAAAATGCAGGTATGAAAACGTACAACCCCTCTTTTTGCATTAAATCTTCACTATGTGAGTAGAGGAGGACCCTGCTGTCCATCACAGATACTACAGGCAAGAAATGACTTTCCTGTTTGGTCAGATGCTGGTCTAAAGTAATAAATGGTCAAATATCCAACCTAAAGCGATGACCAAATCGTGGTCTGGTCTGGGTATTTAAGGGGGTGCAGCCAAAAGGTTCCTTGAGTTTTTCCTGTAATCAGGGCCCATACACACTCTCTGTGTGTGCACATCAGCTTGTCATGGAGGATTTCTGCAGCCAAAAATTCTCATTATTTTTTAAATGTTTCATTACCAGAAATACAGTGCTAACTGCATATGTACTGTGTTTTGAAAGAATAATGTTATTGTTGGGACATACTAAATGCAAGTATTTATTTTGCATATGTTATTGTTAATTAGCTGATACGTTTAAAACTGGCTAATAATAGGTAAACCTACCAGTCTGGGTTGAATGGAGCAGCAAGCACTGGGATAGTTATACTGAGAGGGACAAACATCGGGGAAGGTTGTAGTAAACATTATAGAGAGAGTGGCCTGTCACACACAGTGGATGGTGGAGGAGTGCCCACATCAGTACAATCCTTGAGTTGGCAGTGATGTGTTTGTGACACAGTCCCTGAACTAAGTCCACACTATATGGGGACGTCTCTGTGGAGCTCATATAGTGGCCGATATGACTCCTGTGAGACGTCAAGTATACATCCTGTCTGAGGGAGAAGTTCAGCCTTAGTTTGGCTCAGAATGTCAAATTAAGAATAGACCCTGACTGCCCAACATTTAAGAATGATTGATGAGAATTTCAGTTAATTAAGTTGAACTTTGCAGTGTTTAGTTTAAGTCAGGCCTGAAACACAGGTTTTGAGAGATGTGCATTTAAAAAACTTGGTTAAATTTGGTTAAATAAGTTTAGGCTGTAGTAAGTAAACTTAGAAATAAAACTGAGATTGACCAAGTTTAAAAGTTGGCAATGAGATAAATGTAAATATAAATGGCTGTCAAAATGGTATAATATCTCTAGGCCTTGTCTGGAGTCCAGGCTTTGTGTATGCAGTGCTGGATTCCCAGTCTCCTGCCGGGAGTTTCCCCTTATCACTTTCACAGTGCTCGAGCAGGGGGAACTGGGAAATCTAATATTCCGCTTCATGGTTATGGAACAGACGAGGCCACTGCTCATGGTTTAGCAGTCTTTAATTGCATCAGGGAAAACCATGTAATGTACATTTCGCTCCCCAACTCCAACTCATCGTGCGTAATGTATATATTAGTGTAGGCAGGTGGGGGAGTCGGTGCAGCTACAGCTGTCAGAATCACTGCAGGGTAAGAGAGATTGGACCATAGGATCCCCACTGGTACAGAGAGCTCTCACACACACACACACACACACAGCCCTGCATGACTTATTGCACAGTATCTCGAACTGGGCAGTGAATCCAATGTACTGACGTTGCTTTTGATGTACCTTCAATAACAACATGCAGCGGCAAAAATATATGACGTAGTTGCATCACACCACAACATTGTTATTCTGAGTGGTAAATATAAAGTACCGCAATCTATACTGGTAACACTATGTGTCATGCATCATCTTACATGCAAAGTATCTAGCCATATTCCATTGACACAGCACTCACACACACACACACACTCAACACAGCATTTTAGTCCTTAGGTTGCATACCAGTAAAAGGTTTGCACTCCATTTCTATATTTTGGTCAAGTGTTGCTTTAAATGTAAGTCTAACTCTGGTAATTTGAGCTTTTCACTCAGGTCTCGTTCACATTTAGAAAGGGGAGAGTGCACAATAAAGAAATAAGAGATGATTTTAACACCGGTGGTAGAGCAGGCAATGATTCTGAAGTGGGCAGGTGACGCTGTCTGGATCATTTAGACTTTACCTGCATGCATGGCAAGAAAATATTTGATTAAACTCCTCAATTTGCAAAGAACACACCATGCATAATAACACCAGGTCCTGCCGTCTCAATGTAGGAACCACAAAATGCAACTCCTGGCCTGTTTATGTCATTGAAACACAAAAATTTGAGTCCCAGTGGTTTGAGAGGGAAATGCAATTTGAAGACCTCACATACATAAGTGAACTTTGGACAAGCAGGAAAATACACTAAGACACATACTTATAGCCAAGTTTGGAGTCAACAATTCATCTCTCTGTCAATGCATTCGAATTGGGAAAGAGCGAAACACACACAAATACATAGAGAATGTTGACAGGCTGTACTCAGGACTCTGAACTATTGCCAAGATTTCAAATCTCTGAGTCACGATGCAACTGAGTCACCCGGCTTAGAAACATCTGATAGGACCGATGTCATTTCCCAGTGTCGCTATGATTAACTCCTGTTGTGTGCAAGTGTTGCCATACCTTTTGTAGGAATATTGCCATACAGGTTGATTACTGAAAACCTTCTTTTTTTCCAATTCTTTTCAAGAAGTTTTACAAACGATGTAGTTGATTCACAAATAATTTCAAAACATTGCCCAAGCATAATATCTGTGATGTATTTTTTTCATTTTGCCTTGTTTAAATAAATTCAGTTTTTAAGACAAATGGTAGAACCTTGGTGCAGTTTCAAATGAACAAAAATGAACTTGTGTCACCCACAAACAATGGCTGTAATTTTCCACTTATGGGTGCTCCACAGCCATATATGAAATAAGTGACACTGAAATGAAACAAATGATAGCAACTTGGGAGGAGCACCTAAATCAGCAACATTTGTGCAAGTTATTGATCATGTCAAACTATATTTTACTCATTAGATGCTGCACAACAAATGTAATTAAAAATGAAATCATGTGCATTTTTCTGCACTGCAAAAAGCTGCAATTCACTTGTAAATCTATATCTACTACTTGTGTGTGTGAAGAGCGCTCATGTCATTGTTCTAGTGGCACTGGGAGTAATTACAGTAATTCTAGACCTGGTGCTGTTATTGCTGGTTAGCAGGTGGCTGCAATTGTAGCTTCTCACTCTCGCAAGGCGGGGCCCAGTGGCTGACACCTTCATGGCATACAGTATATTTATGTATACGTGTATGCATGCATTTTCATGTCCATTTAATCTGCAAGCTATCTAATTGTGTGGGGGGGTTGCACCTGAAACATGCCGCTGCTTTTCACAGAACAAGATTTTGGTATGGTAAGATGGTAGCTGTGTCGCTTCAGGCCTGCTGATGGATGAGCACTGGGGTTTTTTAGCAAACAATTTGGTGTGAATGAAGTTTATCATTGACCACACAAGCTTTTTTCACAGGAAATGTTCTCCTCTGCATTTAATCAATTCTAACACAGACATTACACAGCGGCCAGGGACCAACTCCAGATCCTTAGCCCAGTGCCTCTGTCATGAGCAATGGCAGGAGCGTTGACATAACTTAGATTTTTGCAGCCATGGGGATAGCCTGCAAACAAATGTTGACAAAGCTGTATGGCAGTAATCTCAAGAACAAGTTTATGTTACTAGTCAAGTTTATAAAATCTGAACCCCTGTCTTTTAATGGAATCTTGAGCAAAGCTGGTACCCTCTGACTTCTTTAGTGGCCTAGTAGTAGACTGTTTGTTTTGAAAGCTCCTAGGTATAGAAGTGGTTGATGTTATATGAAGCAGGGCAATGCGTAAAAATAGTTTGCATGCTCAGCAAAAACTTCCAGAATACTGCATCTTTAATCACAGTGTTAAAGTGCAGGTCAGAGTTTTAAAGAGAACGCATGCCTGATAAAATGAATGGCCATCTATTTAGTATGTGTCTTAGTCGAGTGTTACACCATATTGCAAGTAAAAGTACTACAGTATAAATCAGGTCAAGCCTCCCTGGAGAAAAAAGACAAAAAGAAAAAGACATAGCGGAAATTACAATCTCTTCGCATTGTAAAAGAGAAAGCTTTGATATGAATCTGTTGCTTATTTTGCAAGAACAAATAGGGTCCCTGAATATTTCCATTGTAGTGGGTCTACTCCAGCGTAGCATCTTTGCCTCCATGTGCTGATGCATGCTGTTGGTGGCCTCGGCTTTAAAAGGGAAAGGCTATTGGACAAAGAATTAGATTAGATCAGATGTGGCCAGATGTGGTGTATGCGCTTTTATCTTTCAATTTGGCAGACCCTATATTCCCATCTGGAGCGGTATATGTAGTTTTATCATCCAATTTGGTACGTTCTACATTTACATTTCTTAAATAAATAGGTTATGGTTTATGGGATTGAATCGAGGTAGGAATATCTCTACATCAAAACGCTATAAAGCTTAGTTTATAGATATTCTGCTACAGCAAAGCAATAACTGATGATCCCCATTGGCCATGTGTACGTATATGTGTGTGTGTGTGTGTGTGTGTGTGTGTGTGTACATGCATTCTTTATGTTTCACGCACTTGGTTCTCGCACTCACACCACTCGTACTGGTTATAGATGACCCAGATGGAGCAATATTCAGATTGGATGCACTGCAGGGATCTTAATTTTTCATTGTGTCATATGGCTGTTACACTCATGGGGGAAATGGCAGCAAATGAGGAGACTAGTAAGTGCTTTTTACTCCAGCTAGTATGTTACTTCCCTTCTGATAAGTGAATGCAATAGGCCCAACTTGGTTTCTTTATAAGAGTAATCAGCACTTTGGAAAAGCACTGTGTTTAGATGGAACCTATACCAGCTCTGTGACAATCCTATTAAGAAAACAGTGTGTTGTTAGTGTGACGCAAATTGCCTACAAGTAATCTGGCTGCTCTCCAGGCATGACTCAAGGTGATAGGAGCAACACAAAGGCGCAAGGTTCCTGTCCAGATCGATACAGGCATATTGAAGGTGTAGGGCGCATAGTCCTTCTGTTTAATGTGGTATTTTGTAATGAAACTAAATAAAGATAATAGTTACAAGGAGGAAAGGTAATGCCAGACCAACAAAAGAAGGAGATCACTATCATATCTCTTGTCACCCTTTAGCCAGACACCCTCAGCAGACATAATCACTTCTCAGATATGTCATGAAAGAAGGGCTCCTTGGGCAACATTAATACACTGAAAAACACACAATGGCAAACACACACTCTTTCTGAGTGCTGCAGGATAAAGATTGAAACTGCAGATACAGTTGTACGAGGTGTGTTACGAGGAAAGGATGACTGAATAGACATGCTGTACTCTAAATTACAGGATGTTTCTTCGTTTTCCCTCTTAGATGCATTTCCTGTAACTCTAGGTCCACTGAGAAAAATACCAGAAAGCACAAAAGTGAGAGAGGTGCTCACGAAGAATTCTATCACAGGTCAGCACTTGCAAAAAGAATTACAGTTCATATCTCATAGCTACTCTCATGTTTCCCTTTGTATTCAGCTCCTGTTCGTTTTTTTTATCTTTTAATGCGCCCATTCGTCTCATTGTCTCACACTGTGGCAGAAAAAAATAGGAGCATTCTATATCCTCACAAGGGTGAATAAATCATAGATTCTCTTCAGAATCCTTCAACACACCTTCATTAAATTCATTCTAAACCCACATGTTTTAAGCCATTGGTTGAAGGATAAAGATAAAATGTTTGACCAACTTCTCATGGATGAAAGGCTTTTTTATTTACCTTACCTGATTGATATTGCAGTGACTTTAAATGGAAGGAAAGATAAAGTAGAAGACAAAGACAAGGAGAGACAACAATTTACCCCCGCTCTAGTTGGCATTGGATATTTCGATCTTCCTTACGCCTTAACAATATTTTTCTTATATCATTTATTTATCTCACGGTTCAACAGTTAACTATCTATTATCTATACATTCTAACTACTGTTACATTTATTTCTTTTATTATTCACCAAATGGTGTTTCTACCAAGTCACAACAACTCTTCTATGTCTACTATTGTAGATGAACTATTATATATTGAAGCATCTTTATAGATCTGGGTAGTCCATGTTAAGAACAATTATTTACAAATTATGTAAGAATGGGCACAGAACATTCAAGGAATATACTGTACATTGCATATCCAAAGACCTTCAGAGACAGTGAGCATTAGAGCTATGTGCCATCCAGCACAATAATGCGCATTTTAAGCTCACGAAAGACCACCTGGACATTCTGCAAGGTTTCTGGGACACTGTTTGACAGGTGAGACTGAAGGTTGAACATTTACAACACTGAGACGCAACAACAAAATCAAATGTTCGTCCCAGTTGTAAAGAATGGAGGGAGCATCAGGGTTTGAGGCTGCTTAGCTGCTGCTGGGCTTGCACAGCCTGCTATAATTGAAGTAATAACAAATTCCAAATAGTGTCGAGAAGTTTTACAGGAGGAAGCCAGGATAGCGGTGCATCACCTGAAGCTCAACAGAGGCTGGATGATGCAAGACGACGATACATTACATGAAAATCAACAACAGAATGGATTTATAGGAAGGAATGGGCAAAGACTTTCTCCCCTAAGTTTGCCAGTAGCTACTGGAAAGTCTAGTTGACTTACTTTTGACCATCCTGGACGATAGAATATTAAATAATATTCTCAATAAAGCTTGTGTGTTATTGTTTAAGGCTGAATGTGTTTCTCTGTCATAGTTCTATTGAAAACAAAGAACTGGTACCATTATCAGTTTAATCCATGTGTAAAAAAAACCAAACAGATATGGAAAGTATCATGCACAAGTTAAAATATTGTTTAATCGAGGCTGTGTTGGACTATTGGAATCTGAAACATTGTTCCCTATGGGCTCATGTGCAAGTCTCTGATAAGTCTCCATTCATTTTCAGGCCCTTATCCACGTCCAGGTCACAGTAGCAGCAAAGAAGCTCCAAATTCCTTTTCCACAGCCACATCCTCCAGTGCTCCATTCCCACTGGAATGTCTTCTCAATGCATCTTCCTCAAACACAAATCAACACACACACAGCTTTAAGGCATTCCCAACTAAATACTGAAACCATTTTCAGCATTCCTAACTAAATTTTGGCAACTCAGCTCTCTGTTTTGTCTGTGAACATGCATCCAGCAGGCAGCACTGCAGTCTCTTTGAAAGAAGAATATATTGAAAACTCTCTGATTGATAAATTAGCTGCAGCCATGGCAATTACACACAGCTACATCCAATTGCCAACTGGCCGTCAATGAAGAATGGTATTCGTTTTGGCCTTCATCTAAACACAACAAACTTTTCTTCAGTGAAGGTTTACAGGAAAACCTAAGGCCTTAGTGTCCTACTCAAAGGCTCTACAAATGACATTCAAATGGTGGTTGCACATTATTGCAAATAGTTGGCAGTAGTAGCAAACAATGCATTTGATAAAAAACTGTCCTTTAGTGTTTGTTATTTAGAACTTTACATCGTTGTATTTACACTAGAAAATGGTGTGGCATCATCCTCCTCAGACACTGCTGGAGTGATCTATGGCACACCCTACAATAATTTGAGTTATTCTGTTTGTTTGTACTTTGCTATCTACTCTTCTATCATGAGTCAGATTATGTTAAATTTTGGTTCCGAAGCCTGTCCTCAAAAGCTGTCAATATTTAATATGCCGGCTGTTTTGTTCCATTGCCTGCATTTTCAAATATTTGTCTTGGGTGCTGTTTGTTGTTTAGGTCTTGTTGCACTTCTCACAGATCACAAGAGCTGTACGCAGCCTGGGGAAGCTCAGTCTGCAAGAAAAGAAAAATCAGAATTTGACAATGCCTGGCTTGCAATGCCCAAGTACATAGACTGGCTGGCTTCACTGCCCATGGTTAGCTTCCAACTTCCCCACAAATAAATTGTTTGTCAGTTCACAGCCATTTCTATCCAATAATTCAACCAATTAAAAGCAAGTTCAAAGGCTGCAGCTGCAGCTTTAAAACTTATTTCCTTTGACATTTATGGGAAATTGTGGAGTATTGTTGGATCATTGGAGAAGATGGGGTGTTTTTTTTTTTTTTAATCATTTGTAACAATATTTCACCATTTTGACCGGAAATTAAGTGAAGCAAGTGTCCAAGAGTTCTTCACTGTGGGAAAGTGTTACAGTCATGAGACCTTTCAGTGAAAGTGAAAGTATGCGGCAGTGACGTTTGCCAACACTCCTCTCCAAATAGGGGTGGGAAGATATCCAACAGCAAAAGATCTAGAAAAAAATCCTTGTATAAGGGCCACCTACTCTAGATCATTTCTGTGTCTTTGAGTTCTCTGTCTTGGAGAATAACTTTATGTACTTTCTTTCCACTGTGCTTGATAACAGAAATATTTTGCAACTTAGTTTCCCCGGACGGCAGTAGTAGAAGCTGATGACTAGCCAGTGCACAATTTGTAATTTTCAGTTTATTCACATAACTCATTCAGGTTGCCTCACACCGTAATTAGCGCTCAATGTGTAGATGCACCTTTGTTTATCATCTAGTATCTATAGTAGCTTATATAGAGACTCAATGATTTCCTTAACCACACATTGTCCTCTACCCCCAGGTGAATGTGTTAGTTCTACAAGGGGATACCTAGGTTTTTGTAAGAAAAATGATTGTTTTGACAAAATACTTCCACCTTTGTGGAGATAACTGTATGGAAGAAAAAGCATTTAAGGCTGCGTCAAAGAGTTCAAATGACCTTAATTAATGGAGCTCTTTGTGAAGACTGGAGTAGAACACATTATTCACCCACCTTCACTTCCATCACTGGATGTACTTCTAAAGTGTTGAAATGAGGCCAGACTCACTTTTACTAATGTAAAATACATTATCAGAAGTGCATCACTATGTCATATTTTATTGGAAAGCTTTCATTATCTATTTTAAATGCAGGACATGTAGCACCTTTTTTGTATTACCAATGTACCAATGTTCAAATCAATATTTAGATTTTCTGGCATGTATTTGTACCACCTTGTTTTTTAAGTACAAAAGTGATCTCATTATTTTGAAATATAAGAACTCGACTTTGTGTTTGAATGCAAATACGGCAAGATGCACACACCGTCACCTATGTAGGGTAACATTATTTCTTGGGAAATGATATATACAATTAAAGTTACTTAAGGAATCCATTACTTTTGCCATCTTTGACAAATAGAGATCACTTCAAGAATAATTGGTTAGCTATAATGATGCTTCAACAAATGACACTCCAATGCCAGCACCTTGTCCAAGCAGGTAACCTTCACCATCGCTAATGTCGTCCAGGAAAGCTAAGTGGGGCAGGATCTGGTTAGTGCTTGGATGGGCGAATGATTTTCCTTTGTGTAAGGCTCCTGAAAACTGTGAAACCCACTGAGGGAATTGTCATCGTGAATATTCACGAGAGGATGTCAGTGAAAATAGTGTTCAGCCAGGGTAATCGATCACTCTGACTTCAGCTTGTTGTGTCAAATCAATCCCATCTGGTGTAGTGATTCTTTATACATAAGAACACTGAACAAAATATAAATGCAACACTTTTCAATTTGTTTAGAAATACCTCAAATATTTTTTGCAAAAGATCTTATGCTCAAGGACCTTATTTCTCTCAACTTTTATCCACAAACCTTTGCCCCCAAACTTGTTTATATCACATTTACTTAGCATTTCTCTTTTGTCAAGATAATCCATCTCAGGTGTGGCATATCAAGATCCTGATTAAAAGCAATGATCACAGCAGAGGTGTGGATGATGACGACAATAAAAAGCTGTCCTTATATCTTGAGTGTTTTGTTGTTCAACACCGTGCCAAGGATGTCGCAAGAGTTAACAGATTGTATTACTGCCATGCAGACTGCAGGAATGTCCGGTATAGCTGTTGCCATGGCTGTTCATTTCTTCACCATAATCCGCCTCCTGAGATTTTGGAAGTTGATCCAACAAGCCTCACAACCGCAGACCACGAGTAACCACACCAGCCCAGGACCACCACATCCGACTATGATTCACCTGCGAGTTCATCTGAGGCCATCCGCAAGGACAGCTGATGAAACAGCTGGTTTACACAACCAAAGAATTTCTGCACAAACTCTCAGAAATCGCCTCAGGAAGCTCATCTGGGTGCGTATTGTTTTTGTGTATTGTTTTTTAAATTTTTTTTTATGGTGTGCTAGGAGCAACAAAATGTTCTACTGCTTACCTGTTGGTGGGTGGCTAGAATGACAAAGTGAATCTAGGATCTCCTTTTTTGGAGATCCTGTGACTAACAAATGCATCTCTGTATCCCCAATAACATGAAATCCATATTTAAGTGCATAATGCAAAAAGCTTAAGTTTTGTTTTTTTAATAAAAACTGTTGTTTAGATCAAGGTAGTCACCTGATGGGTTTAGTCTCAATAAATGTTCATTTTCTATGAATGTTAGAGGAAGAATGAAAATATCTCACTCGCTTTTTATGCACTGACACTGAATTGTGGAACAGAGACAGTATCCAGGAAACATCCTTATTGTGCACCTGTAGCAATTTCAAACATTTTTGGCCCTTTACCATGTGAATGTTTTCTCAGCGTGAGCGGTTTCATTTGAATTCCTTCTTTCCCTTCGGTTGTGTTTGAGTTTCTCTTGTGACAACACAGTTTCCAACACTGTAGGAAGGTAAACGCAGTTTGCTAGCACAGCTGTTTTGAATGACCAATGCATTCAATTCACTCCAAATTTTGGGGGTTTTCTCAGAAAACCAAGAAACGGGTAAATCTATTCAATGTGTTTGAAATCATACTGTGAAAAGCTGTTCCACTTGCTTGGAAACTGGACTTTCATTAATACCACCTCATCATTCTTCTTGAGTAGATAGCAGACACAAATTAAGTCAAATGTAATATACTAGATTTACTTCTTTCAGTATGTGCGTTCATGAAGTGCGTACTTCATGAAATACATTTCGATCTACTATTTCTACTATTTCTACTTCAAGTACTTCATATTGAGAGGCACATCAGCCTTTTATACTCCTGCTCCAGTCTTTGGACTTTGGAAACATTTGTGTGTCATCTGCATCCAATTGACACCCGAGCCTATACCAATGTATGGCCTGTTGAGAGAAGTTATGCCTGAGAAGTATATGAGTATTTATCAGTCACACTATCAAAGGTTTTCTTTAAGTCTAAGAATTCAGCACCTAATTTGGCACAATTCAGTTGTACACATTAACATTTGTTGTTGTTTTACCATCTTGCTACCCGAACATTCTCTATATTACAAATGTACATTACATTACATTACATTACGATCATTTGGCTGACGCTTTTATCCAAAGCGACTTACATTACACATTTACCACCCTTCGCAGAGGGGGGAGCAATTGAGGGTTCGGTGCCTTGCTCAGGGGCACCTCGGCAGGGGCTCGAACCAGCAACCCTCCGGTTCCCCAGCGGAAGCTCTACCCACTGAGCCACTGCCTCCCGATGTATCCATCATATTGTTCATTCATCAAAGATTTATTACAGAAAATACTGTATTTCACTATTTACAATATGATGAATGTAGAACGGGGTGGAAGAATATGACAGACATGGTGCATACAGTATGGAGAGGAAAGAAGGGCAAAAGTGTTTCCCCTTACACGTGCTATCTAAATCTAAATCTAAATCCCCTGAATGCTGTCTTTCCATGAGGATGTTGTGTGCCCACTCTCTTTTTGCACGCTGCCTTGCATTGTGATTCCGGCCTGCTGCTTTGCCTGTTTTTCTGCCCACTATTTTGAATATCATGTCACATACAGCATCCCCATGAGCGCTGCCCCACGGCAAGCTCAAAATACATAGCCTTATATGTGATAGGCCCTTTAGTAACGTGCTGCTAAACCTGAAGGTGGAAGTCAATTTTATAACACATATATAATGTGTATTTAATTGTATTTCTGTCTACTTACCAACATGTGTGACTTAAGGCAAAGCATATTCATGTGTGTTGTATGTGTGGGCATCAATGTGTAAAGAGACTGTCAAGAGATCTATTGCTGGTTATGTAAACTGTCTCATTGTAATTGAAGCTTGAATATTTCAAAGTTGGTGTGCCTGCTGAAATATTTAAATATCATTCAAGGAAATGTAAAGGTACCTTTAAGGCATCAAGGCAATTTTATTCACAAAGAAATTCGTTTTTTAATCCCTTGGGCCATTGCAGTATATGAAAGTGTGTTCTTCGCTTCTAAAGGAGTTTAATTTAATTTAATTGCATTCAAGAATGATTTATTTTAGAAAATATTGTTAATCTGTCAACAAAGATAGCATTACGTGTAAAGTCACAATTACATATCCAAATATTCTGTATGTGAAGAAGATCTAAACTTAGAGCAGTGACTGTGACATCACTCAGCAACTGTAAAGTCCCGAACTGAGCTCTCTGAACTCTGTGTGACTAGTCTTTTGCAATGACGTCAAGCTCCTCTTTAGCTCTGTGGTGTCATTACGTTATGCTCGTTAAAACCCATCTACTCCCACTCTGACACTGTGACAAGGTTTGCCTGGCTTAATAAACCAATTTACACACGCGCCGCAATCTACATCTCTCCCTCCACAGCCAACTAACACTCAGTGGGACTGTTTTTGAGTAGGAACTGCACATATGTGGCACATTACAGCAAGACAACTGTCTGAAAGCCAGTAAAAGCTCAGTGATGAGTGGAAAACTCATCAGCTCCACAGACATTACCTGTAGCCATGACCCCAGAGTACTTCAGCAGACTCTTTGTCTTTCTTTTTACGTCTCATCCCTCCAGCAGAAAGTCTGTGAAGTGCCAGCAGTTGAAATTAGTTCCCCCCAATCTCCTTGTTGACTCGTATACAGACACAGACAACTGCTCTTTCACTATGGTTCCTTGATTTGTTTGCCTTTCTTTGCTGGTAACATGAGCATTACTAAGTAGCAACTCACTACTTAAAGTGTTGTTATTACTGGGTGGCCACGACACCCAAATGTTAGTGTAGTTTAACCCCCTGCAATGTCTAACTCTGATTAGTCAATTGCAGCTTTCTACGCTCAATTATTATCTTAATAATTATCTCTAAAAATGATAACACAATGGTAGTGTGGGTAATTCCCAGTGTACAGCTGTTTCACATAGCCTAGCTACTTTGTATCACTTTGCCAAGAATTGCCAGTGTTCCCTGCTAGCTTCAAACTAGCATTTCCATTACAGACTAGCTTTGTTACCCAACAAGAAGACGGTGCCAATATCAACATCCCAAAAGATTTCCTTATGTGCATTTTTAAATTAAATTAAAGTTAACTCACAGTAGGGTGCTACTTTGTTACTAGTTACTAGGTTTGACTCTACTGCTATTGTTCACATAGCTGTGTAGTAAGCTAGGCTAGCTCAGGGTAACAATGATGGGACTATTTTTCTCAGTGGAAGCATAATTGGTAATAAATCCATTTACAATTAATCTACTGTGTGAAATTCTTTACTCCTTTCACAAGTAGCCATGTAATAAGCGGGATAATGCATTGTCAGCGGATGATTATTGTGGAATAAATGCCTTCAGGGCGATAAAGACACTGAGTCCCTGGCACCTGTGGACATTACATCATGCCTTACTTGAAGCCTTAACAGTTGCCCAACAATATATAATATATAACTTTATGATTACCTCTGATTCAATGATACTAACAGTAGCTGAAATGTTAAACATAAGTTTATAATCTCAACACTGCAGTTAATTCTACAGAATGGGGGTGTGAATGTGTAATACTGCAGTAAATGGTCTAGCTCATCCCCGTACTTTGGCTACGGTGGGTGGAATTGTAAGCATTGTCGTCCTCCAACATTCTGCTCTCTCATAACAAGGGTGTTAGCAGTTGCTTCCTATTTAGAATTTAACCGCCATTTCGTTTGGGCCTGTTCGCAGGAGTGGGCTGTCATCGTATGAGTAATCACTTTCGTTAAAACTTTCAGTATTGACAAGGCAAAAGCAAAAGTGGGACATTGCGCTTTGTTTGTGTAATCTGAAATGAATTGGCTGACTGCGTTGACATTACTCATTGTCGTCTATAAAAACAGAAACCATCTTGATGTCTAGCAGTGTATGTGAGTCATGAAAGGGTTTTAAGCAGAATCTTTTTTATTCAGGGAAAAGCAGAAAAGAAAGATGCAACTCCAGTAGCCGTTTCAGACAGAGAGCAAGACCAGTTTTACCAGGAGGGACAAGGATTAAGGTGTGAATAAGAGAGAGAGAAAGAAGGAGGATCAGGAAAAGAACTGAAACTTTTTGGGCATACTTAGGAAATATGTTTGTACCATGTTGCCTGTTTTGATGGCTGCTGTTTGGGACCTTATTGTTGACCTAATTGTTGGACTTTGATTATTTATGATTTTGTTATGTGAAATGGCACATTCCTCTCTATTTACGGAAAATATGATGCAACATATTAAGCTGAGATACTCCAGCCTTGACCAAATAAATACATTTATAAGTTTATTATTTTCATCAAATATGTAAATGTTCTCAATTGACTGATTTTTCAAGATTTTACTTTTACTGCATTTGCTCAGATAGGCTAGTATGTTTAATGATGGATTAGGAAATCTGTCATACTGAAACCAGTTTCATATGGTTCCAAGAGAACCGTTTAATAAAAACATGATCATAATTACAGTCATTTCAAGGATTCCAGGATCATTACAGCTCCTGGGTGCAGGAATTTGTCCAATCGAGTGGGTGTTGACAGCGCTACACTATGCCATTAGAGACCTCTTAATTTCCGCGTAGCATGTGAACATCATTTGTCTTGGACGAAAATCTATTCAGAATAGAAGACTTTCATTAAGTCATCCAATAATGAGCCTGTTTGTCAAGTACAAATGCCAGGTGCTGAGGGCAATCATTCAAGGGCACGTTTTCCATGCAGTGTCAATATGGCCTTCAGCTGTTCTGTCCACTCCACCAAAAAAAAAATATATTTTTTCCCTCTAGAATATAGCTGAAATTGCGAATTGGCATGTCGAATAAATGTGTGTGTGTGTGTGTGCACAAAAGTAGTGCAATGCATTATGTTTTTATATAATCTGCTGAAAAGAAATATAATAAAACTCTTTGGGAGTTGTGTGTTTGTCTCTACTTGTTCTTTTTCTTCCTGCAGTGTTGGCTTGACAGTTTTAATTGACACTCCAGGTCTGCTCACATGTAAACAGTCAATTCACACTGTGATGAGGTTTCAGCTCATTTGATCAATACAGCAATTCCAGCAGGCTCTCCGACACTCAGTCAGCGGGTCATCATGTTGCGGTGATAACAAAGATCTTTCTCTCACCCCCTTTTATGTAATAGGAGGGCCCTATGCCAGAGGCGTAACTAGTCTGCTGGGCAATTACATTTGTGCCAGAGAAAGTACTCAAGACAAGTTCTACTGACAGAGGCTGAAAAAGAGCACTAGCCTCCTACTGGATGGTTGGAGTTGGAGGTAAAATATTTGTTTATTTAAAAATCGATGTGGATGCTAAAACTTAAACAACTAAACAAAGATGTCCTCCATTGCCCATCACTCCATTGCACCAACCTCCTTTCCCTGCCCATACTTGGTTCTCCCTCTACATTGGCTCAGACAAGACGTCAGCTGCAAGTCATCAAGCACACAAAAAGGCATGCAGTGTGCAAATCAAATTTTTGTCACAGCTCACAGTCAGTATGTTTACTTGCACATTCAAAATATGACTGTGCTGTGATTAAGGCAATAAATTGATTTGTTTCAAACATCAACAGCAGATGGCAGAATCTCTCACATGTTTACGGCTTAATTGCATTTTTGCATTTAATCACTGCAAGGGTCAAATTCCTGGAACAATGAGTACAAATAAACATACTGACTGAGGGACACGTCTCTTTCTTTGTGTTTCCAGTGCTTTTTATAGCATGTCATAGTTGCTGAATCTACAGCTGCTGACACGACCCACCACGGGTCCTTGGTAACCAAACTCATTATTCAAATGGAATTTCATGCAATGCCAAATAAGCACAGAGTATGTGATTAATGATATGCAAGAATATTCATATGGCATGACATGCAGGCAGTCTACTCATATGGCTTGATTGGTTTGATGTATTTGTACTGACACAAATTGCTTTTAAAGTAAAGAAAGAACTGTGTACCATGTGTGTAATAGGTATTAAATATTTGTGACCTGCTAGATAAAACATATAGGAAGCATAGGAAATATATATATATATATGACTAGCCAAAATAAACCTACTTGTCTGTGAAGGATCTCAGTCGTCCAGTTCATGGTATCCAAGGAAGGTTCTTTCTCAGACATCTGGACTTAAAGTTGTCAAGTTCCCTGAGAATTTACCAAATCCTGACATAATGTTTGATTAGCGTGACTCCTTCAACTGTCCCACAGATCTTAAACTGTGTGCGGAGCTGATGAAACTCAACATTAAAACAGTTGATTGTAATCATTACTATGGTAGAGGTAGAGGTGACAAATACCCTCTGTACAAGACATGGAAATCACTGATTAGTTCATGTATAATTCACACGACCAAACCTACTCTAGAAGTAATCCCATCCTAGTGGAGTTTCACCGGGACGGCAGCAGTTTCCTTTTTATTTTAAAACTGTGATAAGGCAAATCTAGCCAGTACAGAATTGCCCTCAGAGCATGGTGCGGACCGAAATGGAGTGGACTGAGAGTGAATATCAGCCTGGTATACATAAATTGGACAGAAACATGACTCCAGTTGGCTGCTAATGATCCTAATGTCTTGTACTGAATTTGTGAGAAGGCAGTTGTATGCAAATTTGCTGGTGATGACGTCTTAAGCAATTATACATCAGGACTTTGTGGCAGCTTGTTTGAGTTCTTCTGCCATCTTCTGGACAAATAAAAGTATTCTACTGTATTAGCAGCATCTAATTAAACAATTACTGTCTCTCATCTGCTATTCCTTTAAGTGAAAATAGTATCGTCGGATAGAGTACAATATGATGTAGAATAGCCCAGTTGTTTACCCACATCACCATAACCACACCCTTGGGCAGGTGAATGTTGAAATATTACAAATGTGCAACAGCCTCTCCTGCACCATGAGCCAATATAATATATTACTCCACTGAAACAGAGGGGAGACAGAAAGAACAGACGTGATGTGCATGCAACTGTAGTTTGCAACAGAGAATGCCCTGAATTATTGAATACCAAACAAGGCTTGGGTGAACGCTGAGGATAACAGTTCATTTAGGAAATGCATAGTGAGAGCACCGTCAAATTTCACCCTGGATACTTTTTTTAAATCACCAAAGAGGACAAAAAATAACACTGTGTTCTTTTGCAAACTATTGCTGAAAATCCATCTCAAATCCATGGAGACGCCTTGAAACCCGTGAGAATTGGTTCATTTGATAAAACGTTTTTTTTTTTTAATTCTTAAAATGCGGTATCCACATTGATCAATGTGCTTCAGATATCATGAAGAATCCCTCTCATAATTACAAAAAAGCACAAGATGGATATTTGTGTTTAATATTAATTCCTTTGTGATTGCCAGATTAAGGATAAAGCTTTGATTCTAATAGCTTTTTTCAGTGTCATTCTGTTGCTAAGTCAGGAGTCACTGACCTTAAATGAATAACTATGTAAAAAAGAACTTAAACGTTTGTGGATTTAATTTCCAAATGAGTGTGGAAAACACTGTTTTCGTTTAATAATCATATTTTCTTTTATGACTTGGGTGGAGGTCACTTTCTGTGTGGTTCACCTTGGAAACTGCCTTGGGTAAAGTGTAGAATTCCTGATTGTTACTGCCTGAAAAAACTATTCATTACTGCTCTCATGCTATATATTTCCAGCGGGGCATTCCTAACTAAAATAAATGATGTTTTATGTTTGGGGGTGCGCTTGCTCAGCTAGCCATGCCTTGCACCATAAACAAGGCAGAAGGCACCACAAATTGTAGACTAAGATGTACTGTATTTTGTCTTCAGACAGCACAACCCTAATCTATCCTAATTCACAATCAAGGGATATCATCTTTGTACCTGTCAGTCTATACTCATTCAGTTCAAATGAAGTAACTGTGTTTCAATTCATACTTCAACTTTGTGTGTGTGTGTGTGTGTGTGTGTGTGAGAGAGAGATAAAGAGCATATTGTCTACGTTCACAAGACACCAGTCAACCTGCCTTTACAATGTGTAAGTAAAATATTGCTCAGTTGGATCTGAAGTCTTATCAGTTGTTTATGGCATCTAACGAACCAGAACTTGATTGGTAGGTGATTTCCCCAGGCATTCCCTATTTGGTTTTTAAATTTTTTTTAATCAGGATCTGTATCTCTGTATCTTATGTTTATAGTAGTTATCATCGTCCCTATTAACAGGGAGCAACGGTGAAAAAAAGCCACCAGATTCAAAGTGATCTTATCAAGGTCATCCCCCGGAGAGAGCTGTGGAAAGTAAAATAGATAAGAGATCTTTCCATAACTTAATTAGCTTTTTATCACACAATGCAATTACGAAATTGTCAAGCTGTTGGTGTAAGAGGCCAGGAACACTTTGAGGGAACTAACAATAACAAAGTGGCACTTGGGGAGAAATGGCCCTTTTCCTCTACCCAAGTAAGGGCTGTAACTCAGCACTGAGGGTAAATCAGAAGGAGCAATGTGGGTTATTTAGCATCCATTGAGTAATGGCGGCCCAATGCAGAACATAGCATTCTGGGGCCAGAGCACCCACTGAGAAGCTGATAAGAGAGATTAATGGTGTTGTCTGAGAGGCTGGCGTATGATCAGTGCTTGAGCAACCCAAATGTGTCTGCTATCTAAAGCATCTGTATCCCTGTGAAGAACTGAGCCAGATGAGGCAAAAGGACAAGATGTCGCATGAATAAATAACGTGACAAGAAGTGTAGGGTAAAGCAGCCCCACCTGTATATTCTGGTCAGTACACAATACGTACCTTAAGTCAACACGTGCGAAAGAGAAGGAGGGAGCAAGCGAAAGGGAAAGAGATAGGTATAAATGCATAAATAAATCAGAAGGTTAAGCAGAGAAAACCGAGAGTTTGGGTCACAGTCACACAGAATATGGAAATCTTTTACGAAGTGTGCTCAAAATTTGCATAAAAATTGAATTTTGGTCCCATGCTCTTTTCTGTGTGTGAATATGAGTTGAAAGTCTATTATTGTCTTTGTGTCTCACCACTGCAGATAATCACTTTCCAGGGTCCAGTGGATGTGAGCTGCTTATCCCTGAACCTTCGTGTTTTACCAAGTGAGACAGATCTTTTCATCTGTGAAAACAGTCCTAATGACCCTGTGATTTTAAAACGTAATCACATTTTTCGATTGTGTGGAGCATTTCAATTTCATGTACTATTATCTGAGGGGAAACCTGTATTTTCATGTTCCAAAAAATGACTTCAACTAATTATTCCTCCAAATTATATTTTTGTATCTTTTTCCTTTTGTGTTATTTCTGGAATAGAGGAAAGATGTTTTCGTTTAACCTTAGTTTGAAATCATCCTCCACATTAGAACACACAACCCACACAATCACCTGAGGCAAATCCATGAGAAATATTCATAATGCAGTTTCGTCTTGTAACAGTGACATTCAGCACAAGCTCAAATCAGGCTATTTATTATCATATGCCCTTCACTGAATCTAATAAAAAACAAAAACACTGATCTCAGAAAATAAAGATGTTTTTATCATGTGTTCTGTGGGTCACAGTACCTGGTCAGCTGAGTTTCCTTGGTGACTAAAAGATGATGTAAACCCTTTTGTTCCTGACAGCGTGTACACCACTCAGTGAGTTATTCAGCCACAGGGACAAAGGATGACTACTGGGAAGAGTGGCAAGCTAAAAAACAACAACAGCCAGATTTATACTTGACATCAACTCCACACACATCAACGCCCACATTTGCTGTAGTACAAGCTGTACTGAGTTGCTCACATTCTAGGAGAAAGAGCCCTATCTAATACCATAAATACCATTTTTATTATTAATTCAAATGTTAAAGGTAGCTTCTCTCAATTGAGAACATGAGCTAAAAGTCAAGCCTCTTCTCTCAATGATTTTTGAGAAGGCAATGCATCGCTTTGTATCCTCTCAGCTTGACTACTTCAATTTGTTATACACAGAAAGTTAGTCATCTCTCTCTCAGCTACAATTGGTTCAAAATGCTGCTGCTAGGCTCTTGGCTGGTACATGTAAGCTTTCCCCTATATTAGAGTCCCTTCATTGGCTTCCAGTTCGTTTCAGAGCACCTTTCTATCTTTCAGACCTCTCATCTTCCCATGCTCCCTTTAGATCACTGAGCTCCTCTTGTCCGTTCCTATGACTCATTTTAAGTTGATGGGTGATCGTGCCATTGCGGTAGCTGCCCCAAAGCTCAGGAGCAGTTTATCCTTCCACTTTAGGTCAGCTCCAATGCTGGTCACTTTTAAATCTTGGCAAAAAACCCATTACTTCTTCTTCAGTCTGCCTAGCATTGCTTTAAATGTGCTTTATAATTCAACTTGATTTGATGTGAAACAGCAGCAGAGACAATATCAGAATGATACAAATGTGCATGTCTCTCATATTTGCCCTGAAAGAAATAGACAAAACAAAGCACCATCACTCACTACTTCCTACAGTCTGCTAGGATGTTTGATGGATTTCTTCATCGACTCAATCCACTCGTCAAACATCTTAACACTCATATGTAGCCTATAGATGCTGCAGGATGGCTTACGGTTACCCTTTGATTTCTAACAACAGGAATCTGCTTTTGAGCCTAGGCACAAAGTTACATACTCAGTTCTGCTACAGTTTATAGTTAGTTATACATTTGGTGAGACATGTTAAGCCAGAACGTCTGCCCTGAAGGATGAGTTTCTGCTTTTCCCTGATGAGGCACAGCATGAGTACATCAAGACGGATTTCTTGCAAACGTGAGAGTATGTTCAGCGGGAGCAACAGCAGGAGCTCTTTCTACAACTACAAGGCATTCCTGCAGCTTCATCCTGATGTCTGTGTGCAGGGCTGAACACTGAATTCTTGTTGTAGACACTGGTGCAGATGGCTGTTGCAGTGATGCTGTGCTCACAAGAAGCCATGTTGGATCACAGGGCAAGGATTTCACAGGCCAATTGCTTGAAATGGTTCAGATCACTTTAACTCTGGATGCTGTCTATTGGACTCGGCCAAAATGGGACCTTGTGTCAAGCGCAAATGTTTGATTTCGAAGTACTTCCACCCCTTTACAAAATATTTGTTTATTTTGCAGATATTCTATTGATTAGTGAGAGTGCACCTCTGCCCCCTGTGTATGCAGCAGACAAGTGCAATCTCAATAAGTCTTGAACCCTGCAGTGTGGAGCCATCACCCCTTTTCTTTAATACAGAATTGGCCTCTAAAGGTGACTAAAGATTTTCACTTGGCAATTGTTGTTGGAACCTGAGCCATCTTCTTTCTCCAGTGTTAAAGTTCAATAAACATGTAAATGTGGACCTCAATCAAACTTCAATTAACTCAGAATTAATTTGAAGATCAGGCATTTATTTTTCAGTCCCTGACCTGGCGAAAGTGACCCTTTCTGTTCATATACTGTACCTGTCGTACTACTTTTGTGCCATCTATTTTACTACATCTTCAAGCGGTCCAAAGGAGGCTTTTATCAAAATTAAATGCAAAACCATATTATTACTGCCACCCTTCAGTTTTAAAGCACTGTGACATCTCTGAACTCTTGTACCACACTGCTCTGCTATGAACCCAGAGGTATTCTGAAACCATGCTTCTGTCTTTCACTGATCAAAGAAACATTCATGTGGGATTTCTCACTGAGCTTTCTCAGTGGTTACACTATGAAAGGGACTCCCTGTGATCTCCTGACTTTATGAAACACCTTAAAAACACACTTTTACTCATAAGGTTTTACTCATGTGGGGCTTCTTGTTTTGACTGCATGCTAGGCATACTGTGGTTGGGTGTTGGGTTCACATTTTAGCTTCATGGACTCTACTTCCCATCACACACCTGTACAACATTTGAATCAACTGGTTTCTAAGTGCTACATAAATGTTAGGTGACTTGAGAGAACTAATGTCTGTAACCATAGAGACAGCCTGTCATGACTTGGAAACAAGAGGTATGGTGTGAGCTCACTGCACCCCACTGAGCAAGCATTTTGCGAGTGATGAACTCAATTTACCACTCAGCTAGGCTATGACTGATGGCACTATCAGAAATATCAAAGTGATTTTTCCTCTTTAGAAAAAAGAGAAAATTGTTTTCAGTTTAAAGGCTTCCTACATCAACGGCCGACCAGGTTCCTCACTTATCTCCCCTGCAATGAAAATTGTTAAAGTCTGGGTGAAACTTTCTGTACTATTGTTATGTACTACAAACAAGTTTGTACTAAATAGGCTTGAGGCCAATGTGCTGACCATGCTGTGCCCAGTACTTGCTCAGCCAGTGCTGAGCTAGAACCTGGCCTCTTTGCAAAAACTGGTGCACACACTGCTGCCACTGCTCAAACTGTGTTTAAGAAGCACCAGCACCACCAAATATACAATAGGAAGTTTATGATTATCACTCCCCATATACCTCTGCCATGAGCTTGGTGTACACTGAAAGTCAGAGTTTGCTTTAGAGTATTACGCCCAGTTTTGTACTCTAAACCCAGTATGCCTCGAAATACATAAGGCTAGACAAGAAAAGTGCAAGCAAGTGAATGCATACTAGAACACAGCAGTATAGTATAGTATAGTATAGTATAGTATAGTATAGTATAGTATACTATAGTAGAGTATAGTATAGTACAAACAACACTTCTTTTTATGCCACTCCATGCTTGTAGGAGGTGCAGAATGGTCAAGCTGTTAACACTGTGACTGAGCTTCACAACTGACAAAGAGAGGAGTTGGCATGGGCTATAGGTCATTGAGTGATAAAAAGAAGGCCAAGAAAATGAAAGAGATTTCATTATTTCGACAAAGGCACTCTTTAGACACCTTGTGGACCCCAAAGAGAAGAAAGAAAGAAAAAGCTTCAATCATGGTGTCTAGAACATTACAAGATGTCTCTTTGCCCTAAAAGTTTACTTTGTATGAAATATACCCAGGGCTTTCAGAAACTCGGATAAGAGAACATAAAACTATTTAACAGATTTAATTTTTTCAGCAGGTTTACAGTACACAGCTATGTAAGCATACACACTTTTTAAGGATGCACTGCATTAGTTATAGACTAATCCAGTACATCCTTAAAAAGTTTGTATGCTTAAGACCTTTTTGTACCCTAATGACTGTAGAGCAATGTGCAATATCATTGCTGAAATCATCAAGTTTGCTTGTCTTTGTAGTTCTTCCTCTTTTTCCACCATCCTTATCTTGGCCTGACTTGGTCATCTGTAGAAATATATAAAGCAGTAAATGTATATACAGTATGCGAATGTGAAGAACTGCAGAAACTTAAAGCTTAAACTAACATTACAGTATGTCCTCCCGGTGCCCGTCATCCTAATAACATGGATATTATTGGATTACATCATGCACTATTGGTTAGAACTTGGCAGATATGATGTTATTATTACAGCACGCATGAGGCTTTATGAAGAAAGTTTAATAAAATTACATTACACAATCACATTATATACATGACATCATTTTAGGGGCAAAACTTGATTACAATACCTTATATTGAGTTATCTAATGTCAGATGAAAAAGTGAAATTAATGGCGTAAAAGTGACCACAGAGCTCATTAGATAACCCATTGTTAGATAACCCATTACCACTTTTGCTCATGTGGTTGTATAAATATCCCATTTATTATACATCCCTATGCTTCACAGTGTTGCCTCTGATAACTTGTGTTGCTTTCACTTTCTCCTAAACGTTGGCTATCTGTCTAACAGTTGGCATAAACCAATTTGCCCTTCCTAGAGTTCGCCCCTCCTGCAGAATCTCCTGAGAAATGCCTTCGAAAGTCTATTTCAGAGTGTACAGTGATGGACCAGAGCCAGTTAATTTGAAGGACATTAGCTACCAGTGGTTTTAATAAGGAAGAGAACAACCGCAGCCCTGTGTTAAATTGCATTCTTGTCTCCTGTTTTGCTCCTTCATGGCATTATCTTGGATTTGAACATTGCTACTATAACTAACTAAAGAGCTGAGTAGAATACCGATAATGGTCTGTCCTACTGCTACTGGTAGGAAGATGGCCTTTTGTCTCTGATTGATTGCCCAGCGAGCTTTACTGTATGGAGACCTCAGGCATGACACCCCTCAAATGCCCCCGATTGATCACTCCCCAATGGTAACAATGCATTATCTTCAGTGCTGTAACTTCAAGAGGGACTTGTGCAGTATAGATTTAGTGTACATTAAAAGCTCACCCATTTTCTTGACAATCTGCTTCCTCCAGTAGAGTAGATAATGTAAAGCCAGAAAACTGTATGCTATCGATCTTACAGAAGTCTATAAGTGACGAGACCTGTGCTGCATTCAGGACACTCCTATAATATTGCAGATATTGCATTACTTGTAAAGTTGCGTTATACAATCACCAATCAAACAAATTAAGCGAATGTCCTCATAGATCATAATATTTCTGTCGGAAAAAATCCTATAGATAAATACTTGCCGTATTCATCCCTCCCTTTCATGCTCGGTGCATCCAGTGAGTGTCCTTGATTATGCTGTTGCATTATTCATAGGCAGTGGCTCTCGCTTGACTGTGTGAAGAAACAGGGTATAATTTAAAGGGCGGGGAACAGAGGCCTGGCCTGTCTTGGAGTGCAGCCTAAGGAGCATGTTGAAATGAAACCACCCTTTTTGTAATCTGCCTGGCATTTATCAACAGGATTACTCTAATGGGGATGTCATTGGAGGAGGAGGGGAAACGTCTCACTGGGCTTCAGAAGAGGCACCATGATGGAGATGGAGAGCCGTGTAAAGATTAGCCGTATCTCCAAATGAGACCTCCAGTCATATTAGAAAAGGGAAATTGTGCTCCTTAATCTGTGGCCTATTTATCATTTTACACTGGCTGTATCCAGGCCATACAAGCTGATGGCTTTTTGGCCTCACTTACCAACTGATACACGATCAGTTTGTCCAGTGACTCATTGTAGGCTCACAAGTGGTAGGTTGCAGGGTGATCATGACAAATTGATTAGAGCTGGCAGGCAACCATAGCAAACGGCTGCTTTGTAGAGAGCAGTGTGACAGTTTTCTGCCCGCTTCTTGTTGCCTCACTGTTCCCTCATTTTTTTTTTAAAGGAGAAGCATCATGATCATAGGGCTTGTCGTTTAAAAATCAAATCACATAGTCACGCCTTGGTACTTCAATGTTAAGTACACTAACAGAAGCAGACTGAATTACACACCTACAGTACTGTAAACACTCTGCCACCCATGCTCAGTTGTCAAGATATTGCAAAGGCAAAGGTATTTGTGTACAGCCATAATCTGCTGAAAAAAGATATCGTCCATTATCTCACTCCAAATCAACAGAGCAGAACACTAGTCACCTTAGCTGATGCGAACAGATGCAGACATGGATTTTATCAGTGATACATGACACATCCGATGTAAATGTCACTTGAGTGAAACAGTTGCTGTTGTTATCCCACAACAATTTGATTAAAGCATTAAAGCAGCAGTCTGTATGATTGTGGAGTAGTTGGGAATCATGGAGAAACATTGACTGACAAGCTCCTCCCACTTCCTGCCTCATGCACCCCAATTCCGCCTCCACACCATTCACCACTGCTTGTGTATTTTTGGGGAGCTCTGATTTTGTTTCCCAAATCAGATTCAATCAGTAGGGGGCGCTACACCAATGTGATACTTTTCACATATGAACTCATATCAGGATATCATGAGTTCTTGCTTTAGCAGGTACTACGGCAGAAATGTTATTCATGATGAAAATACAAAATACCAGATAAGCAGTGCACATTTGTCATGTCAAAGTTGTCTATTTCTGAAGGTATATTGAGCTTAATTTCAATACCTTTCATCTACTTGCTGTGTTGTGCTTGGACCTCAAAAGACTGTAACATCTCAGAACTCATCTCAGAACACCATCATTATATCATTAATGTAGCACCTGATGAAAATGCTGCCTACCATCTATAAAGCATCACTCAATGTAGTTTGAAAATCATTTGACAATTGTGTAAGAGAGGGAACGTGAAAAGCAGAACGACCTTCTTCTTTTGATGCTCTGTTTTAAAGTAATCAGGAGAGATGAATTGGTGACACAGTCAAGGGCAATCTTGTGCAACTAACAGACAGCTCGGTGCTGGCAAGAGGGAAGTGACAAGACTCTCAACATTGTTGGCTTGCATGTGGATGGTGAGCGGGATGAGCCAGGCTGAAAAAGAGAATTAATGAAAATCACTCAAAGCCAGGGTCTGGGTGCAACAGCAGACAGGCTCTTACCGAGAGGTGCTTCAGCTCAGGTGGAAGCTGCATGCACATACCGTACGTTCTACTACACTCTCTCACTCACTCACTGACAAGGGTATACAGTGCTTGGGAATGTGATATTCTACATTGACTGTCCACCATATTTTGTGCTGCACATTCAAAAGTAAAACAATCTCTCAACAGTGTCTGTTCTGCATCCAAAAGGTATGACCAGAAGGTGTTTGATTTATCGAGTTATCACAGTTATTAGTGAATGTGTGACTCATTTTCTCACTGTTAATCCCTACACAAGAACCTTTTGAAAGTGATCACCAGGTCTAGCATGTCTAGTTGCTGCTTAAATGAATCTGGCGTATGTTCAAATATGGTGAATTTGCCCCAGACTGTGTGTCATAGCGTTGACAGACCTACAATTTATGTAGAATCCACACACTTGTTCTGATATGCTTTCTGCTCCTCTCCTTGGCACATTTACTTAATGGGGAAAGGGAAAATCTGGCAAATTAAATAATAATTCTTATGTAGACACGGAATGGGGTTCTTTTAATGAGATTCCCTTTTGCTTTCAGGACACATTAAGCTGTCTATTCTTGATATTTTTGTGTTTTTCTTCTGTGGTAGAGGATTGTGCTATGGAGCTTACAGTGACTGGTAATAAATTAGTTTTTCTCTTGACATTCTGTTGTGTTAAGAGTTATTACAGTAAAAACAACATATATCATTTTGAATACAATTTATAACAAATTAATTCTCTCGATTAAAATGTGAAAATAACAATTATTCCCCTTGATTGCTTTTGATCAAAGCGGAATACAAAGCAGATATTGGCAGAGTACTCTCAATTTACCTCATTTGCAACAAAAGTCATTTTAGATGATACTCCACATTCAAGTACCATCCCATTATTTTTAGCCAATTCATTTAAATCATTCAATTATTGACTTAAAATTTCAACAAATGCAGATCATCTCCAATTTAACTCTCTGCTACTCTTTTTCTAAAATGGGCACCAAATCCTGGGGGTACTGTTTTTCTATTGTCGTTTTTTAAAGTACTGCGAGTGTGAGGAGTTGAACTCATTTAAACTGAGGTGAGCGTTCTGAGGAGCGCATTAAAGTGGAAAGACTTTGTTTACCAGATCACTGTCAGACAGGCAGGGATTGCAGGTAGGGAAAATTTGGAGAACAATAAAGAAAATATTGAGCTTTAAGAGCAGAAGCCTTCAGAAAACTATGTACCTCCTCTGAAACAAAAGGCATCTCATAAGACCGTCATCCATTTAACAAGCGATTTAGACAGAAATGTGAGTTATGGCTGCCACACCGTGCCATTAATCATTAACACACTTGATTCAAAGTTAAATACACTTTCACTGTACATATTCTTGGGTGTGTAAACTATCCTTCTAACCAGTTCATATTTGATTATATTGGTATTATAAATGAGGGTGTGCGTGCATTTAAACCCTTTTTTGTGGTTCTCTAAACATTTTTGTCATGAAAAAAAACATTGTGGGCATATATTTGGAGGCAGTTTCGATGCCTGCAGCTCACTGTTTGTTATCAAATCAGGCAGTGGTATTATATTGCATTAGTCTATATTATAGTCTTGAATTGGTTAGAAAATAAGAATGAACTCAGCTTTGTACTGTGTGTCCTATGCAGTGTGATGTGCAGTTTGCAAATTATGCACCTTAATCTTGCAAATTTTTTCTGCATCAGTCAAAACCTCCCCAGTAGTCACTCTGACACCCTCAATCTGTCCCTCATCTCTGTTGACCTCTGTTGTCAACTGTTCTCTTGATCAAAGTCATGCAGTTTGTTAGACTCTGTCTGTACAATAAGCAATAAGTCTCTTTTATGTTGAGTAATCTACAGTACTTCAAAGAGTTTTTGTGTTTATGCATTAGCTCTCACACATCCTGGAGTCTGTTGTGTTGTATATTTAACCTACTAGATTTTCACAAGCATTAAAAAACATTGGTATTGGCCAGCGTGCAATGGATGGTACTAGATATAGATTATGTGCACATACTACCACCAAAATATGACAGATTAAACTTAAATTGTTTTAACATCTCTATGAAATCGGACAGATTGTAAAGTTATGTGGAAGTACAGAGAACATTGACCTGAGCAGCAATTCCTTAGCTACCCATCACTGCCAAGCATGACTTATGGGGCCGCAAGCACCTGAAGTGTTGAAAATAGCATCTTTACAAAGTGGCTTGGCAGAGTGATGGAAACTTGTCCATTTCACAAAAACCAACAGCCGTTTGCTAAATCATCTGTTACAGAAACCTTCATGCCAAAATTCAGTTTAAATAGCACATGTTAATGTCTCTCATATTTAATCGCTCACGAAACAGATGCTGGCGTCTTTTAATTAAGCAACCTCTGAGTTTTGTTCCTTCTCGCTGACTGCTAATGCAATCTGCTTCACAAACCTGTAACTAGAAATGCTGAACATTCCATTTTCCACGTTGCTGAACTGGTTCTAATGATCACTTGTTAATGGCCTAGAACCACACAGGGCCAAGTCCTGAAGTGATACACCATGCAGTCGACAGGTTTAATCAAATTTATACTGCCAAACTTCATTGTTTTACTTGAAAACCTGGAAAGATCATGAAATGATGTGCCATCCTAGCCACGTACAGTAGTGTTGTGCTGGTGCTATGGCACATTGGAAATTAACAAAGTGTGAAGAGTTGAATCTCTGTTGCAAACAAATAGAAAGCACCTCATTAGTGGCCGATAAATAGCAATGAGCATGTATTGAAGGATCATAGCCAGAAGCTATGTGAATTCTTCAGTGAAATTTTTTTTCTTCTTAAGGCAACTTGAGGTAATGGCATTTTTCTCACACTTTGAGTCCTGGCAAGGCAGCACTGCTAGCCCCTGTGGTCCGTGACATTGTTTGCAAGGTTTAATTAAGTCACAGCCGCTCTTGATGGAGTTAGTTAAAGTCATGAGCCCCTGTTGACTTTGGAATGGCTGAGTGAAGCACATTTGTGTTGTTGCTTTGATTGTTTTTACTCATTAAAGGATCAGGACCCTTGAGAAGTTACGGAAAGGGAACAGCCAAAATCCACTGCATCCGAAAAAGACAACAGCTGTCCATGCACAGCTAAGGAACTGCCTCAGAATACTGCAGGCTGGATCATTCCCCATGTGTCCAAATATAATCTGCATGGTGTTAACTCTGACCTGCATCAAGTGTATTATGCATCAGAGAGTAAATCCTTTTGATAAGATTTGAGAGAGTCAGCTGGGGTTTCCCCTCGTCCAGATTTCATCGCTAATCCAAGCAGCATCTTCAGGTCTGAGTCAGTGGTGGGCAGGAAACCACCATTTATCCTCTGAGAGTCATTCATACCCCTGGGCCCCTGGAGTCACACTGTGTGTACAGGACTAAATTTACATGCACCGTTGTATTGCAGGTCCGTTCACACATCTCTCTCTGTATCTGAGAAAATTATCTGGACAATTACAGCTGATGGCAGGACTTCTATTTTCACCTTGCATCCTCCTGATCCTCCTCTTGTTGTTCTCTCCGGAATCGATCTTTGCCTGCGTTGTATCAAAACCTCATATGTGCGTCTGCTAAATGACTAAATGATATATAATATAACGAATGAGCTGGGAAGATGATGTTTACAGATCATGAGCATCTTTCTTCTCATGAATTTACATGCAGCTACATGTGACAGAGATCCGTTCTTATGAACAATTTATAGACAAAGGCACCTTATGTTTGTATGTATTTAAGAGATTATGTACGTGTTCTGGCAGATTGCTATGTATGAAGATAACAAAAAATATATAATGGAGGTGTAAATAGGGCCTATGTGTCTTCTCTCTCACTCTCGCCATTTTCCCTGAATGTCTCTCTCGTTCTATCTCTCTGACCCAACCCCTCCCCCCACCCACCTACACTCTGTCTATGTACCCTGATGAAGCGGAGGCCAGTTTGGCTTCATTTCCTGCACAAGCCTCTTAATCCCCGGAGCCTCCAGTATAGAAAGAGACACGAGGAGCATATGGAGGGAATCTGATCCTTATTAGTTTGTGGCACAGACAGCCAGCAAAAATAGGTAATTTTAGAAAGCTAGGCCTTTTTAAAAAGACTTTCTGGGTTTTAATCATTTTCTATGCTCCTCACATGATGGCCCATCAGCAGAAGTGTGAAGTTATTTTCTTCACTTTGTGAAACCTTCCTTCACTGAACTGTGTTCCATTTTAACAAGAAGGTTAGAGGGGGTTATATTTGGAAACATTAAGCTCACACAGTCTCAAATATCTAAAGTTAAAGTGAAGATTTGACATCTTAGAGTTAAGAGAGGGAATAATTCATTCATGCATTTTCACAACCCAGATTTTCAGTGCTAGAGCTTTGACCCATTAACACTCGTCTGGAATGTTCTGCTTACTATTTCCAGTGTGGTTCATCAGTTGACTTCTGGCACATAATAGCATAGTACAAATCCAAAGTGGCTTGATTACACTGTTGAAAGTCCTTAGAGTAAGTGACAGCACTTAAACTCACAAGTCAGCTTTCAACTATAGCTGCTGCTCTTGGGTTATTTTATTAGAATGGCTCGTAATAAATAGCTGCTTCCTGGCTATCATAGAAACTGTTAACCCTATGACATGACAGGAAAAATAGCAAATGCCAGATACGATTTGTAATAAAGATGATAAATTCCGATGCTACAAAAGATGAAGAGGGAGGATAAAACCCATCACCCTGCATCATGTCAGAGGTCTGTCCTGCCTTAGAATCTCTCTACTTTGTTTACTTGTAATTTTCATAAATGTATCATCATCACGATCTTGTAACATGCAATCATAATGTCTACACCCTCTGAAGTTCCTAAAGGGGCAACATTTTTTTTCTATGTGATACTTTGCATAATTAATCTGGTGTTTACATTCATCAATTGCTTCATTAATTAGGTCAGTGATGAAAGCAGGATTTCTCTGACACTCTGAGGGAAGAGGGGGCACATTTTGGTGGCTTTCCTAAGAGAAGCGAGGGGTTGAGTTGAGATCTAACACATCATTTCTTATGTAAAGTCTGCTTAGAGATGCTGCACTCTTATGTAACTCAGCAACATCATTATGAACACAGCACGAAAAAGCAGTGAGCTGCCATTTTTAGCCACTATTCTGACAGAGCAGTCAGAACACCCATGCCATCTACTGGTGGACACGAGGACAGATTTAACCACCACTAATGACCACCCAGGGGAGAGGGCCAGAGGCCGAGAGAACTAACAGCCCTTTCAGGGACCAGATTTGAGGCTTTTGAACACTGATGACATGTATGATCCAACATCGGCCAGTATCATTAGTCATGTGAGAAAAATCTGGGCTTTGGGACCCACAGTGCTGTCTTGCTGGCCTGCTCCTTTGTCAGTTGTGATGTGTAATTTGTCTAGCTTCTGCATTCATCTGACCTTTCTCTTGACAATGCATCGTCTAAAAGAGAGGGTTATGTATAGTGGGCCTTTGCGCTATCTTGCTGACACCGTGAAGTAGTGCCCAGGTCCATGCTCCACTTCTCCAATGGCGCATCTGCTGGCAGCACGACATCATCACCTGGAGACACCAAGAGCATGTGAGGTAAGGTATGAATAGAAACTGCTGACCTGTTAGACAGACAGACAGACAGACCGACAGACAGACACACAGACAGACAGACAGACAGACAGATAGATAGATAGATAGATAGATAGATAGATAGATAGATAGATAGATAGATAGATAGATAGATAGATAGATAGATAGATAGATAGATAGATAGATAGATAGATAGATAGATGGGTCGATAGATAGATAGATAGATGGGTCAGCAGTCTCTATTATCTACCACTACTATCTTAGTGTGTGTGAGTGTGTGTGTGTGTGTGTGCGTGTGTGTGTGTGTGTGTGTGTGTGTGTGTGTGTGTGTGTGTGTGTGTGTGTGTGTGTCGGGGAGCAAGAGAGAGAGTAACTTAAGATGACAGGTTCATGACAACTTGGACATGATGTAGAAAGTGAGACAGAACATTGAAAATCCCAACTTAAATGTCGTCTTCTTGCTGAAGATGCAGAATTAGTGTCACTGAACCTATACAGCCCATTCTGACAGCAAACCAGCATGTCAACACTTGACCTGTGCATTCAGTTTCTGCTGAATCAGCTGACACTTATACACTTTGTTAAACTCAATCAACCACTCTGACTGACTTCAATGTGACTACAGATGAATATGAACTATAACTTAGACAGCATTCTGTGTAATATGATTATTTGATGATATTCAGATTTCAGTCTGACTTTATGGGGGTTTAGTTTATGATGGGAATTGTTGTACAATGTCTGGAATGCATTAATCATAGTCCAGTGTTTAGTTTTAATTTTTTGGTGTACAAGCATCACCTGATTTTGTTCCTGCTTATCAGACACAACATTACTCCCTAAGGAAAACTTTCAGTAATTAGAGAACATAACATGTTCCTTTTTTTCTCCAAACCCTCCCAACCTGTCACCTCACCCTCCAGAGTATATGGACCATAGATACAAGCTCTACTGCAGGTTATTCTACAATATGTCGATGCCAATTAATCCACTTTGACTCCATAAAGTCATAAGTCTGTAGCTACTCCCTGTGGTCAAGCAAGATTAATCGTGTATAGCACATAGTGTGACCATAAACATGAATCCAGAAGATACACACCACTTTGCTCTGTATTGCATTGATTACTTACTGCACAAATTGAAACATTTGATTTACAAAAGCATTCACCAGAGCAGAATAGCTTATAATTTAATATAGCCTGCTGTCTATTTTAGGCATATCCAGTTTGAAACATCACCCAGATTTCACATTGATAAATGTACCTTTCAAAATGAAATGGGTCTCCTTTTTTCCTGCCATAGGGTGAATGATTAGGAATAGGGGAACGTGCTTGCTCTTTGCCTTTATCAATATGCTAGATATGCTGCTGCTAATGCCTTTCCCCATAGTCATATGCCAGAAAGGGAAAGACAGAAATGATAGAGCAATAGCAAAGCATCTTCATCATCATCACCATGTAGGCAGCTTCTCATCTTCCCAACACAGAGGAAATGTTCAGGTCAATATGCTTTAATGAGACGAAATCCAGCGGTCAGTACAGGAGGTTCAGTTAAGCTCATTCACCTAAAATATCAACAGAGTTTTGTTTTTACTCCACAGAAAACATGGGCGACATTCATTCATTTGTAAGACGACTGAAGGTTGCTATCGATATGCGTCTAAAAATGACATTTGCTGCTATCATACATTTTCAATTGTCAAATCTAAAGCGAGTTGGTAATTTTGGCAGACAAAGCAAAAGAAAAACTGAAAGAAAAAATAAATTACATACTCGTCTAGTATTGCAACATCTTACAGCAACAGCAGCCATGACTAATCCAAGATGAAATAAGCTGGTGGAAAGGCACTAGGGCTGTACTAACCTCAAATACAGAATGAAGATAGGCTTAATACACGCACGCACACACAGACACACAAATATTTACACGGACATGTTAAAAGAGGTACTTGCGTTTGCACAAAAATCCTTCCACAAACCTCAGTGTGGAAAATTCCATTCCATTAAATTACCTGCTGCACTGGGTAAACAGTGCACAATGTTTCTGGATGGCATTACTTGTTTTTACACTGTGAGTTATTTGATTAAATGAATTCCAGATGTAGTTGAGAGTTTAAATTGTTGATAGAAAAGATAATATCTGTTCAAATATCTGCTTTCTAAACTTGAGTCTTGCATGGGGCTGCTAAAGCTGGAATAGAAGAAAAAAAAGGACATGAACAGATGTTATAATGGTTCATGCTTGATCAAAGCATTAAATTATTGACTTGTGTATTGTGTTTTCCATTTTCACAGGCTTAACAGAATGGCTGGTCCTTAAATCAGAGTAATCATACACTGTTGCACTTATCAAACTTGTGGCACTTTCATGCCATGCTAGAACAGAGCTGACCTTTTGGTCGTCGGACTGGAACCCCTCCAGATTAAACATATTACAAGAACAGCAGAGTATTTGTATTTACAGGGATGTATTTTTTCCAACGCATCCCTTTATGCTGCCTATATTTGTGATTGAGAGACTATCATCCATTCCCCTTGCTATGGGATATGTGAGCTCTGATTTATGCTCTGATTAATATACTTATTTATGAAGCATCATGTGTGTCAGCCGCGGAATGACACAGGAAGCTGAAATTAAAAATACTACACCCGGGCCACAGCAGTATCCATTGTTGAGAATTTGGAGGGAAAAGTGAAAGGAAAACGAAAAAAAGTTGACAAAATTTGCTGTTCAGCGCTTGCAGATAAATGTTCCACTAACATTGGTCATTACATACATCTAGTTGATTTTATGTGCTTAATGTGTCCTGCAACTTATTTATATTATAATTTACTTTCTTATTTGAACAGCATTAAGAATATAATAGATTGTCATTTTAGTTCATCAAAACATGCATATGAATGGGGTACTTCAAAATGCAAAAACTGAATGTACCTGCTATTCAAAGCTGCCGCCTCACACTGGCTTAATGGACATGTCTAAATTCCACATTAATGCATCTGCACAGTGAATCAGTTTTCATATCTGGTTCAGTTATGTGTTTGGTTTTCAGTTTTAGGGCCTGGTTGTTGAAAGCCTCTGTTTCTACATACATCTCTCAGATTGCTTACTGTGTGTACACATCTACTGTGTGTATACATCTTTGGGATTCTATTTACGTAAAGTACGTAGGGTATCATCTGTATGAAAGACAGACGGAGAGACAGAAAAGGTGAAGGAGGAGAGGGGGAGAGCTATAATGCAGAAATGGAAGTGTGGTGGGGACATTCAGAGGGCCACTGGAGTAAATAAGAGAATGGATGACAGCAATGCACCTCACTGTAATAAGTAAACACATCACAACCCCATGTGATTTATTGCAGGGCCAGGATGACATTTTCAGCTGTGGGACAAGGAGCCAGGGTCCTGTTGTTGTTTTTATTTATTTATATATTTTTTTCAACACAGAGGACAAATGCTGCCTTCTTATTCTTGCATTTCCCCAGTGAGAAAAAAGGCCAGTCTGCTTATCTCTCAAGAAGAGAATCCAGCCGCTTGGGCTGAAAGGGCTACCAGGTATGCACTGGAAAATAGGGGTGGGAGGTTGTAGCTTGATAAAGACCCATGAAGTGCACGGCAAGAATAATAATCCGTTTCTGCTATTGATTCCTTCATATATCTATTTTTCATGTAAGGATCCCCCTCTGCAAAAAATATATTGTAGAGTTACAGTTGGTCTCATATATTTGCATTTTATCATATTTCTCTGTTTTCATTGATGAGAAATTGCACAGTTTGTTATATGAATCTTCCGACTGTTGAGCCTAATCTAGCTGTTCATGAATAACTTTGGCTGTGTTAAAAAGCTCTAAAGTGCAAACTGCATAAACCCAACATAATGTACTCTGATGAGAATTACAGGAGCTATTAGTGTTATTTAGACAGTGTTGGCCAATAAAAAGTGGCCTTTTTATTCAGACCTGGACTCAAAATAGTTAACATTAGAAGAAAGGTCTGGCAAAGCAGATCTCAAGTCAGCATTCCAGGGCTATTATGACTGCCAAAGGAAGCTAATACGCAGTAAAACAGTTTAAATAGAAAGATGTTGAAAACTGCTACAGTAGTAAACTGTTTAGTATCACATGAAAACAGAAGAAGCAGTGACACTAAAAAAAACTTCACTTTATCACAGCTATGTCCTTATCTTTTACCAGCAAAAGCAAAATGTGAGCTTTTGTCCTCAAACAGTATAATTTATAATATCCACTGATAGATAAAACATTTTTATCAGCATTTTGAAGGGAGAATAATGGTAGTTCTTTTGTGTCTAACTGATAGTAGATGAGCTTTATGGTAACAGAATCTGTCTGTGCAAAGACAAAAAGAAAACACAAATATGTAAGAGGATTATTAAGAGATGTGTGCTGACAGGTCAAATGTAATTATTCTACTTTGATAAAGATTACAAATTGACACTCTGCCAAAACAATATGCCTTATCACACAATTATCTTGTTTGTGACAGCAAGATTAGATAAGGTAAAATAAGTGGGAAAACCCATTTGTTGAAAGTGAGACCCACAAGGGGGCAGTTTGTAGACGTCCTTGTGGGTTCACATGTGGCTGTGAGACTAAGTTCATGCTGAGGTACATTCCACTGCACCACTAATGGACAGAAACAGGAAACAATGTAAGTCAATGAAACACTGACTATTAGCCTGGGCATGTTATTGACATCCTCTTTCTCTGATTCGATCAGTTCTTTTACTTGTCCATTCAAGAAGCTTTTATCCCAAGCTTGTTTATCTGAAAGCTGATTCAGTCACGAGGAACAACATAGACATCAAATTAAAATCTTTTCAGAAGTCTTGTTTTGATCCATTTATTCAAGAAGTGCCAGAATGACATACAAAGCTATAATAAAGTCATTAACAAGGAGACGTGTTTATTTTACTGGCTGTGGCTCCTGAAGCGGCACTGGTACCTTGATTTGATGCCAGCCTTCACAGTGCAGGAGACTCCGCGTTGGGTTACTGGTGCCGCTTAAGGAGGCACGTTATGTTTACTATTAGCCCAGGCCACCTGAAACAGATGATCAAAGCAGGGGCTTGCTATATGCATGTTTGCATGTTTACTAGTCTATCACTGTGATAGACAAGAAGAGCATCAGGATCAGGTGTAGCCACACATTATTTCCATTAATTCAGGATATCTCCACTGCTCTCATTATGTTGTAATTAATATATGTAGTCAATATAGCACAAAAAGCTGAATGTGAAAAGTTCATTTACCAAGAGTAAAATAAATCTAATGTTCTTTGCTTTTCTTTTATGTCACAAACCATTGGCTATCGTTTGATCTGTAAGCAAATCAAAGCACAAAGCATGTTAAACACTAAGAAAAATATTTTCTTTGATCCATGGGTGGTCCTTGGGATGTTTGTTGAGAAAATAAAGCCAGAAAGCAGAGAGAGAGACAGAGAGAAAACATTCCCTCTTCTTCGTCACTATCAGGTCATGTGCATTGGTCTGTCTGGCAGCCAAAGTTTATCTTCCTGCAGTGTCAGTCATCAGGAAATGCCTGGGAAGTGTTTTAACCTGCCCATCTTAATCCAAAATGCCAGAGCACTACATCAGACAGCCCAGAGCAAATATCCCAGCTGGTTTTGGCTTGGCCTCTGCGGTGGGTTAGCACAGCACTCTCACCCTCTTTCTTCCTGTGGAGCACTTTGGCATTGACCCCACATAGCACACGGCACACATAACGGACATACTTCATAATTCCACCGGGCAAAAGGCAGAATGTGTTTGTGAAATAATTACAAATATTCTACAATGAAAACACTTCTTCGCCACAATAACGAGGTGTTGAAGTGCTCTTGAGCAACACTCGCAATGCATAGTTGCGTCAGGGAAACTGTGCAGGGGCCAAGAGCAGAAGCGTGTGGTTGGACTGGGCAGCTTTTTATTATGACTGTAAGTGACTGTGTGAATGTGAAGAAGGGCGTTATTGCAAAAGAGCACATGTTCTCAGCGAAAGCCTCCCAGGATAAATAAATGTTTCAAAAACACACTTAAGCATTGGCCTCTCACTGCAGTATATGTAACAGAGATATTCTGTCATCCTGTGGGGAATATGCGGAATGCGTTGGTTAAAATGAGTCCCACATGTTCTTGGTGTGAAATTAGATTTTATACGATGTAGTAATTTCATAGCATAGAATCTTTCAGTTGTGACCTGTTTTAATCATTCGGATCAATAAATCCGAAGGATCATCTGCTGGACTCAGATCTGAGTTTGTTTAAGGGGAGAGAGAAAAATGATGAAGCTTACATTCTGTCAGTCGCTGTCCTAACCCCTGACTTTAAACAACACACAGGTTTAAAGGGGGAATTTCAGGAAGAAGCTCCACATTCAACACCTGAACGAAATGATTAAGATGCTTCAAATTTCCAAGCTTGCACAGTTTGGTTTTGTGTGATATTTGGGACAGGGGGAAAGTATGAGCAGTATTCTAAATAGTAATCATTGGTGGGAATTTTCTGAACCTAGAAAATGAAATCAGTCCTGAAGGCCTTATATCAAAATGAATAATGATATCTAGTCGGGGAGGCTGGTTCCCCTCTTAGAAACACAGCCTCTTGCATGAGATAAGGAGAAAGAAAATAGTTGTTTCACTATTCTCTTATCAGTGAGAACTGCATAATGTAATCTGACTCAGTGGTGTATTAGATCAATCACGCTGTCTAGATCAGGAGAGAGGAGAGAGGGTGTAAGAACGAGGCAGAAAGTAAAGTGGGAAGAGGAAAGAAATACTTTACTGAAATGGAAAGAGTAATACTCAGCAAATATGTATTTAGGTCAAAGTAAAAGAAGTAGGAAGTATGAAGCAAGAAAGTCAAATGGGATTTAGCCTATACTTAGTGCATGAAACTGTCATACTTTCTGTACGAAAACGCCTGTTTGCACATGGGGGTGTGTTCAATGGAATTAATATAATTTGATATTTAGTCTAACTAGTTCTGAAAAGAAAATAGAAACAGTGGTAACATTTCTCTACAGAAACACTATATGCAGAAAATTCATCATCAGATGTCCCGATCAAACACACTGGTTGATTTTGACGGATTTTTCTCTGATGCAATGCAAGAACACACTTTTACACTTCAGTTGCTCTTCAGCAAGATGAAAGCACATTTTAGGCTTAACTATTTTTTAAGTCTAATCAATGATATTATACAGTTTGTTTTTAAAGGTTTTGCCTCAGTTGTTGCAATTCTCTCTTGGTCCCCGTGACTCTGTGTATTTGTTCCAGTTTGCAATATTACATCAAAATAATACTGCTGTAGGATACACGTTGCATTGTTTTTCTCATTGTAGTGGTCCAAGGACATGCTAGGGAGTGAGTGCAAGTGATAACCTAACACATCAACTACTATAAGGCATTATTTTCCTACCAACTCAGTATGTATGAAATGGCTACTTTAGTGGCTCTTGCACAAAGCTACATAATACCAAATGGCATAATGGAGTTACCCTCCCCATAAATGATACCTTTGAAACCCCAGTAAAAAATGTGTTTTCTATTATCCTGTACATCATTCTCAGTGTGGGAGTGTTTGAGTGTGCCTGCTTTTGTGTCTGCACAAAGAAGGGTCTTGGATGAGGCTTTCTCTCCTTCAACATTATCAAGCGTATGAGATGATTTCAGATTTCCGCCTGTTGTACGTGTCTGTGTTCTCCATCATGGCTCAGCCAGCATCTGATTACCAGGACCTTGTTTTGTTGTTTAGAAAAACAAAGGGAGGAAGAGAGAGAGAGAGAGAGAGAGAGAGAGAGAGAGAGAGAGAGAGAGAGAACAGGGGGAGCAGAGGAAGGGTAGTTCTCCAGGGTGTGGAGACAACAGCCCACAACACATCTGTGGAGATGACTCTCTGGGGACTAGCCGTGGATTTCTGGAGCTAATTGAATAGGCTGCTCCATCAAATTTACAGGCTTCACTTGCTTTGGGAAACACATGACAATGGAATTCTCCGTCTTGCCTCAATTATCCCCACCTTACCTACTTTGAATTTGTTTTCCCTTCTTTTTTTGATCGATACCTCATGGCTGTCATAGTGGTGTATAACCTGTGCTAGACGCGTCCACAGACAAGTGGTGAGCACTTACTATGCCAGTCACTTCCTTCCATCGCCATGTCCCTGAGAGACCTAATTGATATTCCAATGCAGAGTTGGAGCTGCATCTCAGGCTCACCTTAGTCATTAGTGAGCCCCACAGGGCTCTTTGCATTATAATCCCTGATTTAGATGTGTGTTGCCTCTGTGTCCTTCCCTGGAGGTTGTGTGTGCAAAAGGCCACCTTTGTAGGGGGATCCAAGCTCAAATTAGCCTTCGCCTCAGAAGTTTGCATCTAAGAAAAGGGTTACAGGTCATGAACTTACACTTGGAGAGACACATCGGGTGCAGCCAAATTAATTTAGAAAGGAGTGAATGATAATGTGATGATGGCTAGGAAGCGAACCTAGGTAATCAAATATGGTATATTTATGCATAGAGTAAGACTGGAATCAGAAAATGCCTGCTTGCAAGTCTATGCACATTTCTGCATGTTTTGCTTTTCAGCCTGATACACACACCGATTTTTCATCACTGTATATCATACTCATCAGCAATAAACTAACAAAGATATCACTCACTGCTCCCTAGGGTAACCTCAACTTGAGTTCAACATCAGTCACATGACCCCCTCCTTACATTTGAATACTGTGCCAGGGGCAGGTACTGTCCAGGCATGTGTGTGTTACCCAATTATCTCCATCTTCACATCCTTTTACCCCTATGATTTCCCATTTCTCCCCATTCAGGGAGTGACATCATCAAATATATAATTTTTCATGCAGTACTATTCAACTGGGGACCTGGGGAGGGCATCCATGATCCTACTTCTTTGCAAGCTTATCATATCTGTAATGTGCAAAGTAATAAATCCAATTCCCACCATATTGATGTGAAAATATTAGCCCTGAGCAAACTGGCTTCTCAGTAATTGGGGTCTTTTTTGTTGTTTGATTTTGTGGGGATATTTCTTTATTCTGTGCCCTTTTTGTGATTCATCATCCTCACTCTCAGCTTAAATTGAATCTTTAAACTTAGCTTTGAATTGCATTTTCAGTGGAAAATTCCCAATGGCCCTGGATGAATGTAGACCCGTATGGAGAAGCAGAGGGATGAAATCAAAAGAAGTGTATATACAAGAGAAACAAGATCAAGAGATGGATGCTGCACATGGCCACACTTAGTAAGGAACATTGTGTGTCAAGCTAGCCCTTGTTGTAAACATATAAGTGTTTATTGTATCTAGTCGTTTTGTCGAACTTTGCTAATCGCACATATTCACATCTTGTGTTAAAGACCTAATAACTAAAGCCCCAAGTAAAATCCTGTTTTTCTATCGCCACATTTTAAGACACAACAAACACCTGCTTCTCATTCTTTAATTACACCTTGAAACCACATTCACTGAAGGCAAAGTCATTCCAAATTATTCCAAATTACTTATTATTCTATTTTGTCTTCTCTAAAAAGGGAAGTCTTCAACTGTTTCCAAAGGAAGGCTTTCTCAGCTAAAGTGTATGTGACTACAAGGTTCATTTTGATGTGCCAAGAAAAGAGAAAAACATTTAAATATGTAAACTGTTTGATTGAAGGCATTTTCATTGTTTCAGTCTCATGGTACCTGATGTGGAGCCAAGAACAGAGTGCAGGTGCCTGATGTCTCTCCTCAAACAAAAACGAAATTAATGGAAAACAGTTGGGTACTTCAAAGGCTGACTGCTCCAGCGGTATGACCAAATGTGCTTGCAATAGCCAACCTCAGCTGTTGTATCACTGCCTGGGTGCAGCGAGGGTTAGGATTGTGAATGGAAGCAATTACTTAATATCAGAGACGCTGTAAGTAGAGTAGATCAAAGCACAGGGATTTGCTGTGCTGCTTAGAGTCAACAATCAAACATTGCAGGGTCATACAACACACATGCAGCATGGGGTTTAGCATTACCACCAATCTGTCTCTAATACTTTCTACATAACTTTGATGTAATTCTGCTGCTTCATAGAGTAATGTATAATTATTATCTCTACATTCTGGCGCTTCCTTATTGTGTGTGCATTTATGACATGTTACATTACTATCAGTCATCGAATTAGATGTCTGCTGTATTGTTACACTTACAGTCCTCGTTTCATGGCACCAATAAAAACTAAATTCACTGCAGTCTTGTTAGAACAATTTCATTGACCTATTTTAATGCCTATAACATCAATCAAGATTGATAGATCCCAGCAGCAAAGACAAAGCATTCCGTAATGTCTGGATTAAGAAAGAAGTATGAAAAGAAATGTCCCAAACCTGACCTGAAAATCATGTGCAAAATAGTTGGAAATGTTCCCTAGAAAACGCAGCCACAGGAATTCTTTTGATGTTTCTCCAGCCGGGGAAGGGAATCTGTGGCAGTTCATCGTGTCTGACATTACAGAAACAAATGTGCCCATCACTTAAGTCTAATTTCTATTGACAAGGGGAAGATCTACAGCACCGGCCAATATTAAAAAGTTCATTCAAGTTCTCTCTTTATATGTCAGTCAGTTGTTTTTTCAGTATGAAAATGCATCCATCCAACATTTCAGCCTAAGCATTTGCAACACCAGGAAATAATTAGTTTTTGGCCTACACTGTATGTTAACATGTACATCAGCTGTTGGATTATTTGATTCAAAGTCCCCGACTGGGCTACTATCTTTACTCTCTCTGCTATTTACATTCATTTAGAGGTTGTATAAATGTTATATAAAAGAAGCCAGCAGCTCTGAGTGTTCAGTGTAGCTAAAGGTTACTCTTAGCAGGATGCAACCTCCCTCAGCTTTCTTCCTGTGCAGCATAGTCACTGAGATCAATGCTTCCTTTCACCACACTTCACAGAGTACACGGTGTTTCCAGCAGACACACACCGCATTCACACAAAAACAACCTACCTCACCACACAACTCAGACTAATCTCTGTGGAATGTTTTAGTGACTGCGTTTCAAGACATTCTGAGACTCTCCACTGCTCTGCCTCTTTAAATCAGGAATTCCTGCCTAAAAGGAAATTCCCTGGGGATTAACTTTAATGAAAATAAACCCTCAAAAATTAATATATCCATAAACAGTATAATGATATACAATAATAAAAGATTTGCATGATGGAAAGATCTGGTCTAAAAAAAAAAAGGGAGATAGAGGCTCCCCTGAGGTCTCAAAAGAATCTGGCACTGTCCTTCCACAAGCAATTTCTCCATTTTGTGTCACATTGATAGGGGAAGTCACGTAAGGCAGTGGGTCTCTGGTTCAATTTTTGGTTTTGGTTTGCTCAGAGGAGGTATTTAGTTCAAAACATATACCACTGTCATGAGGTGTCACCACAAATAACAAATTGGGTGGAGGGAGGGAGGGAAAGAAAGAGAAATCTCAACATTACCTACTGACTCACAGTCTCAGAGATGTAATACAGGATAGAAGGGCCTGGTAAAAAATATATGCTAAATAATACACCAAAGTTATTGTTGTGTTCCCATCTAAAATAGTCCTTACTCAATGTCATATTTATGCTGAATGGAAAGGGCACACAATTCTATAAAAAAAAGAAAAATGCAATTTGGAGGTGTAAAATGTGATTTATTTTATTTATTTGAATAAGCAATCTCAGCAGGGTGCACAAAGTTGCGTGATTGCTGAAATGTACTTGACCTAAAAATATCTTTAAATGCAATTAAACCTCATGGGGGGGGAAAAAACACACTTTCCAAATGACTCCAAGCCTGCGTCTTTCATCTTTACAACGTTCACCGGTGTACAATGGCACATTTTTTGATACATGTGTTTTGTATAATAGTGTCAGCATTGTGGAACAGCTTAGGTCTACAGAGACCCAAATCTGCAACCGCCACATAATGGAACGATAACATATCCATACTGATGCAGTCTCTTGTGCTCTTATGCCCAAACATGTCCCCTAAGGACAGCTTACTACATTTTCTTGTCCCAAAAAAACTACATCAGAAACCTGCTCTTTGCAGATATCTGCCTCTTATGGGCTTACAGAACCTATATGTGTAAATCATGTTGTTTCTGTGGGTTCTATTTCAGAGAGGAAAAGTGAATCTCAATATCTTCTTACAGCCCTGGAGGAATATCGGCCTTTCTTCGGTCTGTGACACATTATGGCTGTTGCCCACGGAAGTCATGCCTAAAAAAGTACCTTTTTTGTACTGACATTTGATAACAGGGTCCACGCTGATAGTCTCAATGTTCTCTGTTTGTGACCAGTGTGTTTGAAATCACACAATTTGCATGTGTTTACTAATGACTTGTCTCTCACAACAGTTGTAAATGAGGGTCTCAGAGCGCAACATAGCTTTGAAAGCTTGTACACACAGGCACTGGCAGACACAATTTGTCTGGTTGGGGAACTCAAAGAATGCATGTCTTTTGTGAACTTGTTGTACAACAAGCAACAAGGGGAATGGGGGGTGGAGAGAGGAGGTGGTTACAATGTGCGTGTCTGTCTGTGTGTGTGTGTGTGTGTGTGTTTTACTACTTGACCTCTGCTTGATAGGTTATGGGGTGGGGGATAAAGAACACATTGCCCAACACACCTACTAGATAAACAAAGGATCATTTTGAAGGGTGTTGTGATGTTTTATTCATATTGTGCAGTATATGTATTTCGTTAATGGTATATCCTATTGAACTGCTCAAAGAGAGATGTCACTCAACATGCACTGCCACCCAACTGCTACATACTGCATATGGAATATTACAGAATCCACTTAAATAAAGATTAATCATTGAAGTACAACAGTATTGGTCTCTCTGTGCCATCTCTGGTACCACTTACTCTCTGAAATCATATAAGTTACAAGCAGTTTCCCATCTGCATATGATTATTGTAGTTTTCAAAGGTTTAAAGGTAAAGATGCAACAAAACAGCTGAACCTTTCAAATACTACAGGGCAAATAAAGGTCATGTTCAAACCTAGGCTTGTACTAGATGAGAAAAGAATTCAAGCTAATGAGATTGGGATGTGTTATAAATCTGAATGCCTTTGCAGATGGTAATGTTGACTCTGGCAGCCTTGTGGAGACCTGGCTGTTGCATGCCAGGAAACATCACTAGCACTAGGGCCATGTGGGACCTCCTCTTCTTCAAAAAAAAAGAAAAAGAAAGAAAAAAGTTTGAGATTTTTTTCACAGCCCATTGTAAGTAATCTGAAGAGGCAAATACAAGCTCGCAGGCATTCGGCACACATGCACTTCTTTCTAGAGGCAGAGAGCAATGCTCAGTCTACCACAGGGAGAGCCAGCAGACCAGCAGCGAGACGGGACAACCTCTCACAGCTTTAACTGATGGTGACACCACTAGTGGGTCTTCTGACACCTTCTCTGACTCTCCTTGGTGCTACTGAATGCACAGTCAACATCCTCTATTGTTGGCAGTGAAGACCTGCAGATGGACTCAACCACAGGCTTACTCCTCAACCCTGCCTCTGACGCCACACTCACGCTAAAGCTGTACCACTGGAGAGAGGATACACATGTTTTACTGACAGGGCAACAGGTGGTTTGAGTTTAAGCTGTTGGTGGACTAGAAGGGTTTTTCCTTTTTAGTGAGCTGTGCCGTCACTGTTGCCAGTATGTTGCCTATTGTTAAGGCATGTTTGGTATTTCTTCTTCTGGGTTTTGCCCAGGCTCAGGTTGCCACACAGGCTGAGGGGCAGAGCCAAAGCCAGAGTCAGGGACAGGACAACTCTGCCACCCCTTGGAGGCAGGTTATTCAGTGGGAGAACAACGGCCAGGTGTTCAGCCTACTTAACAGTGGGGCTGAATATGTCCCTGCAGGGGCTGCAGCCCAGGACCGAGGCCCCAGGGTGGTTGTATCAGATCCTCGCCCACGTGCACGCAGACCTCAAGGAGGAAATGTCCGCAGGCAGGCTCCACCAAGAGCAGGTTCTGAGACTGTCCGTGGGCAGGCCAGGCATCCTTTTGGCTTTGGGCAAGTACCTGACAATTGGAGACAGACCACAGGCAGCGCAGGTAGTAGTCCATTCCAGGCGCCCTCTGGCACGCGATTCAGGCCATTCACAGGCTCTTCCTCCTCTTCATCATCATCATCTTTCTCCTCATCCTCCTATAATGTACCGTCCTACCCACAGCACCAGTTTCCTCAACAGCCCTCTTTCCAAGCTGTGCCTTATGATCCTACTTTTGTGGAGGGGCCAGTCAGGAGCTACGAGCCCCCCTTTCAACCTGTTATCCCAGGAGGAACATATGGTGGTGGAGCATACGGTGATGGAAGGAGCTTTACTGGAGTAGGATATGGAGGTGGTGTGGGCCCTGTGGTCCCAGGATCTGAACAAACTGAAGATGGTTACCGTTACTACCAGTCATTTGGCTATGGGACGAATCCTGTGGTGCCACAGGCTGCCCAACCACCTTTTTCAGATGGTCTGGACCGTAGATACACTCACAGTCTTTACAATGAGGCCCAAGCTTCTGCTGTCTCTGCTGCCAATGCCAACCAAGCTACCTCTGCATTAGTGGACAGAACAGGAGCAGTGGGTCAACCCCCGGTCAGGAGCCCCCAGTATGAGCAGTTTCCTCCATTTGGCAGACCCCAGCCTCCCTTTCTTCAGCCTATTCCTCCGGGGAGAGGTTCTCCAAACTCTGCCCTTGAGAATCCCAATGTCAATGTGGGGAGTGTGTACCGACGAACCGAAGAACAGAGAGGTACAGTAAGGTTTTTTTATTTTGGGTTCTGTGTGTTTACACAATGAATGCTTTCTTTTTCATTTCTGATGCCTGACCAAATCTTGATAATGCTAGAAGAGGGTGTAACGCATGCTGTAAGTGGATAATGGGAATGGATTGATGACTGAGAGGAGTGCGATTTCCTCTGAGTTTGTTTTTTGAGGTAAAAATTAAAACACTGAACATGTTGACTTTTGGGTCAGTTTTCCTATTTTTGCGGGAGAAAATGTAAAAAGCTGTGAGCTCTTCCTCCATTTCTGTAATTGGTTGAGATACAAATCTATAATATATAAAAACTTGAAGTACTCTCAAAGTATGCCAACATGTTATCCCGTCATTTCCATCTGTTATTTTTGTTTAAGATAAACCACGTGTTGAGAAAGCTGTGCCAATGTACAGCGAGCATACACAAGAGCCTGTGTGTTTCTGTGTGGGGAGTTGTTCGCTACAAGAAATAGATTATATCATCTTGAGGCCTGAGTTTGGAGCTGGGTGGTGACCTCATATAAGGGGTGGAGGGCTGGGGTAGTGGCTGCCCCCTGGGCTTAAGGACAAGAGAGGGGGAAACATGGGAAAGGGATACTTTGGGGGGAGGGAGAGGCTGGAAAGTCCCTGTAACACACGGGGTCCATTGCCTCAGCCACAGGAAACCAAATAAATATTTAGAATATTTAGTAAGAGTTCTCAAGGGGAAAATGAAGAGCTACACAATATGCTGTAACCTGAGTCAAAAAACACATTTTATTAAGTAATGTTTCTTTGAATCGGGTAGCAGGTGATCACTATTGTTTTGATCATTTTACTGGAAAGAGGGAGGTTTGGCAAAGTCTTCCAACTGGGATGAGGAAAATAATTACTTGCTTGAGTTTTCTGAATTGCAGCTGTCAGGAGCCAGGTACCATAGTATGGTCTGAGGTGAGAGGGGATGAAGACCTTTGAGCAGCTTCTAAAATGTATATTTTAGTCTACTCATTCATCTGCTTTTCTGTCGAACATTCCCTGTAGTGTGCCATATGCAGTGCGGTGCTTACTCATTAGCAACTCCAGAGCTGGGAGCCATTTCTTCGTCAGATAATGCCAACGTGTGTGCAGATGCCTTAGTGCTCTCACATGTAATCATTGTAATAAAGACTCAGCCATCGGGAGCTGTTGAATTGCGGGAATGGCTGTCATTTTAATTGCATAGCTTCATGACGTGGCATTAAAGTCTTACAGCAGTGTGATCGAGGTTCATGTCTATTTTACTTAAGAATGAGCTAAACTGGGAAACATATTTCCTCCACTATTTTTAAATTGATATCTGAGCAGATAATATTATAACAGAATAAAGACCTATATTAATAGCCAGACTGTTCATAATTGAGCAGTTGTCATTCAGGTACCTAGACAGATTAAAGTGGCTAATCAGGTATTTCTCCGTGAATTATGCATAAGCACAAAAAAATACAATCTACCTCAACATGTGAAACAAGTGGGTGTAATGGCACAAGGGTTGTAAAATGTGATGCGGGCACAAAAAGTTAGAATCTGATGTTTCCATGTTTTATTTGCTGTAAAAATTGTTTATATTATAATTATTGATTATATAAATGAAATTTTAGTCACTGAAGTAATGTATTTGTAAAGATTTATATGGATCAACATAAACCACCAAAGTGTATTGTAAAATCCATCAGGTTTATTGGCATCAAGTATTAGAGCTCCTAACTTGTGCTTGTTCATTATTGTCCAAAAATGTGATGAAATCTTCTCTGGGCCATTCCCCACCTATCCACCAAGTTGTGTCAAATCATTTGAGACCTTTTAGTGAGTAAGTAATCTAACATTCAAACCAACACACCAAACAATGGACGCAGGCATAAACAACATCCTTGTTGGAGGTAATCATGGCTTTAAGCTGTCATGTTGTTCCAGAGACTAGTTGTTCCCCACATCGCATAAATACAGCATGACCTACAGCCGCGGGGATAAATGCAGAGAGGAAGCACTGTTCAACAACACAACATATGTTGGATGGTGTTAGGTGGAGAGATCCTTACACCACATGAGAAACATTAAGGGTAATTTATCAGGTCTGCAGGCATCACTTTAAAAACAACACTGGCAGAGACATCAATCAGCGAGACACATAGTTGCAAAGGAACAACAGTTAGCATCTTGAAACCTAACTACTTTGCATTCATATCCGGCCTGGCCCAACGCAAATAGCTTTTTTCACTTTATAGCTACAAAAAAAGTTATATCACTTCTACTAAAATAATTTCATGAGCCATTACCATAACCACCCGCTGTTAGTCACAAGTATAACTTATAATAACTGCGCCTCCTACTCTCAATGGAGTTTGGCGGGCATGCTTCAGTGACGTCATCCTCTGACCGTTAAAATACAGCACCAGGGAACACTGATTTATGAATAAGAAGTCAGTCAATGTCAGTACAGAAGAGTCGGAACGAAAACAAGAAATTTCTGAATAAATCTTCTTCATTTGCTTTGAGGGTTGCTGAACGTATACCTGGTACATACAAAGTTCAAAAAAGGAGACAGCGCCCCTGCTGATGTGGTGTAATATTACACTTCACAGCATACAGAATACTTCAATACATCAATTCCAATCATTTTGAAATTGTTATGTATTGCTGTGATTGCTTGCAGCACCAGTTGTTGGCAGCTTCAAATCATTTGAGCTCAAACTGCTTGTAACTTCTTCATTCTTTCAGGTACTGAAACCATTTAGACATTTCTCGGGCCTTCAGGCTTCATTCTTTCAAGGGGTTTTCAAGATTTTCCCATTTCTTTAATGAGTTTTTAGAAAGTGCCAGTTTAAAATGCATCCCAATTTTTAAGCCCTATTGAAATACATGCCTTCATACATTCTGCTACAGACACCATTCAAACATTTTTCAAGTATTCAGGCTTCAAACCGTCAGGCACTTCTTCAGCATTCAGCAAAATTGTCAGGGTTTGCAATCACAGCGCATTTTCTTCAGGAAATGTATTTGTAGTTGTCACAATGACAGTATAATGATAAAGTTTTAACATGCATGTAGGTCTGAATGAACTTCTGAATTATTACCATGATTTATAGAGCTACAACAAGTGTGATTATTCTACCCTCAGAAGAGAGGCAGAATGTATTTCCACAAAATGTACCATTCAAACTGACACACAATTTGAGGTTGTCTAAACAATGAATAATTGAATATTTAATGTTATGTGGTAAGGAGGTACGTCTCTACAGTATATTGTCCCCAACATAACAAGCAGCACAGCACCTTCTGTTTCTTAGTCTTGTAGATCACAGTTTGTCATAAATAAAAATCTTCTACACAAGGATAATTAGTAGATAATTGCTGAACATTGAGGGCAGGTGAGAGGTGCTTCCATTTCTCTTGTAGTTTCAGTGAAGAGGATATTGTTTCTGTACTAAACTATTGCAAAAATGAATGAACAATATATCACCTGAACACCTACTAAACTTGAAATGACAATGTATGTTGGGAAAGTTTGGTATCTCCAGATGATGCTGTGATATTAATCATCTACTAATCTGTCCTCTGCTGCTAATATATTTTCGCCCTAAAGCGAAGTATCTAGAAGGAAAAATGTGTAGAGTGTTAATTTTATGTCCTTTTTATGCTCTATTAGATGGTGTAAAATGCCTGGCAAGATTCAGTATCTTTTCTCCATGTTCCACTTTGAATGGAATGTGTGGCTTTGTCGCATGCTGCCGAGAGCTGATCAGCTTTGGCTTTCAAGCACTTTATCCCTGTGAAAGAGACCTAATTTCACATTTCCAAAGATTAGAGGGCAGAGAACAAAGCCTTCACAGGGGGAAGAGAAAAAACTGGGTTGAGGGTGCTCTTGGAAAACCTCTACGTTTCACACTGCTCTTACAGTGTTTACATGGTCTGCCCTCGGAAGCTTTCCTCTGCCTCTGAAGGAGCTGTCAGATAGGATGTGTACTCAAGGCCAGGAAAGCCAAAGCCCCTATTTAAACTTGCATCTGTGGAGGGAGGACTCACCTGGATGTTAGATGCTGCGCAAACACGAAATGGGAAACTTCCTACACGGTTTCTATAAACACATGGCAACTAAACCCATTCCAAAAATGTAAATAAAACTGTTCACCCTTTCTCTTGCATCTTTAACAGACTCAGTGTGTGTGCCGTTTACTTATTAATGCCTCAAGACGAATGGCGTCACTTTCAGTTGCTGAGAGTCAAATTAAAGCATGTCTGGCCTTTGTGCTCTCAACTCAGAAGGGTGACAAGCAACACCAGAGACCCTTGCTGGCTTGCCCTTTACTAAGAAAAGGATCAACATTCACTTTGACATGTCAGGCATGTTTTTTTCTCCTTTTTTTCCCTTACAGTCTTGGTCAATGGCCCACTTTGAAAAAAGCAGCGGGTGAGATCATTGTTGTTTTGTCCTGGCACACACACACACACTTGCTCTCCCTCTATTTCTTGCTGTGTTACTTTATGTACTTGGGAATTTGTCCTTTCGCTTCATCTCTGTCCGTTGCACCGCAGAATCTGCAATATAAAAAGTGAATTGCAACAAGCTCGCCTCTGATCTGTCGCTCAGACGATTCTAAGTTTAGCCTTATCCCTAACGGATATGCCGAGTCATCTTACGTTTACTGTGCGAAAGGTTAAGCTGAAGTGACAAGCTCGTATTAGGATTTCAGCCATGGAAGATCACATCGCATTAGCTCGGCAGAAGATAACTTGCATTAATGCTTTCCTGAAGAATGAGAAAGAATAAGGTATATTTGGTAGGAGGCCAAATTAATTAACTACAGAAATTCATGGTAATGTATGTGTTGTTATATGTGTCTGGAGGGTAGCACACAGTACATCCAAACATAACCCTCACATCACCCTGTCTCATTTGGAAAACATAACCCCAGTTCTCAAAGATCATAATCTGGAATTCAAAGGAATTCGTGGCCAGTGGCATTCTGGGGTCTGTCCCAGTCTTGAACTGCAGCCCATCATTTCCTCCATCAGCACTGCCATGAATACAAGGTCATTAAAAGTTGATGAGAAATATGTGAAAGAGATCACGTGTTTCATTTGAGCAAAGCTTTCACTGGCAGTTTTGGAAAAAGCTGGAATTTACAGAGACTGATCCGTCATGAATTGCTGATGATTAACTTGAGTCATTTCTTTAAAGTGGCTGAACAATATGTATTGAGCAGTATGCGCTGTATGTCTTTTCAGGTTTGCCAGATCTGGTTCCTGATCCCAATTATGTTCAGGCTTCCACCTATATCCAGAGAGCCCACATGTACTCGCTCCGCTGCGCCGCTGAAGAAAAATGTCTGTCAAGGTAAGCTTAGTGGTTTTGTTCTAATGTCAGAGGAGCAGCATTTTCCTTTCACCTGTGTGTTTTAGTTTGATGTTGGTCGCAAATATTCTGAATATCAACATAGAGTAACAAAAAGATGGCACAGGGATGATTGATTAACATAGTTCAAAGACACGGTGCTTATGCGAGATGGAAAATCACTGTACCTGTAAAAGTATCTGTAGTGTAGGTGTGTATCGGTCTGTGTATGTGACATGTCCAGGCTGTACTCTGCCCCTTTGCCTTGTGCAAATAGAACAAGCAGGTGTAGAAAATAGATGCATAGTATACATTATATATAGAAAAGTATATATTATTAAGTAACATAACATTTTACAACAGGACTCAAAATCCAGGTCATATTTCCAGTCTCTCCTTGCGCCACACAAGCACGATCAGCTCAATGAGGTGTGTTCATGCCTCCCAGATCTTGATGGGCTAAACACAAACAGGTCACCTTTGGGGCTGTTGTATGTTTTATTTTCCTGTGCTGTCGGATAGCGTCCCTCGGTCTGGGCTCTTAGACTGCCTCTGCACTAAGGACACTATTGAAATGATGGAAGTGTGTTGTCCCCATGGCTGCTCTGTTTGCCCTCTTCCCATCACAAGCACAGCCATCCCTCAAAGCCCTTTCATATCCTGTCTGAGTTTGCAGCGATCACCGACAGATGGCCTGTTGTAATTTGCCATACACTCCAATGTCAACAGCAGCCACAAGACGAATGGCTTAGATCTTCTGTGCTTTTGCGAGGTAGAGGTTGTGCCTCTCGTTTTTGCAAAAGAAAGTGCACGGTGCAACAGAATGTATACATGGCTCTGTTCTTTACAAAAGCATTGAAACTGTGTCTTTGGAAATGTGTTTAAACTGTAGAATTGTAAAATGAATTATTTATTAGATAATCTCCTGCTTCAATGTTGTCTGGTCCTGCTCTTTTGCTTTGCTTGCCCTATTTATGATAAACAGAGAGGCGTTCTCTGCTGCCACTTGTACAGTTCCCCTCACAGTTTTTGTTTCCGCCATTCAGCTCCGCCTACACCTCTGAAACCACAGATTATGATGTCAGGGTCCTGCTACGTTTTCCACAGAGGGTGAAGAACAAGGGGACTGCTGACTTCATGCCTAACAGGCCACGTCATACCTGGGAGTGGCACAGCTGCCATCAGTAAGTACTTAATACACAACAGATTTCACCCAAACAAGCAGCTAGTCATGTTTTAGTGGTTACAACGTGAACCAGGTGCTGATGAGCAAAATTCTGTTCCTCATTACTACAGTGTTTTTATTGTCAGATGAATACAACTCCTGTGGGCTAGTGTGTGTTGTTATCATGCTGTAAAAGACTGTTCTTGTAGTAAATACACATCTTTTGAAGGACGCTCACTGACATGGTTTTACACTGTGAAAGCCTTTTAATTCTGCATGCTCAGATCAGTCGTCTGCAGCCTCATTAGCAAGAGCCTGTTGAAGTAGCTTTGTGTAACTGCTTATAACAGCACCCAACTTAAGGGAATCACTGTGCGGGATGTGCCTCCAAACAGCATTCTCACAACACGAAACACCTCAATTTAAATTAGCGTCATTCAGCACACAATATAAAGATTTTAAGGATGAATTGTTGCAGATTTTTGAGTAAAATGACAAAATGTACAAGAAAGAGCTCACCATAACAAGATCTATGCAGGTTGAGTCCTAACACCAGTGGGGTCGACCCACACAGCCCATTACTGGGTGATGCGTGATATAGAACAGAACATTTTTTCAAATCAGTAAACATTTTGAGTTGAGTCTTCAGCAGACAGATTTCAGCTGGTTTAACAACACACCAGTGGCCCAGATTTAATGTCTCTGGTGGGCTGTTGATGAGGTGATTTTTAGGTCATTGTTTTATGATGCTATATTCCATGTAGGCTGGTTTATGTCTCAGTTTCACACTAATGCAAGTGCCAGACTTGCTTTACTATCCTCATCTTAGAGGAATGTTGACTGACCATTAGGAGATTGGCCGTGTCGCTGTCTGACGTCAGGCTGCATCTACACAGTGGTTCCCAGAAGATTGAATACAGGGCGGCTGTGTGATTAGAATGACCAATCAATCCATTTTTCCTGTCAATCTGTGACACCAGATCACACCAGTGCTTTACTATGATGGTAAGGATTAGTTAGTTTAGTAGGACAGAGTGCTTGGTTTCAAATTAATCTCTTTTAGAGACTTTTCTCCGCCCCTCTTTTTTCATTCTGTTCAGAATTCTAGTCACTACTAAAATTCTCATAGAACCTACTGCAGTTTACTGCTTTTTGCATCCCCAACTGTGATCTCAAATGCTGAAAGGCCTGTGTGTGTCGCAGCACAAGTGGAAAATGAGTCATGTGTATGAAGAAGGACTGGAATGTTTTGTGTATTACAATTACAAGGTATTCTTGTTAAAGCCTCTACGTGTCTCTCCAGCAAAACATTCCCTAAAGTTGACATAGCCAGTGAGGTGATCCAGGATTCCGATGAAGCAAGAGACCCTTCCAAGCATAGATACACAAACACACACACACACACACACACACACACACACACACACACACACACACACACACACACACACACACAAACACACACACCTACACACACACACACACACACAGAGAGCAGATAATCATCTCAAGACTGCCATCTAAATGAATTCCTGTTGTGGGAACAAAAATAAAGACTGTGCCTGACTTTTTAGGCCCTCCAGATTCCCTGTTTTGAGAGAGCACACATCAGCGCACACACTCGTACACCCAGCGTGTGTGCCGACATACACTAAACCTGCAAACAGACACCATTACATATATTTGTGGCTTGACAGAGACAGGCAGGTGATTTATGTCCATAGTTTCTGTAAAGATAGTGTTCAGCTGCAGATAATAATAAGCACCTACCTGAGAGCCTAATTGGATGCTTCTCCTATGGAAGGAATGAGTTCATGAATGGTCACTTGCTCCATCTGTGGAAAGTTTCCCCTTTTCCATCCAAGTCATCCTTCAGTCTGTGACGACTGTTCCAGTAACAGTTGTTGCTATGTTGAAACATGGCTCGTGCAGTACAGCAAAAGAGTAATATTTATACTCTATAGAGTTTGTCTGACTGTAATAGATCCAGTGCTGACCTCACCTGTGCTACAAAGGCCAAAGTAAGCACAACTTAAGTAGGCAATGCAGAGAACTGTACCATATGTGACTTTTGCACAAGTAACATGAACATAAGTCATTCCTGTAACATTTAATGACGTCATCTTGCTGTCGGCCTTGCTTTTGTTGGAATGTAGACCGATTACAGCATGCTGACATAAGCTGACAGACATGAATCTGCCCCGCTGAAATATTCTTGAATAAGCAATTTTAGAATATCTCTTTACAGTGAAGCATTGCATCATTACTTTTATTGTTATCCAAGGATCCTTGGTTACCATGACTTGGATGACTGAGAACCTTCACAGACATTTTATTGTTACCATAATTTGAAAAACACTTTCTAAATAGACTGAAAATAGACAACAGCAAAGTGGATAGCATCTACATACAGATAACATAAGACAACACAGGCAGTTGCATCGAGCTGTATCTGATATAGGGCACACGCACAGGCTGTAAAAAAAGGCCATTGCTTTGAGTGGACGTATCCTTCTCCTGGTCAGATAAGCTCTCTCTCTCTCTATAGATGTACCCCCCTCCCTTTACAGGCTCCTATTAATAACTATTTCCAGTGCTGGACTAAGCTTATGACCGGCACATTGTGTGCATGCATCCAAACAACCACTCACCCCATTTTTGCATGTACCAAGCAGATGATAATGGATGCATGAGCGTGTGTTATTGTGTAGTAGGGAATAAAGAAGACTGAGGAATATACTGGCATCTTAACGGACACCCTGCAGTGGACCTGGGTCTAAGACAACCAGTATCCAGTCGCAGCCTTTCTGAGCCTGCTGTTTTTTCACGGGCCGACACATACTTGATCTGCATCTATGCTCTGCATCCCATTTTTCATTTCCCTGTAAAGATAAAACTGAAAATTGGTCTGACTTTTTCAAATTAGTTTTCCCTATTTATTATTTCGGTAATTGGTAAGGAAAGTCAGAGAATATGTCAGATTTATTGTCTCTCTTCAAGTTTAATTTACGTAAAAATCTATTCATGGTAATAGACTATATGCGTTTAATGCAAATTAAATGGTATTGTCAAACACTAATTTATTAAAGCAAATGATTTGCTTGCACAATAAATCATAATAGGATTCTGTTTTTCCTCTTGTTTTATTACAAAATACAGAAAACTGATTGCAAAGAGTATTTAAACAGTCAATTTTTTGAATAAGTAATGATGTTGTAAAATGTGTTCATCTTCGTAAAACTAGGGGGAAATTGCACTTGCAAATTAAAATAAACATCTACATTTTTATATCTCCAACTGATTGAATATGTGGCTTACATGGTTTACTGACAATAGCAAAAAAATGCAAGTCATCTTTGCATATGCTGGGTTTGTCTTTGGGAAAGAATAATTATACATCTCTGTCAAAAAATAATCAATTGAAAAAGCTAGTCATTCAGGTAGCTACAGATCCACAGATGTTTTTTCCTCAACAGATCTAAGGTGTTTGTTCATTTTACTGCACTTACACTACTGAATCTTCAGTCTGTAAAAATGTTCCATCAATAGGAGGCGCTACAAAGACATGTTTTTCCCAGAGTGCTCCATTTATGGATTGTACAAACATGCACCCCGCCACAAACACACATCAGAGTCAGTACACACACATTTCCACCCTCACACACAAACAAACATGTACCTATACATCAACACACACGCACACACTTGCTTACATATACACCTCTGATCTTGCAGACTGATATAGGCTAATTAACAACATTCATACATCATTAGGTTGTTAATGTCTTGCTTCATCAATGCTTTATTGTTGCCATTAATTAGTATCCATTGTCCTTTGATATTTCATGATGTGCTTAGTGAAGATGCAACATCAATAACAAATGTTAACACGTGAGGTTAATGAGCTGAACACTCAACAAATAAACAAAGTCCTGCGTGTCTTGTGAGAGTTTGTAAGACTTTTAGATTACAATATAAACAAAGTTGTGTGCCTCACTTTTGTATGACACATTTTGCTCGTCTCAACAACAGGCACTACCACAGCATGGATGAGTTCAGCCATTACGATTTGCTGGAGGCCAGCACGGGCCGTAAGGTGGCAGAGGGACACAAGGCTAGCTTCTGCCTGGAGGACACCACCTGTGACTTTGGCCACCTGAAGCGATACGCATGCACTTCTCACACTCAGGTAATACAACCAACGAGACTATCAGGGGAAATTCTATACTGTTCCTAGATAAAGTGTTTGAAATTCTAGCATTGTCTGGCCCAGAGGAATTACTGGATGTAGTGGTCACTAGGAGCACACTGGGTACCCACAAGACTGAGTGAGCACACACAACAAAGAGGCTTCTCACAGGAGTAAAATGAGTATCTCTCCTCCTCTATTCTCCTTGGGAAAAAATACCCCCTCCTGTCAGGAGTAGCCCCTGAGTGGGCACACTCAGGAAATGCCAATGTTTGGACATTGATTTGGAAAAGGTGGATAAACGATTAGGTGGTGGGATTAGTGAAGTTGTGTTCTCAAAAAAGGGTTGAGACTGGCCCTGCTCCCATTCATACTGAGGTAACGTTAAAAATGATTGCTGGCAATATGATGATGAGTCATTAGGGAATGCTGTACAAAGTAAAGTGGTAAAAGTTCAGAGTGAATATAGCAGGGCATAATAATATAGCGCAACCACTTTTTATAGTATTTAATTTTCTCATTTGACCACTCATACATGGCAGCATATGACTGAGAAAAAGTCGATGCAACTATAAAATATACAAGAAAAAATAGTAATGCCTCTATGATGTTGCAATCGTCCTGGGCGTAGATCAGTATTCATTATTAGCCTCTCCTCTATTTTTTCAGGGTCTGAGCCCAGGCTGCTATGATACCTACAATGCTGATATTGACTGCCAGTGGATCGATATCACAGATATCCAACCTGGAAACTACATACTGAAGGTAAGATTGAAGTGAGATACCAGATGTGTATGAACGTGGCCAGTTTGCAGATGGTACGAGGTCATGGAAGGTAGTGGGTCTAGGCACCTAAAACGAACTGAGCTGAGAGTTATAAGAGAGTATTTGAAGATTTTACAGAAGTTTTTTATGGTCTGAATTGACGTGTTTTGAATGCTGTGTGGGACTTTGTTGTTGAGATCTCATGAAGAAAGTCAATTCTAATGTGTCCTTTGTTGTTTATCTTTTAGCTCCAAGTGAACCCCAAGTTCTTGGTGCAGGAATCAGACTTCACCAACAACGTGGTCAGATGTAACATTCACTACACGGGACGTTTTGTTAAAGCAAGCAACTGCAAGATAACACAGTGAGTGAGAAACACAAGATGTCGAGTTTTATTCCAATATTTGATGAATGATGAATAATTTGCTGTGAGAGTGTTCAGCTCATTTGTTCTGTTCTCAAAACCTCCAAGTTGTTTGTCTGATTCCAATTTGGGCAGATTTCGGATACTGTGGCTTTTGAGGAAGATGTGCTTTTTTAATTCGCAGCAACCACTGATATCTAAGTGCACAATGTACGTGTTCTAGAACAAGAAATATAGTGCAAATCATAGATCACGGTTCATATCATTTTCTAAGAGTTATACAAGACCACATGATACTAAATACAATTTTATGAGAAGCCTCACAGTGTTTTGAATTACTTGGTGGACTTAATGGGTTCCTGGCTGTAATGTTTGATGATTTAATGAATTATGTTCTCATTCTGGAGTTAAGATTAATGGCCTTTGAAACCTTCATACTGTATTTCGCCTCAAAGGGAGCAGTAGGGGTGTTGAACATTTCAATAGCTATATTAGGAACTGTATCATTGCTCTTAGAATCACTATCATATCATCTTGCGAAGACTTTACACAGAGTGGATTTACAGGAGAAAAGCATCATTACGTTCAGATGACTGTGGCCAATCACCCGTCATTTCACTATTAAAGTGAACAATTCACTTAAAAGTTAGTTTGCATTTCCAGAGTTAATAATTAATTAGATGTAATGGTTACATTATGTTTTTAACAGGAATAGATAATCAGATCCCATTACATATTTTTTTAATTTATGCGGTACAGTTTGATGATTTAGTTCATTATTAGCTTTGAAGGTTGTCAGGGACCACGTACAAAAAACACGAATCTCAGCGGAAAATAAATGCTTTGCTGCGGAGTTTGCTCATAAGTATTTTCTATCTGCAGTCCCCGGGCAGGTAAACAGATGCAATACTAGATAACAATAAAACAGAACAGTTCAAATAAAACTCCGGTGTTCATCGCTGAGTATTCAAATATGTCATTACATCCTATAAACCCATGTCTTCACCTTTGAGGATAGATATTCGTCATGGACTAAAACACCACTTCTCTCTATTATCATGCCAGCTTTACCTGAATTAACGCAAGAATGCTGATCTTGTACTGCTGCATAACATTGCTGACAAACCACGGCCACACTATCTGTGATTACTTATTTTGTTTATCCATATAGCTGATGATGCACTACAGCTGATATCTTTGCCTTATAATTTATGTTTTTGGTGTCACAACTGTACGTGTATGAAATAGTTATTGGATTCATTCTAATGCCGCCTCCCAGGATTTTGTACAGGTAGCATTTATGACTGATTGTCAAAGCTTTAGTTCAGATTGTTTCCTGCCATATTTTGATAGAGCGGGTGTCTAGGGAGCTTTTACAGGCAAAACCCTCAACAATTAATTGAAAATTGAAAACATTTTAACATTTTCACTCAGTGTTAACAGTGGTGATGCATGGGGAGGTAGAGCAGTAGAGTGTAGGTCACCTGAGTGCTGAATCTTTCAATCTACTAGGAATCAAATGTTTCAAGCAAAACATTTCTGTCATATCTCATTTTGGAGTCTTTGGTTTCACACTTTATCTAAAAGGAATGTCATTAATTGCCCGTTTTTTTACAGGTCTTGATTTGGCACAGGAAGGTTGCCGAGCTGGTGTGACCCGGAATGCTGTTCCATTGAAATGTGAATGGAATCATTTGGGTGTTGTTTCATTGCTGATGTTGTCCTTTACTTTCTCATGTGTATGCTGATTTGGCATATTGCACATTGACATGCCAATAACTAACCTACTATTCAGAATAGGACCATTCATTCTCTCTTAATGCTTCATCTCTCATAATGCAATTCCACGACACATGCTAAGCCCCATCATTGAATACAGATTATGCACCATATACTGAAATCAGTAAGGCAGGTTTCAGCTGAGGTCCCCACCAAAAATAAATAAATATATAAAAGGTGGGAGGAGGGTTGGAGGTGTCTGTTCAAGTTCATTCATCCATGCTGTCTTGGGGACAGACAGAGAGGACTCCAGTGTCTTCGGACTCCTGAACGTATGTTATTTAATGTTATGTTTGCCAGCAATTGAAAACCTGCAAATGCAATTGTATTGTATTTTTCCATCGAATAGTCAGTTAACATAAAGCGTCTTACCGTAGTAGGAAATTTACTGCTTTAAATCCCGACATTTTTATACTGTGTCCCTGTCCCTCCTTTCTTATTTCAATAAAACAGCAACTGGAAGCTCAACTGGCAGAAAGAGAAGCTTCCTAGAAGTGTGTAATCTATACCTTTACGCTGCCTGTGTGTCCCTTCTTCAACTACCAACACTGGTCAGATGGCACATAGGTCATCTATACCTTTGAAGAATGCACATTACCAATATTCCACTGATGCATGACTTTAATGATGAAGAATATTTGTTTGTAATGGATTGTATTTGATTGTCTTATTTGAATTGTTACTGTAATTTGTGAAATATATATATTTTTTCTTTTTTTCCTGATAATCGGAATTATTATCACAACAGCCTTATGATAGTGATGCAGAGTGCCAGAGAGCCACCTCTACCTACCTCTCTCAATTTGCTTGAACTTGAGTATTCTTGTTAAATGAATGGTTTCTTTTGGAATTTATTGTCATGGTTCAATAAGCCTTTATACTGCTTTGGTGCAACACAAACCTAAACTCTTAGGTTCTATAAGACATACCTGAACTTTGGTGCAATGATGAAATTCAACTTTTTTTCAAAGATAGAGTTCAGCCTGTTTGTATTAATCAACAACAAAGCTACTAAAAATGGTTTCCTTCATTTACAGTTTCGTAATTTCACCATACTTTTTTTTTTTCAAAGATTCTCATTTTGCAACAAAACCATAAGCACATAACTGGCCTGGTCTTTAGAATGTAATTACAACAGCACACAGGCCTTTCATGTTGTAAATAGTCAGTGATTCTATTTGATCTGCAAATTGTCTGACTGTGGTAGCTCAAGATAACACAGTGTGCTGATTGAGAAAACTGTAACAACAGATTATACTAAGGTGCAGAGGAGTGAAGAGTAGGTGACCGTTTTATCTTTGATGCGACTTTGATGAAATTTGTATTTTTCTTGCACTTTTGTCAAATGTCACATATAATAAAACATTTACACATCTATTGGGTTGACATGTGAATATGAATGTTTTGTGGTGCAGTGCAGTGCATCCACTTTTGTTGCATAGGAGCACACACATACAGGTATATAGAATGTGTGTAAATAGATTAAAAGCAAATGCTGTTTGATAGCTGGAGTGGCTTAAATCACAGTCCTCGGAAAATAGTGTTATGCAAATAGTGGTGTGGAATGTTTAATGCATTAAGGCATTTGCCCTGCTATGTGATTTTTGTCATGCATTATTCAGGCAAGGATGCAAATCTGACCTTTTACAAAAACACAAATAACATAGGCTGTTTATGAGATGAACAGGCTTTCAAATGCAATACAATTAAACCACAATATATGTATAGTGTAAAGACAGTAATTGTAGCAGCATCTATACATAAATTGGACTGTATTGTGGTGCCATTGGGCCAGTAAAAGAATAAAATCACACAATGTTGCAGTAGAGTTCCTGCACATTTAGAGGTAACAATCTGATTTGGTCAAACTCTAATCTGTGCTGTGGTCTTTTCTGCTTGCAAATCATCAATATGGCTGCATATGTCCCTCTTTACGCAATAGAAACAGTGAATAATTTAATGCATGTGTGTCTTGTGGAAGTGGAAATATAGAGTAATGAACATGATTTACTTGTCAAGTAATTACAGGCTTCATTGCACACTTATTACTAAAAGTCAAGATAATGTTCTCTCACTTTTAACAGAAAAAAACCCAGAGTGCAAAGAATAATTGCATAATTACATAATTAGATTTGAAGAAAAAACATACTTGAGTAAACAGAAATGTGAGGATTCATCGAGCAAAAAAAAAAGAACAAAGCAGTATAGAATGAAAGGGAAGAGAACAGAGAACAACTTCCTAACAGACACGCTCAATCAGTCAGGCGGAAGGCAGATAGAAGAGTGAGGATGTTTGATCTGTCTTGCTGAGTCCAGCTGTTTGTCTCTGTGACAGTTTGATATTTGAACATTGAACATACAGAACATTCTTAGATTAAATTCAAATAAAGGTTGTGTATCTATTGTAAATTATGACTACTGCTTATTAGTAATCGCTCATATTTGATTATGTCCTGTCGCAAAGTTGTCCAGGCATAACATGGACATTCCTCTTGGCGTGTCCATTCTGTTATTTGTTATGACAAAGTTCTAACTCTCGTCACTCTCGTTCTGTCCTAACACAACCTTGACCCTTGTGATGGCTCTGTCTCTTTGGGCTGTTTGTTCAGGCTGTTAATCACTCCATACCCAGAGTGTGTGTATGTGGAGTAGTTGGTGTGTGTACTTTCCTCTGAGCATATGGGTGGTTGTGTGTGTGTGTGTGTGTGTGTGTGTGTGTGTGTGTGTGTGTGTGTGTGTGTGTGTGTGTGTGTGTGTGTGTGTGTGTGTGTGTGTGTGTGTTTGTGTGAGAGAGAGAGAGAGAGAGAGAGAGAGAGAGAGAGAGAGAGAGTGAAACAGCACATTCCCACCAGGAGAATCTGCGGTGATGGTGATATACTCCAGTCAGATACATATAAATGATTTAGTAGCTATTCTGGTGACAAATGAAAATGCAATTATATTTATCAGATATGGTTCTGTGGCAGAGGGGGGTTTGCAAGTAAATCCAAGAAGCTCGATGTTACGAGTGGAGCTCATCAAAATCCCCAAATGCCATACAGGCCAGAACAAATCAGACTCACAATGCAGATATACAATATATAGATGCAGGTATGGTAATGAGAAACAAGACCAGGAGGAGACTGAGGGATTGAGAGATAAATCACAAGTAGTAACAGTAGTATGAAGCCGTTACGAGCAAACAGCAGAACCTGCAGCATGTATGTTAGTGTAACAGTTCAGAAACAGCCTCTTCAGAGTGAACCAACATCCTGCAAACCTCAATCAGTGAGAGCGCAAAAAGATTTAGGAGAATGTCTTGCAACAAACAGATATGAAATTGTACCAGGTAGAAAGCACTCTGCAGTTGGGGGTTATATTGTACATTTTATAAAATATTTTAAGGGTATCACACTAAACAAAAGTGAAATAGAGGCCAACATGTCAAACTACTCTTTTGGTACCATGAGCATCAGAGAGGATAAAGTACCTGAAGAAGCTCTCCCAATGTGTGATGGCTTAAAAAGCTTTGTTTGTGTGAAGATAAGCGAGGGCTAATGACACAAGGGCTAACTATAGTGAAGCCGGCGTTCATTGCAACTCTGACCAATTGCAGGCCAGGAAGACAGTGGGTAGTTTCCTGTGAGTTTTTCAGAATAAGAGTCTATATCAAAGGTGATTTTGGTATTGAAAGCTGTCTTTGTTTTTGGTGGACATTGAGTAAGACAAAGACATTGATAAACTGATTTGAATGTTTTCATTTGTGTCATTTGTAATATCTGTTTAGAAGTATGCCTGTCACTAGTGGAGTAAGACGTCAGAGAGTAAGGGTGATGCAACACAGACATTTAAGACTCAAACAAATGTATTTTGTTTCTGTTCCGACAGGAATAACACGTAGTGTGTTACACAAAGGATCAGTCGCAGCTTCATGCTTAAAAGTGTAACAAATACGTTGAACTAAGAGCTATATGGTTATCTTTAAACTGACTATTGGGCTACTTTTTTGGCTTAACTGTGTTACTCTTGGATCAATTAACACATCAGTCAACATCATCACTGTCACCACATTTTGTACTTCATCTGCCAACTAAGATGTATTAATGCAACTTAACCCTCACTGGCTTTGAACCAACTTAATCAGGGTTTAAGAGGGTTAAGAAGCAAACTTTGAAAGTAGAGGGTGATTTGCACACAGGCTCTCTTGTTGATTTCATAAGTGGTCATGGTAATGGTCCAAGATGTCCTCATAATGGGAATAATGATGAAAGATTGTGATTAAAAAACAGCATTCTTTGCTTTATGTTGTATAATCTTGTGTATCAGGATACCTCTGGGCATTATCACTTCCTCAGCACATAATATATAGTATCCTTCACCAAACCCCTGATTTGTAGAAACTACATAAACATGTGCCAGCTTCATATGATGACATCACTGTGAGCCACACATCACGTGCCCACCTCTCTTTAGGCTATATCTTGATTTGTCTCTTCACTATTGAATTTTAATAGTCTGGATTATCTCCAACGATGTCTCATATTTGGAAGATGTATGTACATCATCACAAGCACTTAAGCCAGCTTTTCGACTCGTGTGCTTACATTACCTATTTTTCTTGGCCCAAAAGTTTGAAAAATCTCACGTAGATGAATTTAACTTTCCCCCAGACCAATAAAAAGATTAACTGCTGACAAAGACTCAAAGTACTCCTCCCTAATTTGACCAGCTGGCTTACAAGGAGACAGGGCTCAGAGACATGACTTGAGACTTTGATTCTTCACTCCGTTGGGTTTATGTGAGGATAATTGAATTTAGTTGGGAAAAGAGAATAGGAACAAGTCTGTGAGTCGACTCTGCCAACAAACCCACTTCCAGACTTGAGGTCTAATTTCTGCAGAGCCTACTGTGCAGAGATTCTGTGGCACAATATCAAGGCCACAGGTAATTCATCTTCAGGCTCTAGCTCTGCTTTGCAGCCTAATTAAATGAATAAAGATGTGAGGAAATCTTCATTTCCATAGGGATAAACACATTGCTGCATGGGAAAGGTAAGAGGAAAGGCTGGCTTTGTAAAGGAAGAAAGGGGACAGATGAGAAACCACTAGCTGGGAGATGGAGAATGGCTGAAGACATTTGAATAGTGAGGGGGGAAACAGTGTTCTGATTTACATGCAGCTGCAGTTGCTGGCTCATTTGTTTTGATAATAGCTCATTCTGTGCACACTTTATGCAGAGCTGACTTCACCATATTTTTTTCTGCGTTAACAAACATCTCACTTGGTGTGTTAACACTCTGCATCGAAGGCGGTGGGCGTTACACGAGACAAAGAAGCAGCTTGTATCATAGACACAAGACACACTCGAGTGCACCGCCTGGCAGCTTAAATACCTCCTGCCTCATCACTGAAACATCTGGATGAATTTTGGTGTCTGCTGTGAAGAACTAATCCCTCTTACAACTCGGTTCCCTCACTTTCCTCTCTCATCAATTTTAAGGAGTATGCAAATGGCCAAGTCCGCATGGTTACAACAACGGGCAATAAATTCTCATTAGGGCTTTCCTTCCTTCCTTGAAAAGCAGGAATTGAAGTAGGGATATTCGTGTTTATAGTCCCAGGCAATTGGAACAAACGAGTCGATCTTGTGGAGGGTAGATAGGCTCCCAGCATTAATCGGATCTCCATCAACCCCCCTCCCCCTCGCCCAGCCCACCCCCACCGGCTCCATAGGGAGCGTCAATGATGAAGTTGGCCACGAGGAGCGACTGCCCCGCGCCGCTGTGCTCATCCTCTCTCCCCTCTGACAGAGTCATATTTCAGCAGACTCATTCTCTGGCTCCCACTGTCGCCGTTTCCTGTGCTGTCAGGGGCGCGGCTCCCATCATCAGATCGGTGATTTCACAGGCCGGTGGCAGCGGCGCTCCCTCACTAGAGCCGACTAACATGGTCCCTCTCCAGACAGCTGGGTGACCCCTCCTTAGTAGCTGGCTGGATGCTCTGATTCCTTTCATCATTCACTTGCAATATGATCTTCGATGGAAAGTTTTTCCACTTGACTCCAGTAAATTTTGGGAGCTGCTAAATTAGCATTCTTATTTGTGTGTGTCAACATATAAGTTCAGCTGGAGTTCCTCGTTATCATTTTTAGCACAACGTCGTCACTTTAATTCTGTTGTTCAGGGCAATTAACACTTCAGTTAATTTGTGAATGCAACCATTTCAATGTTACAGCAATGTGAAGGCCTGACATTTAACCACTTTAGTTAGTGGTGTGTGTGTCTGTGTGTGTGTGTGTGTGTGTGTGTGTGTGTGTGTGTGTGTGTGTGTGTGTGTGTGTGTGTGTGTGTGTGTGTGTGTTTGTGGTGTCAAAATATTTTCAAACAGTAAAATACTTGTCAGCTTTGTGCGATATTCAGAAAAATAAAGTTGGAAAATAGAAAAAGAAACTAGCAGGATGAGTGTGAGATCATTCTGTCATGCGCATTTACCTTTAAATAAAACCGTGAGCTCATTTTTGTTTTTGATGTTGGTCCCCGTTATGTGACTTCTTGTAAAAGGTTTGCGGTCGATGGCACTAATAGAAACGCACAGATGGACGATCTTGCAGTTATGAGCGTCATCATTTCCCATCCTTTGTAAACAAACACATCTACAGAGACAGACTGCAGAAACTGAGTTAGTCTTACATTAATTTCCGTCCAATTGAAGTAGTTAGCCAAGTCTCCCCTGTCAAAAGAGCAAAGTGGCATATAGGCTTATAGTTGTTGGCATACTGGATAATTATCAATATATCAATATATTCAATATCTTGTGAATTGCCACCAGTGAGAAAAAAATGCTTAGCACACGTTGCTTCTTCTCTACTTTGGCACAATTTACCTACAGGATGCTTCGGTCTGTGACCACAGACACACACACACCCAGCTCTCTCTTTCTCACTCTTTCTGTGTGTGTGTAGGTGTGATACATGCATAAATGTGTGCTTGTGTCCATGCATGACTCATGTCTGTACACCTTTGTCCAGACAGTAATGTGTGTGTGTTTAACAGCATGAAAGGGCACTTTATCTTCATCTCTCCTGAGAAGTAAAACATAAAGGCCCTCTGTTCAAAGTCAAAGTCTTTTTCATGGACTTCACCTCCTCCTTCTCTCCTCCAGCCCCTCTGTTCCCATGAGCGAAGAAGAAGAGAGCTTGTCCGCTGTTTCAGAGAACTCTTCTTGCCTGTAAATGTAGCAGGACAGTTATAATTGCCTCAACGATTAAGTGAATGTAGTTTTCTTCCTCTGGTTTGAGCAGCAGGGCAACAGCAAAGCAAAATTCCCATTCAAATCTCGTTTTCCTCTCAAAAACCAATTTTAAAACAGTGTGATACTTCTTACTATAATCAAAATATGAGGTCATAAGACATTCTCTGCTATATCTCAAGAGCATCTCTCCTCTTGTATAACATAATTCCCAAAACTAATGTATTCAATATCCGAAAGCAAATCACCTTATCTCATAGGTGACCTAATGCTTAATATGTCATTTGTCCTTGCCTGTAAGACTCCCAAGTGCGGTATTTGTGAAATGCAAGCAAAATAATGTTGCTGGTCCATCAGGGAAGGAGGAGCTCTCACTTATAAAGCACACACAATAGGAGATAGCCACTGATGAAGCTTAAAATATGAACAGAATATGCCATTATTATATTTCACCTTTTTGGAAAGACGCATTAAACACTCCGCTTGTGGAGAAAAATAGACTGGAAAAACATACAACCTTCAAATGCCTTTCAGATCACTGTAAAGCAGCTGTTCCTCCTGCTCTGCTCCCACATTTTGTCCCATGATATGTTCTTACGGGGATAAATATGTTTCCTTTCACGTCAATAGGCAGTTGAATATTTTCACAGAGGTGAGCAGAGGTGAATATGGAATCACTGTATCTCTAGAGTCTCACCATTTATGAATCAAAGGTTTGCTTTCCTTTAGCCGAGACTCGTCCTGTTTACCTGAAGGTACAAGGCGTTGCTGTCACTACTTGTCAACCAAGAAGAGATTTCCATGTGTATGGCAATAATAGCGCTTGTTGGTGGATGCTGTGGGCTCCTCTGGGTATTTATAACACTGTTTAATTTCATCTTCAACTCCACACAAGTAATTCTATCACTCTCAGCGCACAGAAAGGCAGAGAGCAGGGGAATGAACATTCACGGATAAATCCTTTTAAATGGGCAGTTTGAATCTAATCTGTGATGGGCACCTGCTTAGAGGACTTCAAAGGGAAATGTGTTTTGGTGAATGTGAAAGAGTTAAATATTCACCCTAACTATCTTAGATTTTTTTTTGTGCTCTTCGTAAAGGCTTTATTGGTTTATCACAGGGGGGAAAAACAAACGTCACACAGCGCCCCTAGTGGAACGTTAGTGGAATGGGTGGACAGTTTTTGAGGGACAATACTGCCACCTGGAGGCCTTGTCTCGTATTTCATCACAGTGATGTAACGGTGTGTAAATGCAGGGTTATTTTCTGTGTGTACTGTATTGTAAATAATTGTAAATAAATGTTGTGATTGAGTACGCGGCCTAAATATAATTAAGATTTAAGATTTAAGATAGTTTTTATTTAAGTAATTTTGCATGCAACTGACAGCAATCACACACAATTGAAATTTGTCTTGCAGCCCCTACATATCACACACACAAACACATGCACTACAGAGGGGGTGCAGGGCAGCCATTTTTCGGCGCCCGTGGAGCAGTTGGGGGTTCGGTGCCTTGCTCATGTGCACCTCGGCAGTGCTCTGGAGGCAAACTGGCAACTCACTAGCTACCAGTCTGCTTACTTGGTCCACACGGGGGACTTGAACCGGCGACCCTCCGGTTCCCTGCTGTCCGGCCCAGCAGACTGAGCTACTGCCGCCCCCAAATGTTACATAATGGGCCAAATGTAACAAACTAAGCACTCGAACAAGCAATGAATAGTTGCTATGCATAGCCACCTCCAGCAGAATAATAATGTAATGAACAGTTATAAACTATGAATATTAAACTAAACAGTTTGGCTGAAGACTTTATTTGATGAGCACATCCTTAAACTATCAGCAAGAGCTTAATTTAATGTCGGCAGGGGAAATACAAATGAAAGTGTTCTCAGTGTTGAGAGCACAGTATAAACAGTGATAACTATTATGGGATGCATGGCTGCAATCCACAGTCAATAAAAAGGGAAATTTGTCAGAAGAAATTAACAAATCTCCAGACTGTAGAATTTTCAGAATTATATTTGTCTAAAGTAAAGTGAACATCTGTCACATCGATCCACCCATCAAACTTTCTGAAGAGCTCTACAAGAAATATCAGCAAAGGTTATGTTGCTTTATTTTTACAAGGAGAGAATAAAATGGATGTAGCGTTAAGCAAAAGGTCAGAAAAAAGTCAGCCGGAAACTGCGAAGAGTTATGGGATGGGAAGAGTGAAAGAGGAATACTCTGCCACCATCTGTCCTTGAGATGCCTTTGAGCAAGGCATTTAACCCTCAGCCACATCAGCAGAGATGCCTTGTGCTCCATAGTGGAGGACAGCCTGGCATATTTATCATGTATTAATATGGAGATTACTTCTGGAAGGCGAGTAAATGTTACACAGAAAATAAGACAATATGCATATTTGTCGCTCTGTGTGTGTGCGCGTGTGTGAGGGGGTGTTACACAGAAAGACAGGAAACAGACAGGACAAAGGAGAGAGACAGGGAACGGACGGGGCTGCCAATTACAGCAGACAATGATCTCTGAAACATGAACAAGGGGAGTTTGTAGAGGTTGGAACTTTTTATTTCATACTAAAAGCATTAGCGCCTCCCTGTGGTCAAATGGCCACATAGCACGAGGTCTGCTGAATGCTCTCAATTTGACCTAAGTTTAAACAAAAAAAGTAAATTGACAAAGTACAAAACTTATATAATATCTAAGCAACTGCTGGGTCAGATATTCCACTTCATATGTCCACGCTTTTTTGTTGGTATTAGGGTGATTATGATCATATTTTTGTATCTTTCCCTGAACTAAATATAATATTTTCACTGCAATTAAACATTTCAAAAGGAAATCCAGCCATAGATGGTATCACAGTTGTGTGTAAAAGACATATTTCCTTTTCAAAGTGCAACCGCTCATGTTGCATAGATGTGATGTGATGAAAGTATCCTACTGTACAATGAGAAATCAATTCATTTACAGTAAGAATACAAAATACCATGCAAACACAGAAGCATCATAAGCAATTACTACATATTTGTTTGTGTTACAGTGAATTGTAATAGATAACAATACATTTACAGTACATTACATGAATCACATACTATACTTTTATACTAAATTCCAGCACGTCATACCTGCGTACAGTTATTAGTAGTTACAGCTACTATATATTATTTTTTAATGTATTTTCACCCCACACATTACAGCTCTCACGTTGATGGAGCCACTACACTGTGAAAACTAGATCCTCACTGGAACAAAATGTGAAATGATAGAAAACACTCCTAATGAAAATCACATCCTTTAATATAGGAAGGCTTAAACCAGCTCTCCACTTAATGTTTTGATTCTTTTGTTTATTACATTTATTATTTAATTAAATTTTCTGTGGGAGATAGTGAAATCTTCCTCATTCCCTTTTCTCATACTTTGGCATAATTGTTGGATTTTCTTTCCCAACCCCTCTTTTTGAAACCTCTTTCCTGAAGAGCTTACATCTGGTTTTGATTATATTGTGGACTGGAGTACTGATCCTGCATGGCTCCAGCAGCTGCACCCATGGCAGCCTCCTGGGCCGCTGCCTGGACATGAGGGTTCTTCCAGGCTCCTGTGGTCCATTCCTCCTGGGCTTTCGACATGCTGCCGCCAGTTCCTCGGTATAAATTGTGGATCTACAGGCATGAGAATACCACGAGTCAACATCTGCCAGCCGTCAACCATGACTGAGTGGTTACAAGTGCTCTTGCTCCTAATATCCCATCATTAGTCATGCTGACGTATTTCGCAATCAAAAAGGCGACATCTTGGCATAATTTCATGTCTTTGTAGATTACGTTCTACTTGATTTGTTCTTACTTCTTTACAAAGGAGTTTACTTTTAGACAAAGAAGACAAGATGCAAGGCTTACATTTACTCTACTATAACGGTTATTAGTAAGGACTCCATCAGAATGGATCATCTGTAGTGTTTCAGATGAGATTAGTCAGAAATTGGGCCAAAACGATTTTTGCTATTTTTAGGTGAAATACAACTCTTCCCCTTCTCTCCACACCACCATCTGTAGAAAGACGGAGCTGTGCTGCAGGCACACTTACCTTGGTGAGGGCAATAAAGGACAGTGAGGCCACGGCTGTAAACATGATTGTGGGAACCAGCATGACGAGAGCGATCAGAACGTTATAGCTGAAGAAGGAGATGGTCGCCAACCAACCACTGAAAAACAGAAATGATAACTATCACTATAACACTTAGTGATTCTATTTGTGATCACATTGAACACACCAACCATTCCAATCTGTCACTGAAAGTTCTGATGAGGAACTGAACATCTGGATGTTAATTACCGACGGTTTTGTGCACCTTAAGTACTGTGGATTAAAGTTTAAGACTTTTATCGCTCATACATAAAGACGGCCAACTGCACAGAGTGACATTTATAAACTTTACGGCAGCTGTCATAATATTAATTTCTGATCATCAGCCTGAATCAGGTGACATTTTGAGGATGTGTTTAACAGCCTCTTAAAGTCTAATAACAGAGCTGCCATTAAAGTTATATGAGAGCATTTCTGATGGTCCATCACAGTCATGTTAATGAAAGCAGTGAATTTTGTCTTTGGTGTGCAGCCTCCGGTGCCTGCTTATACTTCAAATGGTTCATTCGGAAGTGGAATCTGTAGCTTTACTAAAACAAAAGATGATTGTCATGGTTTGTAAGATTAAACACAATTAATCATACTGAAGCGTTGCTCGCAGCAGACAGTATTCCCTCTTCTTGTGTTTGCCAACACTTTAATCTCTTTATCATAGCGGGATCCTCTTTAAAATGTACTTATTCTCTCAAGGACTTATTTTACCATATGTTTTGATAACACAGTACAATATCAATGTACTTATCAAAGCATTTTCCTTAATATGACTAGTGTAGCTACAGAGGGTAATGTCTCCCAATGCTCTCAATGACTAACTAAGTAATTTGAATGAAACCTAGTTGCACATGCAAAGGAATCTTAATCATATAAAATGTGTATATTCTGACTTGAGAATTATAACATAAAAAGTTAAATAAACCCTATTTCAAAACCTTCACACAAATTTGAATGACTTTTTCTCCTTCCTCTTACCAAACTCCCCATCCAGGGATGCCGATACTTTGAATGATGCTGATGCCAACTTGAGCCATGAATACAAAAAAGAACAGCATGAAGTTGAAGGAGCTGTCATTCCTGAGGGAAAACAACAACAACAACAACAGAACAATCAGACTCTCTCTCACCACCTTATATACAAAATCCCTCACACCAAATAAAGAACAGAATCACTTTAGATGGGACTCACTTGAAGGCCTTGTAAATGGGCCTGAACCAACACACATAAGAGCAGGGTGTGAACATGATGAGCCAGATGATGGACAGTCCGAAATTGGTCACTCCACCACCACCGAACATCCAGACAAAGCAGCCAACCAGGTTCACCACCAGTGTGGCACCGTTAACTGCACCACAGAGGACACACTGCATGTTAAGCACACATACATGCATCTGTTTGGCACGTATACAGACACATGCACATTCAAATCGTGCTGAAAACATTCAGGGGGGGAAAGAGATGAAGTGGATATGTAGGCAGACAGCTGTAGCACTCCTTTAGATATGTAATTGCAATACTTGACTCACAATATGGTGCATGTTCCCTGAATGGCCTTCTGCTCGTGTTTTTTTCACCCATTTATTCTCTGTTAAGTTACGAGGCTACAGAGCTCCCTACTTAAGTTGATCTTGGCTCTAATTGGAGCTCTGCGTTCCATATTTCTTCTCTAAACTAGCAAAAGAGACCAATCATTTCTCATTTTGGTCTACAGAGGAAAAGTACAGAGCTTTACAAGGGAAGCAAAACACAGCTGGAACAACAGAGGAAAGCTGTTTCCTTTTCTCAAAGACACATTAGACAAAATCCACTCTTGGTCAATTTGTTTCCACGCTTGAAACAAGGCAACAAAATACTGGGAGAATTTTTCTTTCTTTCAAATACATGAATAAAAAAACATGCAAAGCAGGCAAAATGCATGCATAGGACACTTGGAAATGAAAGGACAGAGGTGAAAAATCATGATTTACATTCAAAAAACACTTTGAAATACCTTCCTCTGTTTATCATTACTGACAATTACACCTGCAGAAAGGGAAGATACAAGCTACAATCACAAACATTCTAAAGTTAGAGTCTGATTTTGTCCAAAAAAGAAACACAACACATTTCTTAAGATTTGTTAGCACATTTTTAACATAAAACACAGACAACTATGCTCAGCTTTCTGTGTGACTGTGTCATTTGATGTAATTGTACACATGTAAGTGTGTCCACCGGGTCAGCAGCTGATATTTTGTCATTTAAAGGAAATCTTTTCTTGCTTGTGTAAAGATTTTCAGCAGGATGGAAAGTCATGACTGGAGGACAGCCTCCTTTCTAAGTGTACAGGTTTTGGATGACATTGTAGAAACTGTGCTTAAAAGATTGATATAAAAGACATAAACCCACATATGGGAATTCAAGTTATTTCATACAATAGGCTTAGTTCAACCAAGCTGGTCTTCCTAAATAAGAAAAATGCATTTAAAATATTAAGGTTTCAAGAATCCTTCTTTCCACTGATATATAAATATATGCAGTTAGCTCAGATGACATGTGAAGCGGTGACACCTTACCATTAATGATTTTGGAGACACTTTTCAGAGTCATTTTTAATCTTTAAAAAAGCTCATTTTACTTGCTTTATTCGGTATAATAACTGGTGATTCATATTGTCACAATCACTTTTTGTATAGTTAATAGCAGTCAGCTTGGTGTGATGATGAGGTGTGACTTAATGAGAGGTTTCTACTCTGGATCCACATTTGTATCTTGTTATCTTAATACACTGACCAAAGCATGATTGCTCTATAAGGATTTGCATTTCAAAAGAACCTGAAATGATCCCGCTCAAAGGGGGAAAAATTAACTTTTTGGACCGAAATTAAACCCTTTGTTCTGTCACACAGCCAATTTTAACGACTCAATAGCTACAGGAGTGGAAATGGCTCTGATAAACTAGTCTAATGTGTCTGGTGGCCACTCACGCATCCACAGGTGGTACATTTTCTTGCACAAGCCCCGGTGCAGCTCGGGAATCTCGTCAAAGTCCTGGTAGAAACAGGGCTTCAGAGGGAGGAAGGCGGGTAGCGGGGGGAAGTTTGCCTCTGCAATAAGATCATATCAAAACAGTTAAATGTGTCATCGGGAAACCTCCTTTACACACCAGGTCACCACCGTTATGTTCACTGACCAGACATGTGGGCTGAGGGTCGATCTGCCTTCGTTTAGTCCTGCTTCAATTCCTTGAGCCTGAGAGGATAAGAACCTGCACGTTAAGGATGTATTTTCTTTGTTGCTTTGTTGCTTGTAAAGCTTTCATATATAGACAACAACCGTAACAAAGCGTTGCACAGAGGGGCTTAGCCACGCCGCCTACGAGACGATCTGTAGGGGGATTTGATTGACAGTTTAGTTTGCCCTCCGGGATCAGTGGTGGCTAAGATTTTAAGTACTGAATCCTTGTGGTTTTAGGGAAACCGTCACTACGTGTTAACAGCACAAATTCTTTCATGTTTGCAACTAAGCAATCATCTCAAGACAGCGAAGCAGAAACTGTGTTTTAACTGTTTACGTGTTTGATATTCAGACCTGTCGGAACACGGCCAGGAAGTGCGGAATCCACAGGGGCCATAATCTGCTTACCTCCCCCAGAGAGCAGCCGAGATCCGCGGGTTACGCAGCACCGTGAAGCACCGATGGAGGTTTAGACTGTAGTGTTTCAATGAGCTGTGACCGACGATCGGATGATATATGCGAGTCAACTATTAGATATTATAATACCTTCCTATGTGCAGTGCGGCTAAAGCGTTAAATCCTCATTTAACCAATCACCGTGCTCGTATCTGCTGCCGCTTTAATTCGGACCAATAGGCAGACGGCTTTAATTCTTGTTGCGTATTAGGGCCAATCGCTGTTGAGCTCTCTGTCCGTGGTGCTGAAACCAAACCGGCTGCGAGACGCGGCTCACGGTGCTGAACTGGAATGACGGCGAAACCACACACGGATCCGGATACACACGACACCGTTGCTCCTTTGCCATGTTGTATTGAAACAATCATGGAAGTCCGACCTGAAAATGGATCTGAAAATCTTTGTGATCCTCGTTTGGACGCTGGATGGAGCCACAAGAGCGGTGGTGGATTATTAAGTACCTCAAAGACGTTAAAAGTAAAAAAAATAAGGTTAAAGTTAAGGTAATTTGGGTCCCCTGGCTGTTTTCAAGACAAAGTACAGGATATGCAGTTACCAAATTTACCATTAACTTCAATTAAATGTGTTGAACTTTACTTAGAAAGATAGAAAAACTTGACAGGTCAGCATGTTCTCAACACACAAACTAATGCAATCAAATGTTACAAATGTATTCTTATATCTCTTTTAAGTGTTTTCCCCCCAACAGCGGCCCTAATATTCTCATAGTTCTGACAATAGTAGCGGAGTAAAAGTATATATTTTTATTTTGGCTTTTATTTTGGCTATTTTGGCTCAAGACTTTGAGCCAAATTCCAACAAACAGCACTACACACAATGGATTACCTGCAAACTTCTGTAACTTGCTCATAATCCTTAGTTTATCTCTCACGCATAAATATTTATGTCAATGAATGTGTCAGCGCCATCAGAAGTCCTTGTGTCATCGGTTTCAGACACGAAAGCCAAACACTTTCTCTTTCTGGTGTAAACTATGGCTATAGTGTTTATGATAATGATTGAAAATACACAAAGCTGCACTTTTAACACTGTGTGTGCTACAGTAGGTGTATGTATAGGAATACTGCAGCATGTGAAGCATTGCAGTAAGTATAGAGTATAACAGTACAGTGCTCATTGTTGGGTTACAGGCTTGTTCTGTTTACGTCTGAATGATGGGGACATGGTTTTACTCCTAACATTTGGCTGCATCCTTCGACCAGCCTAGGCCATTGTAAGGTCATGATGGAGAACCTGGTCCACAGCTGTGGCCCTTATTTCACAGGGAGTGTGTCAATGTCCTTGGCCTCTTCTTCCACTTCCTCTGTTTGGCCTCCCTACCCTTCCACCATGCAGCCTTTCTTCTCTTCTTCTTCCTGACTGTTGACCCTGTGTATTTCCTTGTTTTTCTTCCATTTTCAGAAATAGTAACACTGTGTTGTGTTCTGTATGTCTGCCAATTGTAGGTTCATCAGATGCTCCTCTGAGCTATTTTAGGGCACTGATTGATAATTGGTTGAACACTTCACACATTTCCCTTCATCAGTGAAAGTCAAGCTTCATCTGAGAGCAATTCATCAATTCAGGACACATTTACAAAAAAGTGTAATAGAAATGTAAAGGAGATATGCTTGACAGATTATGACAACTAGTTTGCATGTAATGAATCATAAAATTAACTAATGCCTAAATGTTTTGAGGGGTGAGACTATTCAACAGAGAACCGGTTTAATATATGTTGATCATCAGGACATAGGCAAGTGAGAATGTAGGAAACAGCAGACAATTAAATATGATCATTTTCAGGAATGTGAGAATGATTTGCAAATTGTATAAAATAATGAAAGACAGTGACATGTATTGATTGATCTGTTGCAGTAGTACAGCGGCCAATCCCCAGATCTCAGGACTGGTTTGTTAAACAAACCTGAATTGCTGGACTAACCCAATCCAACCCAGTGCACTCAACTTAACCATCAGGATTCACATCATGACCCAGACAGGCTCTTTCATCTTGTTCCAGCATCAGTAATCACAGTATCCAGCCATTCTCTGTACCTGCTTATCTTCTTCAGTGTCATGCAGGGCTGCAGCCTATGTCATTGGTCATTAGGCGAAAGGCAAAGAATTTCCCAGAGCGGTCAGCGGTTGTATCACTGTGTCACAATGGAGTACTCCCAGACAGACAGACAGACAGACAGACAGACAGACACAGCTGCAAACACTTTCTTCATTTTATGTTGATAAGTGCAAGCAGACTGGCATAAGTATAATCATCAGACATCCAAGTGCACAATGTGTGAATTTGAATTTGCAGGCATCAGTCTTGCTCATCCATCCATCGGCATGCACACGCACACACACACACCAACAGACACACACACACACACACACACACACACACGCACACACATACATACATACATACATCTGGTGGTCGATGACAATATCTTAGCAAACATTGACAACAAAAATACTAATATTAATAGATTATTCAAATTCTTTAATATCCTGAATTCAAAGTTGATTAAACTGTCAATATCATGTCTTCATATCATGTCATCCCAAATGTATTTCCTTTGTTTTTTATGATCAAACTGATGTACTGCTAGGAAGGAAGAATTAGTCATTTTCATTTTGAAATAAACAACAACAGAATAAAAGAATAATAGACAACCATCCTGCATTGGGCTCCTTCCTCCCACGACCCCGCATAGAGTTTAGCTTAGAAATGAGACAATATAAAAAAGATGACATGTACAAAAGCCCACAAAATGAACGTTGTCAGTGGATCAACTATTATTGACCTTGTAACTTTTTAATGGAACATTTAATATATGAAAGAATAATGAAAATAAACTGATCAAAGCCTGCATCTGTGACAGGCACACAGGGACACACCATCTGTGCTCCAGTGCATCAAGTACATATTAAAGATAAACACATCAGAGGGAGGAAGAAAATGAAAGAGAAACAGCGGTCTGCAGTAAATGTGGCAAACATGTTTCTCCACCGAATTTCTTCATATCTGCATCGTCCCCCTCATCTCAACTGGAGCATGGACAGCATTTCTCTCTGATGACAGAACTGGGTCATTTTGAAAACACCTTAACATGCTTGCAAGAAATGTGCTGAAATTGCTTCAGAAATAAAATAGTGTGTTATGATTGCGCATGTAGTCTCCTTAATACTGTGTAGACCATGATTACCTATAAAGTTTCACTGGGGAGATAGCACAACACAAGATAGTCTTCTCTCTACCTTTCACAACAGACATAAAGACACACAACAGCTGCACAATTACTGCAAAGTGCTAACAATGTGTTGAGAGGAACAAAAAGAACATTCCAGCTGTACCTGAAGTTATAATAATGACTAAAGGGCTTTAAATGGTGATAAAGCACACACTTAGGGTGAAACTGTGTGAATGACAATAGCGTTTGAGAAGCAACGTTAACAACAAGCCCCCCCTTTGTGTGTCTACCCCCGCGACTGCCCTTGTCACTGCGAAGACGGAACGGCGGCGCCTATCATGGCAGCGGCCGATGCTGCGATGGTACCCAGAAGCTGTCCGGCCACACACCCTTTAGACCTGAAATTCGACAAACGACTGTTCTAAATTTAGCGTATATAGACAACCAAATGTATATGTGCTGGTGTATAATTATGAAGTGTGCCATTATTACGCTCAACTTGTAATAATTGTGGAGGATTTTGACTTACTGAATGGTGTGAAAACAGCATTTCATCAGCTTGTACCCGTACTTGCTCTTGACAATAAAGTTGAATCTAATCTAATCTAATCTAATCTAATCTGTTGTCTGTTCACTCAGAATTAAAACCCATTAAAGAAGCTGCTGAGGTGGCTTAGTCTTTAGTCTATGAGGGTGGTTGCATATTGTAAATAAGAGATGAAAAGTCTGTGGCGTGGGCTTTAGGCTTCTCTAGGTATTCATACATCATTCAAACATCCATAGTAATCTGTGTCTTCTTCCCAGGGCCATCCCTTTACATTTCACCCAAGTTTAGGTCATTTTGGAAATGATGCAGAGAACAAAAACAGAAACAGTGAAATCTCTATTTACATCTGTACATATTTGCATACAGCTCCCATTCAAAACACTATAGGTGGCAGAATGATGTAATGCAATAGGGATTTCCAGCTATCACCCTGTTTGAACGTATGGGACTGAAGTGTTATGGGGCTAACACTGGTAGTTCTGTTACTCCGATTAAAAACCGTCACGTCCCTCTGCACTGTATTGCATACAGGCATCCAAAAATGATTGAATGTGTGCATGGGGCCTCACATTCAACTCTTTCACCATCCTTGTGTGAAGACTTTCGCCTGCAGGGAACTCCACTGAAAGGCTTGGGTGAAGCCTTTGTGAAGTGCAGCTCCACATTTCTCCCTTTTCCCCACTACAGCCGTCAGCACAAGTCAAACACACACACACACACACACACACACACACACACACACACACACACACATACACACACACACACACACACACACACACACACACACACAGACAGGCAGACAGACAGACATTTGTGTTTGCCGACTGCAAGTACAAATCTGGGATCCAAGTTGGAAATGAAAATAGTAGATGTTTTCTTTGGAGGTTCTTTCGGCTTCAGTTGTCAAAACAGCTTGTCATACCTGCATTATTGTAATCACTCGCCTTTCTTTGTTTGTTGTTCTGTCACATTGATAACTCTAAAGGATTTCATCGGATTTGGTTCAGACTAAGAAGGGTTCTCACCAGGGGAAAACAGGGATTCTGCTGTGGATAAAGGTGTGCCTGTCTATCAAAGGCGGGAGCAGAGTTTAAGCTACACACTAACCACTGTGTGTTCACATTCTTATATTGTACTGTGTTTATTAGCCGTCCTTACACAGGAGGATGGTTTGGTGACAGAAACCTCCTTTGTTGTTTGTAGACTGTGGTCTGATCTCTGACCTAACTGTGCTACACAGTCATTACACTGCGCATAACGCCACTTTTCCACTCCGTAAGCTTTGGAATTAACCTGCTTGGGTGCACACACCCTTGGCTGCTAATCAATACCAGCGTCCAGTTTGTTAACATTTCCACTTCTCTTTGCTAAAAAACAATTGGTTTTCAGCAACAGCCAAACACTACATATTACACTTACGAGTTTGTTTCAGCTTTCTGGTACTTTGTTTCTTCCTCTGGTTGCCTGTTCGTCTACTGCTTCTAGGTCTAAGGACAAAGGACACTTAGCTTGGGGAATAAGAATGAGGAATACCAATGCAACATCTTTGTTTAGTCAACAACGACACAATGTCTTACAATACCTGGCTCGCATGTGTCTAGATATGGTCAGAGCTCATTGAGCCTGAGATTTGGATGCTTTCAAATCCCCTCACGCAGGATCAACACGGGCTGCTAGAGGGTCAGTCCATCTTATTCTGAGCTTATTTTCAATGCCGTGCCTGCACAAAACGTACAAAGATTATGTCTATTTCATCATGAAGATAATACTTGCCGTCAGTCGTTCTCTGCTGGAAATGTGAAAGTCCTGAAGAATAATTGAGATTTCGCTCCTGCTTTCCCATCACGAGTGGTCTTGATTTGCACTCCTTTCACTTCTTATCTCCTCCTCTCACTTCTGCCACTCTGTCTCTCTCTCTTTCTCTCTCTCTCTCTGTCTCTCTGCCTCTCTCTCCCTGTCTCTCCCCCCACCCCTCTTTCTGCCATTAATATTTAACAGTGGTAGTTGCAGTCTAGACAAGCTTTTGACTGTTCATAAGCCATCCGGACAATACAGAAGAGCTCGCTTCAAGTGGTCTGTCGTTCTTGCCTCTCTTTCTCTGTCGATCTCTTAGTCCTCGTCTCTCATGTTGTCTTTCCTCTCGACAAACAAGAAGCAGTAACAGAAATCATCCCTGAGAAGACGGTTGACATTGTTTTTTTTCTAAGGCCTCCACAACCTTCGATTAGTACCTGATTCAGAATCTACTTTTAAAGTTAATTAGAATGAAAAGCGCTTCTAGTCTTCCTACTCTAATTCAATAGAGGCCACAGACCACCCACTCCCTCCCACTCCAGCTACACATCGGTGCTTCGCTCTGCATAGATTAGAATGGGCTTTCCTCCATGAGCTTCGCCAACATGGCACTGGTGCACAACAATGAGTCTCTTCTGGCTTCTCTTCGTTGTTTGCTTTGTCATCATCTCAGACGGCGATGTGGATGTACTGTAGAGCAGGATCACGTAAGGCCATGAGTGAGCGGCAGGGAGAAGTGGGAGGAGAGGAATCAATTTTTCTTGATCGTCAAAGGCACGGAAAAACGGTCAATCATATTTAAGGAGCATTTTGTTTTAACTTGCAAAGACTTTTTCTCTGAGATTCTGCATCTATTGTCACACATTCATCTTAAATGTTATTCCACTTCTTTCTTTCTCATCGAATATATGAATATTAGCTAATCAATCTCCATCCCCGGGTGTTTTAATTGAGTTAAATGTCTCAGAAATGTGAGTCTGATAGTCACTCAATATGTCCACTTGGTGCTCTCAGCTGCGGCCCGGTGCCAGTGTGCCCTGGTATCATTGTCCCCCCCCAAAGGAAACCATTCGCCCAGTCACCCTTTAAGCCCATGTGCCACTGTTGTCTGAGTTTCTATGGCGATGCTTCTCTCCAGTCCAAGCATGTGGAGGGCACCCCTCCAGTGGAAGGAGGTGGAATAACATTGTGGCAAAGGCAGCCATGCACCATCCTCATTTACATATCCAAACATGGACCATGGACCTGTGCGTACTGTTTGTTCACTAAACAGTTCACAGCGGTTTAAAGCTCAAGCTTGAAAATAAAGACGAATAATTATTTTTTGTCAATCAACAATAAGTGTTCATTCGTAGTAACAGGAAACAGCCTTGGAGTAGAAATTACACATTACCTTCCAAATTGTTGTTAGTGTTGTAATCGTTTTGAGCTTTGTTTTTACAAATACAATTTACTATTCTGACCTACCTAGTTCTTTTTGTAATTTAGATTTGAATAATCCATTCTTCTGTTCTGGATGATATTGTCACTGCCCAGCCCTTCCAGCTGGGGGCACTGTTTCACACATACAGTAATTCATCTTTAGTATTTCCTCACCGATTTGAAGCAACGGTCTGGTGTGGCAAAGGGAGCTTGCTGACCTTGACGATGATGATGATAATGATGAGAGCTTGAGGATGTAAGATGAGCAAAGCAGGGCATACAAAACAATTTTCCTCCGCCATTCATACTCAATATACTAAAAGTTGTGGACGATATATTGCAGAGAAAAGAGAGGTTATAAGAAAAGGAAGTCAACTCTAAACTTCTGTCTGAGAACCAAGCCTCCTACAAGCAGCATCTCTGTCAAATCGTAGTGGAAATGAAGGAAAATGAAGCTCTGGGGGAGAGGAATGTGAACATCACAGCTCAGATGGGCACACCTCGGATTCAGATAAGTACGAGCCAGAATACTGAGACCCTGAGGGCATCGGCGCAGGAACTTTTTTCAGTTTGCAGGAAGACAGGATTTATGCAACTCCTTCAGGCTAGAGATGATCTAATCCAGGGGAATGCCAGGAAAATACAGAAGCTAGATGAGAATAAGGAGCTTTACAGAATAATATTGGAGCTCAGATGAACGCGAAAGAAAAGGACACTCTCTGCTGTCACACCTGTGGAGGTCCAAACAAGTGTGATTAAAACTCATAACTGGATTTTTCCCAAAGTAAAATACCCTGGATAGGAAGAACTGTTGATACTGCTCTCTTCTTTCCCATTAAGCATCTTACTTGTCAGGCTATTTGTCAAATGTGAGCCTGAATGAGGTCGGCATCCACCACAGAGTACCACCTATCATAGATATGGAAGATTTACACATTGGATGATGAGCGGCATGCTGGAGTGGCGGTAAGCATTATTTCCTGACAAAGTCTCAGCATCTGAGTGAAGCTTTGCAGTGTAATAACAATAGTAAGAGTAAATAAGACTTTCAAGATGTTTTCTTGTTTATTCAAATTGATAATATCATATGATTTGAATATTTACCTTGTTCGTCACCTCACCTCAGTATAGTATAATATCTCATTCTAGCCAGCTTCTCTGAGATTTCCCTCCTTCATACTGTGCACACACACAATATGAAGGAAGGAAATCTCAGATATCTCAATATTTACACATCGACGATTTATTAAAAATAGATCTTGGCTATTTCTTTGATACTGTGTGTGCAACCCACAACATTGCAAATTGACTGGTGAGCACTGCAGCTATAGTACTCTGTGTTCATTATGTTACAGCAGCTGGGGAGGGAAAATGAGAAGCAGGGATATTACAGCTTGACCACAATCACAGAGGACACGGCAATGCTATTTGTTTTCCGATCGAATCACGTAATCTGATGGCCCAGACACTGGCTTTAATCAGACACCTGGGAAATATGTATCCGATTTCATTTCATCAGCTCATACCAATCTGATATCAGCATTAAATGAATATGCTGAGAACAGATAATTGGTTGGACGGGATATTATTACCAAAGGGAACTCCTTCATTACAGTCTTTTATGATCTCACACCTCCATGCTGCACACACACTATGTAAAACATTCTGTACCCACACGCTGTACGCCTGCATGCATTAAAAAAAAAAGTGTCTCTGCCACAAATCATTGGAATACAAATGTTGCAAGATGACTTTCACAGTAATCAACGGCGCTGTATTCCCATGCCAGCAGGCAATGTGTAAGAAAATGCATGAGTAATAATCACAAAAAGGATCATCCAAAAAAGAACAATCTGTATCTGATTGTGTAACAAGTAACAGCTTCTAATGTACATTTACAACACATGGATCGCACCATCTTTGTCTGAGAATCCCAGTGAACACGTGGATGCTGCTGGTGTGTGAGGAGTGATGCTGAGAATGCTGCACGAGGCTGTCTTTGTCTGCTGTGGGAAGGCTGGGCTCCAGCTGGATCCTGCACTGTGTGTTTGCATGCACAAGTCAGTGTGGGTCCCTCAGCACTGAGTGCAGGGGAGGAGAGCTGCTTGTTTGGGATGCACACCATCAACGCCCTCCACCACCACCGCCCCCACGCCCACCTCCTGTTCTTAGCATACACAAAGGTGCACACACACACACACACACACACACCTAAACACACGCGCGCGCACGCACACACACACACACACACACAATAGTGATATAACCACTGGATGTGCATGATCGCACGCACATCCAGATGCGCGCGGTCACTTCATGTGTGTAGAGTTTGCGTAATTAGCTGATGGAGTTTCTATTTGTATTAGTCTGCATGTGTGCCTGTGATCGTATACATCACCGGTCAGTGGGTTCAGTTGGGGCAACCCATTAGCAGTCATTTCAGATAGTCTCGCCTAGTCTCTCCACTCCTCATTTGTGCTCTTACGCGACTACATGCGAGATATTCACGCGCAGTTTATTGCGAATTCATCACTCTAGGCAGCATTTTATTGTCTGCAGTTAAATTATTTATTTTTTTAGGGGGGCGTGGGGCGATTTTGGTGTGGCAAACGTGTTTTGCATGGATCTTGCGAGTGTTTGTGGACAGCGTGGAGTTGGACAAAAAAAAGGCAGAAGGGCTGTGCTCGGATCACCGACGGCTTCTCAGGACTCCACCGGCGACGAGCAGCCAGCCAGCCAGCCACTGTCTGGCAAACGTGCGAGCGCCCGCGTGTGCACACGCATGCGTGCGCCCATGCGTGTCTATGTGTGTGTGTGGACCAGCAGCCAACACACACTTAACATTCGTTCGCAACATGGCGTTGAAGCGCCGAGAGACACGACGGCTCTGCCCCGACTAAATGCGAGCTTATTGTAAGAAAAGCCTGGGGACTTTACAACCAAAGAGACCGAACCCACACTCACGCCGTCTCCTTACGAGCCGGCGGAGACAATAGCAGATTCCAGTATATGCATGTCGCTATAACGGTATAGCTGCTGTATAGACACGCTGCAACCCCACTTGGTGGAAATCAAAGGCTGTACATGGCGGTGGAGAGTACAATTTGGCTGCTCTGTCTTCTTTCGCTGTTTTGTGATTCATCCAAGCAAGGTAAACGCTCACTTTAATCATCCGCATGCTTTTCACTGAACAGCATTTGTAAGGCAGTGGGCCACTGTTGTTACCCCACAAAGTGCACTTAGTCCCAGTGTGTAGCAGCGAGCACAGACAGGAGAGAGAGAGAGATTTTGCACCTTGCACGGTTGGTGCGGTATCCCTCTGCGTTCACCTCATGTGGCCTCTCGGGTTCGGCGAAGGTTAGGATGTGCGGGTTCGTTCTTCCATCTCTCTGCGGGCATTTGGGGTCGGGAAGTTGCAGCGCATTGCCCAGAGGAGCAGCCTCTCAGGGCGGCCAGCGGGCTTTGAACCGACCGCTGAAGTTTAGGATTCAACCTGGCGGGGGGGAAGGAGCTTACAATAAGGGGAATGAAATGGTGATACTTTATGAAAAGGCGATGTTGTAAAGTCAGTGATTAATTGCGATGATTTAATAACTTTCTCCTCGTAATTACGCTGATAACATGTGACTGTTGTGCGCATGGAACGCCTGGTTCAGCCTGTGGCTCAGAAAGTTGAGATAACGAGTTGAGGTCACGATTTTGCGCAAAGCGTAACAGCTAAACGTCACCAAAAGAACGTTTTCCTCTACACACACACACGCACACACACACATGATCTTGCACAAGTTGCTGGTGCGGAGGAACGAGACTTGTAGTGGTTCGATTTCACACACAATGCGGTTGCTCATGAGAGGGAAAGCGGTCAGACTGGAGAGGAAACTACAGTCTGCCCACACAGGCGGCGGTGAGTGGGTGAGAGCCCGGCCAGAGGATTTACATGACAAAGAGCCAATATCAGGCTAGGGTTACGCTTTAATGCTCTCCGGGGCCGGGGAAAGACACACTTTCAGACATAAAAGCGGTGCTGATCACGGAGTCACGCACCGCCATCCAGATCCTCATAAGATTTGTCCCAGGGAATGTCATCTGAGGACATTCCAGCCCGGCGTTAGGACATTACAGGCAACAATGATGTATTGAGGCAACAAAAAAAAATCCCAACAACACTGTAATCAATCTATCAGCCACACCACCGCTGTGCAGAGCTTTAGGGAGTAAAATAAAAGCTTTTTCATTCATGCATCTCAGCTGATGGACTCATCAGACCTGCAGTGAACTGATAAGAGCTGCTGTGTTGATTTTACATTTCAGCCGTTGAGTGACAATTTCGCAATAATAATCATAACCGTGTAAAGATTGACACATTGCGCTTCACGGCTTCATCGGCAAGATGTGGTTATTAAACACGAGCAGAGCAGACATGTAGGAAGGAAGAGTGTATGTGTAATAGATAGGGTAGAGTTTGGAACTTGCAGCTGAGTGTTACTCCATGTCAATAGCTTCACTCGTGATTGCTGTGAAATTGAGCTGACATTTACTGTTCGTTAGTTTTAAAGATGTTGTTAGTTTATATTTTTGCCTTTTTACTTTGCACATACATATATTGCTATTTAATAGTATTTTTTTGCATTGGTGGCTTCACATGCACTTTGGAAAGGAGCCACATGTACGCCCATCTGGAGGGAGCTTGACTAACGGTGAATGCTGCACACAGGCTCAAATGTGCTTCTCCTTCCCTGCCCTCTGAGGAGAACATGTATTTTCAGTTTCTGATTGCTGGTCCAATGATCTTGTGATAGAAAGCACCACTGTGCACAGGTCATGAAGGTGAAAAATAAGATGTGGGTGGATGGAAGAGGCAGGAACACTGAAGTGCCTCCATACATCCAGAGTGAGACCATCTTCCTCTGAGGCCATATCGGAGATGATATCATTCAAGGGGCATGATAAGTCTTTGTCAGTTGTGCGTTAAAGGGCTTTGAAATGCAGGCAATCAAGAATGAAACGTCAGTGACTTATATCTGACAGTAGTTGAATGTCCCAGGATGCAATTTATATATTGAGTGATAAAACATATTTTATGGGAGATCTCAGCTGAGGCTAAATAAGGAGTTACTCCTCTTGAATATCAGGATATATGAATAATTTATTGACTGACTTGGAGAAGACATGCATCTATAAACTAGCAAATCAAACAAGGAAATTGTTTTACTTTTCAGGCTGAAAAGTGGTAAACCGTGCTCTGAATAAAGGCCAGATTTGCACTAATATGCTTAATGACCACTGAGTCAAGTGTTATTTTTAAGTAGTGAATTATGAAGTTATTATTCCTTCGTTGGGCCATTAAACAAACCCAGTCATTTAAGGTGACTCGGTAGCGCTTGTGCTTGTTTATGTTTGTGTGTGTGCATTTTGTCCGTTTTCAGAAAGTGGAACAGGAATGTTGTGAGTGGTGATGGCTGTGGGGTCTTTGTGGGAACTGAAGCTGGTGAGTGGGGGCGGGTGGGTGATACTGGGACAGGGATGAAAGGTGCCGGTGGGGCGAATCTGAGGCCAAGGGCCGTTGCTACATCCACAAACAAAGAACTTGTTTTGTCCATTCTGAAGATCAAATGGAAATATGTCAGTTTCACTCAGGGCATCACACCCTAATGAATGAGCGAGGACACACCGTACTGCACAGTTATTAATGGACGTGATAAAAATATCTGTGCGCCTGCATGATTTTATGAACCAATGAATTGGATTATTGTAATGTTGTGAGCCTTTCAGCATCAAAAATGAAATGTTTAAACACAGCAGATACCACATCTAATAATATCACATCTTCACTTTCTCTTAAAGCACTCAACTCGTGACTTTAATACTTGTATAGACTCTATTCATAAAAGTGATAGCAACAAGGGGCCTGTTCATCACAGTCCCATAAAACTTTGCCTCATTCCGTCACCGTCACGAGGCTCTGTGTTGTTTCCATGAAGCTTTGAAAACAACTTCTGTGTGTTTTCAGCTTTAGATTGGTATCCACATAACAACCATCTGGACTGTGAGACATTGTTGTTTCTTTACTATTTATTTAGGTCAACCAAGGTCACATCAGCAGTGTCTTGTCTTCAACTTAATAATCCGGAACATTAGCCTGTGGGAATCCTCCCGGTGTTGTGACCATGGGAAGCATTGGCTGTCATGGTGGGAGGGAAAACTTTTTTTTCGGAGTCAGCCATTTATTCTACACCCAGCACAGGCTGCTGCTGTGCAAAGTCCATTCTCTTCCCTTCAATTTAAACATCATTGAGATGCAAAGTCAAAACAGGGTCAAAGGGCGGAAGTCACAAGTTTGCAATTTTTGCATACAGTCTCAATAAGCACATGTAAACTTGACTGCACTATGTACAACACTATGGAGTTTTGCATATTGCCATCAGCCATCAAACTTCACATTCTTCATAACAAAATTACCCAGGCTTTGGGTTCTATGCTGCATAATCTCTACATATTCGTTCAGACACAGCAGAGTTTTTGCGGAAAATACTGTCATTCCTTCTGCAAACATCACTATATTTATATCATGTTGCCTTCAAGTTGAGGTTGTCCTTACCTTTGTTTGCAGTACAATACCAGTGCAATGTAATAGAATAGTGGAGAATCCTGAAAAATAGAGCATTCAGCAAACCTGTTTGTTGGTGTATAGGGATTGTATCACCTGCTTATTTCATTGAAGATATGGTACAAAAAGTGATGTTAGGAATTTAATTCCAAGCAGCACAATGAGAACACGGATATCACATTATTAACAATCAACGGCTGTGCTTAGATATGGGAAGAAAGTGGTCCTGTGTCTGCTTGCTTTGGCTCATAGTGATCTGTAGGGAGGGTTTAAGTGTGATTTGGCCAGGGTGAGAGGTCAGGGAGGGTTTTCCTGTCTGGTTCCTGATTCTAGAGGCGCAGAAGTGGTGGAAGATCTCCATTTTTTGCATTTGTTCAGCATCAGGTTGCGTCTACACCAGACGTCCAGCTGTGCAACCTCCCATATAGCAGTGGCTAAAGAGCCAACACTGATCAGCTGGGATCTGTTCATTGCATTTGTACCATGTCTGTATTAGTTTCAACCCGCAGTTAAACGACAAACAGATTATATGAATTTAATCTACAAATTGTCTTTAGATATCTGAGTGTTTTTGTAAACTCACTCTGTGACAGACTGCAACATATCCAGGATGGACTCATCGCTCAATATATACTGGGAGAGTCTCCAGGCCCAGAACAGGAAAGTCAGAAGTACTGTATATATCCATTGATGGAAGTTTTGTTTGAAATAGTTTGAATCTGGGCTGAAACTTTCTCATTCATAATCTGTGTGAACATACAGTCTTCCGTGTGCATGCGTAGCTCTCTTGAGACTCAAAACCAGAGTGTATCAGGTAGCAGCGCCTGTAAAGAGTGGCTCATCACACATTAGTTGTAAATTAAGCATATACATACAATAAGAGTGCAGTGAGGTACAAACACCCTTGATACATCCTCGTGTGTGTGTGTGCAATCCTGGCAGCAATTTGTGAGTACATGTTGATCCCCTCCCTAGAGCCCATGCTAAATTAGGCTGCATATTATTTAAAGATGCCATTGGCTGAGTTTCAGCTGGGTATCAGTGTGCAGTGAATATATTCATTTTTATGGTGACCTGTGAGGCTATTCACGCTGCGAAAACAGTTATCTTAAGCACAGTATTGGTTTTAAAAAGGAAGGACGCCTTGAGATTCATCAAATTAGGCAAAACTGGTGATATTTGTGAAATAAATCAAGGTAACTATACAGCGGCACACAAAATATGCCCCACAACAATTTAATCTCATTCATCAAGATTCTCTCCGGTGAATTAACACTGGCGTAACATCAATAGCTCCAGCTGCTACATATTTAAGAGCCATGCTTCACACGGCTTCCTCTGGTGTGAAAGCATAACGGGCACATCAGGTCAACCCAACCCCAACCCAAATTCTCTCTGCTCTGGCCACAGAGGCGAACGCTGTCAGAGTCAGGCTCCACTACAATGTGCAAGATCGAATCGAAACCTGACGTAGATAAAGTGATTAATCAACTGAATTGCTTCGATATCTTTTTGAGACTAATTCAGTTTTTATGTGACGGTGTGTTTTATGAATAGCTTCCTCAACAAAGGAGGAAATATTGAAGTAGGTAAGATGCAATTTGCCCTTAATGTAACACAAAATCTAGTGCTGTACTTTATCAATTACTCTGTATGAATATTTACTATATACAGTTTATCAGTATATTTTACGCACAGGCTTGGTTACCCAATCATTTTAAATCATTACTACAGTCTACAAATTAACCCCCTCAGCACTACTCTCATGAGATCATTTACCTTAACCAAATACATAAATGGACACAAACAATTTACAGACTTTACTGTAACTGTAATGCTTTGCTGGGATTTTGTTCGACATTATTTCATATACTGTATAGGCGAGTATTGATTTTGCACTCAGTTGCTACTCAGTTGAATACACAGCTTAAATTTGCAATTCACTCTGCTTCGAAATCCTTATGTCCTTGATCCCGGGAGCTTGAATAAACACACTCTTTACTGTGCGCAGTGTGTGACTATAAATGTGCGCCCCCATTTTAAGTAGTTAATTAATGCTGCATGTTATTTGCCACTTCGACATGCTTGTTTCCATGGTTTTGTTTGAAGGCACCGTGCAGTGATGCAGCCACATGACATAGTTGACTTTTACACAAAGTTGACAGTGCTTTGGTTAATTCCATTTCAAATAGTCGATTCCGTTATTCCATCAGCGTTTTCCACATTACAGAAATCACAAAGCCCTACATGAACTCTTGTCTCAGCCTCAGATCCCTTAACACTCTTGGCAGTTTTGAATATCAACTACATATAAACATTTAAAGACTGATCACTGACACATTAATATTTTATGTGCCAGAGTTATCCAATATCCGTGTGGTACAATCAATCAGCTCCTCACAATAGCACTGTTTATTACCCCTAACATATTTAGACTGAGACATTTTTATGAGGCGGTCGTATGTTGCTAATGTGTCATAATATCCAATTAGTTGTTGACAATTATTTTGGCATTATTGTGTCAATATGGTGTGGGGATAGTGTGTGAGTGTGTCTGTGTGTATTTGTTTGACAAGCACAGGAGCTCACTCGGTTGACATTCCTACTATTCATCCCTGATGTCTGCTGGATCACATGGTAGTTAGAGGAGCTGAACTGTAATGGACTGTGAAGTCAGCTGGTCTCTAGCCTTAAAAAGAAATCTTAACTGATGGTAACCAGAAATATTATGTCAGTCCCAAGTTGTAGTTTGAGGGTTTGCTAAGTGCTGCAGGTGGCAAAGCAGTTTGGAAAATGCAGGTGCTTACTAGTCAAGTGGTGGTTGCCAGATGTTTAAACATGTACTACAGTGGTGCCTCTGAAACGTTTTGAATTAAGTACCACCTCTGTGAGAAAACCCAAACCTCTCTGTGCCACATAATGGCACCAACTCGATGTCGACATCATGCCTCAGGTGATCATGAGGTCTGTGAAAGCTGTGGAAGTTTCCAGTATGAAGGAAAACCTCACTGACTCGTAACGGAAGTACACGGTGCACACACAGGACGAGCTGGCCAATTCAAGCGATGATCGTATAAAAAGGTGTTGTCTCTTCAATAGTTTTGATTCATCTGAAGGTGTTACTTCAGATAAAAAACTACAAAGTCCCAATTCCAGCTAATGTTGGCTGTGATTGACTGCAGTATTTAGGTTGCCACTTTGTAGAACAATTGATTATGATGACACATCTGTAGGTGTTACTTCATGTACCACTGGTGGTCCATGTTCCACAGTTTGAGGGTACACAAATTTCACTGTAATGCAAACTGTCCACTACACTGCAGTGTGTCTTCTTTTACATTCACATGTAAATATTAAGCTGGCAGTTTATTCCTTGACTACAAAATTTGCAAGAGATTCTAAAAATACAACAACCCTCAACACGTTTGTGAATCTTCAATGGTTTGCCCATGTAGTCACTGTGTGCTGCACTGTGCTGCACCAGGCGTCTCCAACATGAGATGGAAAATTACTGTATGAACAACCTTAGTGTGAGCATGATATGCGTCATGAGAAGCCCAGTCAGTGCAGCGCGGCCTTCCTCAAAGCAGTGTATCCTGTGTGTCTAGTGTCAAAGCGCAGTCTCATTCATCATCATGGCCTTGATGGTTATGGCCTGAATCTCTGTGACCTGTAAATGTACCATGAAGCACACACATACACATGTCTCACTTCACAAAAGATGTCAAGAAAATGTTTTGTTCGCTTTTCAAATATTACCTTCCACTTTGTTCGCTCATACACGGTCGCCCAGGAAGTTGGAATGCTTTTTTATTCCAACTTACTGGGCGCCGGGGAATTTGTGTCAGGGTACTCCGCTGTCCATAGTATGCCATGCCGCTGTGCCTTTATACTGCATATTAAGTCCTGCTTCCTTTGTATGTCGCTAGAGGCTGTGAACATGATGTCAGTATGCTGTCTCATTCACAAATTTCATACCCACAAATCTCTGGCGGCTGATTCTCATTGGAGCGTCTCATGTTGCTCCCGTGTTAGTTTTGTTGCTAACATTGTCTCCTGTAAGTGAGCCCGGCTATTGATGTGACCATGTGGAGGCCCCATGCTGCTTGGAGGCCCCGCATGCAGGAACGGCGCTCTGTGATTGGAGGGAACCCAAGCTGGGATGAATGAGCACTGTACAGTACATAGAGCAGGAGGCACAGGGGACAGGATTGGAATGCCTCCCTCTCATTCTTTATCCCTCACGTTCTCTTCCACTTCTTTTTCTCACTCTTACACATACATATACTGTATTCACTGGAACCCAGGCGTCCCTTTTCATCATCTCTGCCCCTCTTTATTGCTGTTTGTTCTGACAGCTGCGAGAAGTAGATCAGTGTGCAGTCTTGATGGTTGTAGGTTAAGCATATACAGCGTGACAACTGCAGCTCATTGCAGGTTTTCCATGATGTGGGAAGTTTCAACAACTGGTGAATCCAAAAGTGGGAAATGTGTCACTAATTGTCAGGAATTTGTTACACAATGGAAGACTTAACAGACATGTACACACAATAATGCTGTTCTTCTATATCCTGTGAAAGTCCACGTTTAACATTTAACATTCCACCTGTTTTGCGCAAATATCGACTGTCAAATGTCGAGCAGCCAAATCTTATATGCTTTCTAACTGTGTGTTTGTGTCTATGTGTGTTGGTGTGTGTGACGGGTGTATCGTCAGGGGAGGAAACACAGCTGGAACGGTTAACACCTGACACGGCAGCTGTTGTGGAGTGACTCATCGCCTCAGTTTGGACTCGGCAAAACTGTTGAGCCTTTTCCTGCAGCGGCATAAAAACCTTGTAAACACACAGCTTTCATTCGCATTAAGAGCAAAGAATAGATTCGCAATTTGCTGAACATTGGTATTATGGCGTATGTTACGTGGCAAACCAAGGCGCAGATGAAGCAGAAAAGCTGTTATCATACAACATGTAGAGAAAAGTGGGGCGTCTTGGAGCCTTTGTCATTGCGCGACATTTCCACCTGCATGCTGTTCCTGACTCCTTGCACGATTTACCACCTTAAGAGCTACCGCGGCTCAGGAATATCGATTTAGTCACTTATTTTACCTTGTAGATATCATCGCAAGTAATTGAATGACACCAACAACGATCTAACTGAAATGAGAGCCAAGGTTAATAGGACAGTTAGGAGGACACAGTAATAAGACATAACTTACGTTTTATTTATGGAGCACTAAATACTTAAAGGTGCTTCAGAAATAAATTTAAAAATGAATATAATAAATAATAGAGATACAACGTGTAAAGCAATTTTGATACCAGTGTAATTTAATGGTTCACATTTTCTGTTTGAGTTTCTATTTAGGCTACATGTTAGTTCACTCATGTCCCTTTGCCCATGGACTAACAGTAAACAGCGAACAGAAGAGACAAACATGGATATAAATTGAATATTAAGCGATTATCAGTGCTGCACTATCGGGCCAAGTTAACGTCAGACTTTGTTGCTACATTGAGACTTCAATGGATCTATCCACGTTTCACTAATTTTATATCTATATGATATTGTTGCTGATTTAATGAGTGCATTGACAGATATCTCAATACTAGATGATGAGCCAAAGAGTGATATGGTAATAATAATAATAATATAATAGCCTGGAACTGGGGCGGTCACTTTCGATTATTTTATTTCGATTAATCGAGACAAGAAGAAATTCAAACTACAAAGTCCCAATCCCAACTAATGTTTGCTGTGATTGACTGCAGAATTTAGGCTGCCACTTTGCAGACCTTCATGATTTTAAAACAATAACTTTTTTTAATCGATTAGTTGAATATAGTCAATTTATCGCGACAGCCCTTCTTTGGTATTGATCCAATGCAAACCTTGGTTTCTGCAGTCAAAATTGTGATATGAATCCAACTCTAACACACGCACACGCACACGCACACTGTACTCCTGTTGTGCACGTAGACTGCTCCATGCTATCAATCAGACCATCTGTCCACATCCACCGAGCCTCGATGTGGGGCAGCAGAGTAGTAAAACACAGTGATCGTCGAGACCTCTTTTCCGTGACAAATACGGTCCACACACACACACACACACACACACACACACACACACACAGCATTGCTAACATCGTCCACGCGCGACATGCAGCAGTTATCCACTGCCGCCGTGCAAATTTGGCAGATGAACAAGGCAATCTGGTTATCACTGCTTTTGAATGCTTTAGTGGTCCCTCTTCACAAAAGTGTCTGTAATCATATTCCGCTGCTCTTTCATTTGAGTCTAAAGGCTGTCCTAATCTTATCTGCAGTGCTCACTCTTCTATTTCAGTCTCTCTCTCTCTCGTACTCTCTCTCTCCCTCTCTCAGTCACTCTCTCCTCTGTTTGCCTCTCTTTGTCTGTCAAACACATTGCCGTCTTCTCTCTTTTAAGCTTTTTTTCCCCCAAAAACATGTTTCGCTCTGGCAAAGCGTATTTTCATGCACTTGACTGGCTGTAAAAAAAACAACGTTCTTCCAGGTACTACAGGTACTCAAGGTACATTCAACATCGTAAAAATCATTTGGAGAAACTAGCAGTGATACAGACCAAGACAAAGACGACATCTGGAGCGACTCTTATAGGAGGGCTTATGGTATGAATATGAATGTTTTTCATACTATTGATTTTGTGATTATCCCTGTGTAGTTCAGTATCAGAATACAAAGCACTTTGTGGTAAATGTCAGCAATATTTCCCACTGTTTACTTCAACCTTAGTGGGTAAATCTAGCTCCTGAAAGGCCTGAGGTATTGTATAGCTTCACATAAGATCCTGTAGAAACCTGAGCTGTGGCCCCAGGGCCACGGGGTGTCCAGTCTCTGCTGACAAGTTAGCCGGGTCAGGGTGAAATATTCTCTTTGCTGGGTCACCTTCCTCCTCCTCCTCCTCCTCCTGTTCCTCTGCCTCCTTGTGTCCTCCAGCTTCATGTGAATAGGTGAGCCATTAACAGAAATGGCGTGGCAGAATAAGTGTTCATGGTCTCTAGTGCGCTGCCTTCTGAACATCCCCATGTTCCCTCGACTTTCTCCTTTTTTAGATCTCTGACTAAACGCCCCACCCCCACACACACACACACATACACACACTTCAGATGCTCATGCTTTGTATTGGTCTTTCTCCTCTATATGTCTCTTTCTTCCGCTATCTTTCATTTCTTTCGCTGTTTTTTGGCCGTATCATTGTGAAAGGTAGTAGTTTTCTTTGTTTGTCCATCTGATACACACGGCAGAACAAACATGAATGACCAGAATGCAGCCATTGCATTCTGAAGTGATCAAAACAACCGATATTATTCACTCCTAACACTGGGGTGTAATTACGCCTGATTGGCAACACATTCATTTCTCCACTGCGTTTCCATTGTCCGTCTTGTCTGTCTTGTCGGTGTCGCCGTCGTCCCCGTCTCTCTCTCTCTCTCTCTCCCGGGCTTTTGTGAGCCGTGGCGCTCTCTCCGCTTTGAGTAAGCTATGAACTTCTTGGCGCGGTGCCATCGCAATCCATTCACTACAGCTCAGTGAAACCTCATAGCGGCTGCTGTGTCCTAGAGTGCACCCTGTCCCTCTCCAGCAGCTCCCACTTGTACTGTAAAACGGCAAAATGGCCACTTCACAGATCCCCCACAACCCCACCCTCGTCACGGCATTGTGTCCTCATGAGACGTGAACAGTTACTCGCGCCCGCGTGTGTGTGTGCGCGCTATATGAGGGGTTTTATGTTTGCGATTGCTTGTGTGTGTGTGTGTGTGTGTGTGTGTGTATACTGTACGTGACTAGGCGCAGTATCTAGGGCATGTACATGTGTTTGTCCGTCTCGCTCTTCTGCTCGCTTGCTCGCTCCACTCTCTCTCTTTATAGTAGGTTGTGTTATTCTTTCTTCTTTGGTTCAGAAATTCCTGTGATGATTCCAGTGTCGATACCTCCTTCTACAGTATTTAATCAAATCTTATCCTACAATATTATTGTCATGAGTAAAACATAGCATTCATCGACAGACCTCAATAATAGCCGCTAAGTGTTTTCCCGCTTTTCTTGTTTACCGTCACACCTCCACTCCAGTTGTGCGAGCTGTAATGGTTTCCATATTCAGCGCGGATTGATCCCCTGCTCTCACCAAGTGAAACCTTTGGCAGTGAACTGGGAAATAGCTGCTAACGTTTTAATGACTTAATGAGATTTAATTAGTATAAATGGGAAAAGAGGAAGAGAGGAGCCGGAGGTGATTTCTGCCTGTGTCTTAGTGCACGTGTGTGTGTGTGTGTGTGTGTGTGTGTGTGTGTGTTTGGGCAAGATTTTGTTCACATGTCAGTGTTGTTACCCATATGTTTGTCTTTGTGTGTGAATGCTTGGATTTGTTTGTGTGTGTGTGTTGCCGTGGGTGTGGGCTATATGTATACAAGTGATGTGTTTCTCCATGGCAGGTGTGTGTGTGTGTGTGTGTGTGTGCGTACCAGTATGTTGTGCAGCCTTTCTCAGCATTACCCATCCTCTTCATCAGGAAGTGATGCTGAGGGGGTTAAGCCTCATTTCATCAAGGAAAAAAAATCCATCTGCCATTAATTTAATTAATCCAACACCAGAGGAAGAACGGCTGAAACAAACCCAACTGAGTGTGTGTGTATGTGTGTGTTTGTGTGTGTATGTGTGTGTGTGTCTATGTATGCAGGAAACGGTGCCTCTACATGACTCAATTTGAGAGTGTGAGAAGGTTGATGTCTTACATGGGCACACAGAATTCACTTTATGACTTCCGGACAGAGAGATTTTGAATGAACGTAATCCAATTAATCCCAACAATGCTACAAAGGTGAAACTTATTAGGCTAAAAGCCAATTAGTGGTATTTGTCAGCTATAAAACAGCTCCGACAATCAGCACTGCAATGAAATAGTCCCCCACGCTAAATCATTTGTGCCAATGCTGCAGGTGAGTCATTAAAAAAAAAGCAAATGAATTTCATATGTTAAACTGAAACGAATAATGGAAATGTGAGGTGTATGGGGATGTGGTTTGTGTGTGTGTGTGTGTGTGTGTGTTTGTGTGTGGGTGTGTGTGTGTGTGTGTGTGTGTGTGTGTGTGTGTGTGTGTGTGTGTGTGTGTGTGTGTGAAATGAGTGAGTAATTTTCTCTCAGTGTTCATTTTGTTTGTCCCTGAAGCTCTGAAATGCTCCCGGTGAAGAATAGAAGTGCAAAATGCTACATCACGAGGTCATGTTTGTTCACCTTATAATTAGTTCAGCATATTTAAGGGACTCTTGTTGGAAATTTGGTAGAAATTAGTTTCTCATTAACTGCTACACCTGCCTGAATCCAATTGACTTCCATGTATGTGTGATGGTTGATCGACATGATCGCTTCAGTTCTAGATAGAATAAAATTTATTCTTTCAATTTAATCCTTTATTCATCCCACAACGGGATTACTGTACTCTGTGCTGTGCAGACTGAAGCTCTCCCCTGCCAACACGCTGAACGGACGCCATTTGATTGTTTGCTCCTCTGTGGAATTATATCTTTTATAAGGATTGCTCAGCAGTCTTTTCTACTTCTCCCAGCTCCGGTCTCTCTTAAAGAAGCAATAAAACACAAAAGCATCGCCTGCATGTAAGCGTGGAAGATGCTCACACTCATCACGCCTCGCTTCCCAGTAGTTTTCCAGTAGTTTGTAATGATGAAGAAAGACATCTCCAGAAAAAAGATTTCCAGATGACAAACACCATGCTTGGCTCAATACATAGTGCACATTAAACCAGTTGGCAACAAAACTGCAAAAGCATCTCCAAGCTTTTCTTCACGTATTCCACCTTTTTCTCTCTGTCTCTCTCACATGTCTGAGGAACCGTGGCCTTCCTGACTACACAATAGACTTAAACAGACACCACTGCTTATCTACTCACACCAACACATTAGCTTCCCACACACACACACACACATACCCACAACCACACCAGGCCCCTGACTGGCCTCCACCTGACATTAATGTAATGCTGCTGACATACAAGCCCCTCCACGCAGCTGCACCCATTTTACTTCCCAGAGCTGTTCTTGGCCCCTCTCTCTCTCTCTCTCTCTCTCTCTCTCTCTCTCTATCTCTCTCCCTCTCCCCCTCTTGCTCTCTCCTCTCTGTCTCTGGAATGCATCCTCCTAACCGTCTCTGTTGCAAGCACCACTCTATTTGAGTCAGTGTAGTGTTTACTGTATACACACAAATGATGCAAAGGCCAGAAAAAGCTGAAACCTCAGCAACAAAGAGGGAAAGAAGGAGAATAATTAATTTTTACCTGAGGTGTAATGGTGGTCCCCAGAGTGGTAGATAGTGATGCTGTGTCTGCAGAGGGTTGCAGTCTTCAGAGGCCCTGCATATTCTCAGCACATTAAGATTTTTCATTACAATGGTAAAGAAGTCACAAGGGACAGATTTGTTAAACCTTGATAAACAAAACCAGCCCGTGTCCACAATTACAGGGCACAGTAAGAAAATAAACAAGTGCAGGTAGACGGCATATTAATGTAAATAAAGCTTCATCATGTCTTCCTGCTTTGTCCCATGCAGAAAAGCCTGTTTCCGTGGAGCTGAGCTGTGGCGCCGGCCCCAGCCATGTGGTGATGGAGCCAGGTTCGCCCCTCTTGCTGGACTGCAACCTGGGGGCCAGCGACACGCCGTTCAATGTGACCTGGCTGCGGGATGGCCAGCCTCTGCCTTTGGATGGAGGCGATCTCCTGCAATACTTGCCCAACGGGTCCCTCCTCCTGCTGCACGCCTCCGCCGACGCACAGCCACCCCGGGGCGCGGAGGGAGGCTACAGCTGTGTGACCACCAGCGCGGCAGGAGCTCTGACCAGCCGGACTGTGAACGTGTTCCAAGCAAGTAGGTGTCCAACAAGTGGTTCTGAGAGGGAAAGAGGGGCAAAAGTGAAGGTGCATTCAGCAGTCTGTGGTAATAGGGATGGGTGCATGTTTAACATCCAGAGTTTGAGTCCTATAAAGGTGATTTTTCTGGCCTGATGGAGATCAGCTTTGATCTTCGGTGCCTTCAACTGCGCAATTTTTCTGCGCAGGAGAGCTAAGACTATGAAACATTATTACATATTCAGAGAAGAAAAGAGCGAGAGAGAAAGAGAGCAGGAGAGTATAGAGAGGAAGATACAACTGTGAAGAAGAGAGGAAAAGCTGTAGCTTTTTAATCGCCTCTCCAAGGAGGCCTCTTTCTCTCAAATGCTTAAGTGGCAGTCTTTATTCAGTCATTAGCTTTGTGTAAAAGGAGACAGGATCCTTAGTGGATGGCCTGTCTTTGTCAGCTGTCACATGCCTATTTATGAGGACAGCTTTTTTGAGGGACACAGGGACAATAAGGAGTGAAGGGGAGGAGGGGTTGGTGGCGGTGGAAGAACTAAGGAGGAGAAGGCTGAAGGGAAATTGAGGTGATGAAAGGCAGGGCCAGTGTTTGAGACATCTCCTTTCACCGTCACCTCAAATTAAGAATGTCCTCTGTGTGTGTGTGTGTGTGTGTGTGTGTGTGTGTGTGTGTGTGTGTGTGTGTGTGTGTGTGTGCCTGCGTGCGTGCGTGCGTGCATGCACTATGTTGAGAGGCTATTAGATAGATGTACATTGTGTACAGACAGAGCCAGGGAGTTGACAAAGGAACTGATTCAACATTGACATTGAACGACATTCTGATTTCCTACTGTGTGTTATCTGGCAGAAATGAGGCTGTAGAGGGAACATAGCAAAGATCACATCTGTGAAAACACATTATGAAGGCCACCTGCTCGCAGTATATGATGCTTGTGGCCACGCGTCTCCAAGCATGCGTATTATAAAGGGAGAGGAGCAGCCACAGAAACATGCTCTCTCTCTCCAATGTATAAAACCTAAAATTAATGAAAACTTAGTTCAGCTTCACTCAGTTTTCTCTCGGCAAAAAGCCAGAGGCGGCATACACGGCTCTCATTACATTTCCTTCCTTGGGCTGGTCGCGAACACTTTAATTGATGATGTTGGTCCAAAAAAAGCAGCTTTTGACATTAATTAGACCCATTAACCTTTGTCATTATGAGACTGCGCCAGCCAAATGTCAGTATTTCCAAATTCCTGCCAGCTTTGAAAACCATTCCATTCCATTCCGTTAGCTCCCAATTCAAATGTGCTCTCACCTCCGTATGAGCAGAAATCGTAAACGTAAAATAAGTATTTTCATTTAATTTCTGTGTTTTTATTGCAGCTCAGTTGATTGTCAGATGTATTGAAGAGCTAAAGGAAATGAGCAGTTTTGATGAATTGAATCTGGTCTTTCATAAGATTTATGACCTTATGTGCTTGTTCCTAATTATGAACACTTTCCGAGATGATGGGCGCACTCATCAGAGTACTACCATTATGAAAAAAGTTCAGCCACTAAATCTTTTAAGCTATTGAAAATGAGTGAATTGTAGCCTTGCTCTTTGGCAGGTTACACTCATGCATGCATGCCGGAGCTAACAAAAAATGTATTTTGCAAACTAAACCATGACAGTGTACATGAAACTGAATCTTATCACATATACAATATCAGTAAGCAGGTCGGAGCACATGCTCGAAGGGTTTTCACCGTGTTCTGCCGTCTGCAAGCTGAGTACCAAAGAGGTCATGGGTGGAATTGTCTGCTTGCGCCAGGGGAAGGAGTGAAATGCTGCAAACTGATAGCTTGTGGGGCCAAAGAATGGGGTGCAGATAGAGGGCGAGACAAAGACTGGAAAGATTTGGGGTAAAGTCAAGGGCAGGAGAGAGAAAGAGAGCGGAGAGTATTCACAAAGGTAGACAAATGAGAGCAAAGACAAATTTTTCTGTTTACCGTCGAGGGGTTGCACAAAATCACATAGGCAACCACTAATGTACATCAGTGCCGAAAGGATCTGCTTCCAATATTTCTTTTGTCAAGTAGAAAGACCTTGTTGCTAGGAAACAAATGCATGCATATTTGACCCTGTGGCTTGCTGTGTAACCTTTTACTTGGGAGTGTTTTGCCCAGTGTGTCATCACATGCCGGGTTAGAACAGTATCAACTCTGCAAAATGCCAATATGATTCGCCCGGTGCCAGACAGATCAGCGTCGGAATGTCATGGCAGACCTAGAGATGACACTCACGTCTTGGGAAAAGACTAATGTGATTACAATTTGGCTGAGCGGAGGTGGAAGCCTTAGTCAGTCGCCATTGTTCCGTCACAGCATGGGCTCCTCCAAAACCGTCTGCAAATGTGCACTCTCGCTGATCAGCTGTTACTCACCACTCACAGGCGGCCACACCGGCACACACACACACACACATACACACACATGCACACACAGAGAGAGAGAGCGATCCTTTTAATGTAATCACAAGCAGACTGTATACAGCCCTCCAGACAGACACACACACACACACACACATAAAGGTGCATCACAATCAGGTACTCAAGTATATTTAAGCACACATTCAAGTACACATTCTGTACATTAACACAACGAGTCTGGCACCCCGTCACACAGTTTTGGCTGGATCGCAGGTGGTGTATTCGTGTGAGGGTTTCATGCTGTGTAATAGCTGGAAGTGGCAGGGGTTAATCATCAACTCTGCCTGCAGTACTTTGCAATCATCAGTCACGGCAGAAACTTTGTTATTTTTTGCTCTGCAGGAAAAGACAGAGGATTCGTTTGTTGCCATTACAAGGCCGTATAAAGCTGATGGGTTCAGTAATCCCATATCAAACCTTCATCAAAATGTGGATATTAGGGGCATAATTAATACAACAAAGTGAATGAACATGTCGCTAGGGAGAAAGAGCATCCATGCTCCTTCAACGTGTTCCACTTTTATTGGTTGTGTTGAAGGAGGCATCACTATGTTGTGTTTTATTACGCATGCAAATCTTTTTTAGTCAATACTGTTCAGAGGTGCGCACCATCTTTTCAGTCCTCTAAAATGAGCATCCGCTGTGATAAACATCAGGATCAGCATGCAGGTGTAGAGAGACAGGATGATAGACCTGGCAGAACGTCAGGAGACAGCAAATGTGGGGACACGAACCAACATCCACCCCTCCATTGATCGGTCGGGGGGCACTGGGTATACTCAAGCGCTAAAGTTAAGCAGCTGACCAGTACTTTCTTGACCGCCGTCATTTCATCACTTTCCACGGCTTCCTCGCTAGATGTGATGCAACAGAGGGAAAGACTGGGCGAGGCGTCCGAATACATCAGTAGAGCACACAAACTCTCCGTGGAGCCGTCGTGACTGCTTTACGTCTGATAGTAATGTAGGGAAACGCGGTACAGGTTGAGAGATTTTTTGTATTGTTTCACTCTTGTATAATCTTTCTGACTGCGACATCTGCTCCGGGTCAGTTCCACAGTGAGCTCTGCACCGTGTACTGTACATGTTTACACAAGGTTACCAAATCCATAAAAGGAGGAATTATCAATTAATCTTTTCATGCTAAAATGCGTCTGAAATCAGAGGCTTTAACAGCTTTCAGTGTACTTTCCTCCACATGAAAGCGAAAGGATTATGAGGCTAATGTTTATGTGCTATTACCCTTTGTGTAATTTAGCAGCAGGACTAAATCTCAAAGGGATTTCGACATCGCTGTTTTGCTGTTACCTTCACTCGTTCTTATTTTGCTGCTATTTTAACCTCGGCCTTTGCATTCTCCTTTGATCCAATCCCCTCCTCCTCGCTTCTCTCAGTCAGGGCTGCAGACGGGGCAGCTTGTTTTGTTCTCTTGTCCAAAAGCCTTTTTGGGATCAGAGGTCACAGGCACTCACACGGTGCTCTGTGCTGCCTCCTTGTGCTCATTAGTGTCTGCAGGAAATGATCCTGTATTTGGTAAGAATCCAGGCAGTGGAAATTAGGAGACCAGCAAAGGTTGTAATAATGCAAGCAAGCCTGACAAATCCAGAAATGAGATCTGAGCCTGAGCAAGGATAGAGTTTTATAAAATAGTGCCACGTCATTTCTTATCTGGTTATTCGGGGTCAAATCCAAAGTCGGAGGTACAGTTATCAGGCGTTTACATTCCTGTTGCAGCTCATTTAGTTTAATGTGCTCAGCAAAGATTTGGATGGATGATTATGGATTCGGAAACTTCACCTTGTCCTTGTATTCCTGCTTTGTGACATACGCCCCTCTGATCTGTATCTACCCGTATCCCCCCCCCAGGCCTGTCTCACTTCCACCAGGAGCCGGTTCCTCAGACAGTAACCACCGGGGGAACTGCTCGCTTTGAGTGCCAGATCGAGGGAGTGCCCACGCCTGTGATCACCTGGGAAAAGGACCGAGTGCCAGTCCCCACAGACAAAAGGTGACCCTGGTTTATATGCTGTCATGGTCTATTCGGCCAAGCTTTGCTTTCTAATGCTACCATTTCTTTCATATCAGTCCTTAGAAGATTCTTCAGTATGTATGACTTTGCAGGCTTCTATAGAGACTGTAGCATCAGCCAAGGACTAGAGTTAGACAAGCATCGTAGATAATGAGAGCTACAGCGGGAATATTAATCACTGGCAATTCTTGATGTTGTGTAATAGATAGAGAACTCTGCGTCAGTGACAGTTTATATGGAGAGACGCTGTGAGTGAATGGAGTCACTTATTTATTACCTTGAGTTAAAAAGGATCTATTCATGCCTCTGCATGTCGAAAAACTTTTATGCCCTTACAGCAAGAGAAAAAAGTGCTCTGCTGTACATATCTGCAAATACAGCAGCTCGGCTTCTCACACATACACACAATAATCCCTCATATTCTCATTAAGGGGCCATGTATAGATATTGACATTCACCATGGCTTTGCCGACCCTGGCCCGCTGGTAATTGACAGGGGGCCTCATTGCGCCGTGGCCAGTGTTAATGGATGCCGGAGCCCTGTCAGACCCACACGCAACTCAATGCTCAGAGGGTCTTATTTTAAATCCTGACTACAAACGCACCTTTTTTCATTTTACTTCAAATAGAGGCCGAGAACGTGTGGAGGTCAGAGGATGAGGCACAAGAGAGCCGATTCTCTCTTTCTGTTACTATTCTGTCCCTCTCGACTATCCCACCTGCACTCCCACTAACCATCCCTCCGGCCTGTTGGCTGTGTTGCTCTCTTTTGCTGTATTATTGTACTTTTTCCCACTTGTGCCTCCTATTGCACACCTGGCCGTTCAAATATCCCTCTTTGAATTACCTCTCCCAAGGCTTCTCCCTTTTCATTAAGGTTTTGGGGAGTTTTTGCTGGCTGGGTCAGGATCCATCTGCCTGTAAAACCCTTTGAGACATTGCATGTGATACTGGGCCATACCAACAAATTTGACTTGACTGGACCGGACAAACTGTCAGACGGTTAATGGCTGTGTGCTAAGATGAACCTACGGATGTTCCGGTACATCACACGCTCTCCTCCCTCTGTCTGCTCTCATTCTAATGCACCCTTTCCTCTCCTTTCTGTTGCCCACCCAGCCTGCCTCTCTTGCTTCATGTCTTTTATAACCTCTTCTGCGGCTCGATTTTAGTATCTTTTATATCACAGCTTTTTCTTCTGCTTCTATGGATCCCTTTCTATCTTTGCTCCTTTGTGGTTCCTATCTGCTGCCATCTCCATTCTCCTCTTCTGTCTCCTTTTTCTCTCTTTTTCTCACCTCCTCTTCACCCTTTCTTTTCCCTCACCCCACTAATTATATTTTTGTGAGATTAATAGGCTATGATGTTGCCAGAAAGAGGTTGTGGGATGGCATTTGAATGCCAGGGCCCTGGGGGGAGGGGAGGGGGGGCGTGCAGACCAGGAGTAATAAGAGTGTGCAGAATGACCTCCAGAATGACAGAAAGAAGTGAAGAGGTGTGGGCTAAAAACAGGGAATGTAACATTTCCCCGTGTGATTTAACATTACAATTGTGTGTGTTTTTATTCGACCATAAAGCACTTTGTAATGTTGGTTTTCACCGCTGTTATATAAATCAATTTTGCTGCCTTTGGGGACTCTGTGATTGTGTAAAGCCTTGGAAGTCCCATTTGTCAAGAAATCAACTTTCCCCTTTGTGTTCCTGTGAGTCTGTTTTATTTTGCCAGTTTGTAGTTCCCTGGCTCGTCAATTTAATTCCTTGCAGTGTCGGTTGTAGACAGTAATCTCCCCCCGGAATGAAAAACAGAACAGTGTGTGTGAGGACTCCAGCCGCACTCCTGCAGAGCTGATCGGCGAGATGTTTCATGCCAGACAGCACTAAGCCATTCAATAATTTTTTACCCTCCTCTTTCTTTCTTTGTCCTCTCTGTCCATGTCCCTCTCTGTCTCTCCCCCACGTGCAGCAGGTTCATTTCGCTTCCAAATGGGGTGCTCCAGATTCTGGAGGTTACCAAGGAGGATGAGGGTGACTATCGCTGTGTCGTGTCCAACTCTGCCAGAAAAGATATCAGTAATGAAGCCAGCCTCAGTGTCACCTCGGGTAAGGTCTGTTAAGCACTTTGTAGAGTTTGAATTGGCAGCCGAGCTGTGCAGGGAGATGTCAGAGATTGGAAAAGCTCTATTTTATGGCAACATTTTCTGTAACAAAACCACTTTGCTTTACAGATTTAGACTAAATCCGATTTAGACAATGACTACACGTGAATTTTACCGTATTTTGTTCAGTAGACTAGATTATCAGAGTAGAATGAAATGGTTTTAGCTCCTCTCTTCTTTGCATTATTCAATGTGTGAATCTTGTAGTTGCAGTGCTGCTTCTGATGTGCCACATTCTTAGCATGTGTCTGTTAATTTCTTCACACTTTGGTTGAAACATTAATTTTCTCATTTTATATGCAAGTCACTTCCACACCTTTGTTGCTCTCACATTCTGTTCAAAACATTTCTGCAAAGTCATGACGACTGAAGTCCACTGCTCTTCATGCTTACATGACCAAAATAGATTTCAAATTGTTTTGAGGCCAGACTGTGAACCAATTTATTTTATTTCCTTGACAAAGACTATTCTTACTTTTATTTTCAGTGGCAGAAAACAAGTGAGGAAAAAAAGAGAGCAGAAACTCCAGACTCTCATTTCAGTTTGATCATTTATTTTGTTTGATCAATTTTATTATAATCTCCTTTTTATATTTTTATAGTTATTACATCACTTTATCCTTGTACATTTAGTGTTTTTTTTAATTGATAACTACTTCATCTGCAAGGGTGTAATGGTCATTGTGCAATTGGTATGTCCTTCAGGTTCTATTTACTGAAACGTACATACAGACAGACAGATGAGATTAGATTAGATTCAACGTTATTGTCATTGTGCAGAGTACAGGTACAAGCCAATGAAACCAGAAGTGCAAAAATGTACTACATCATGAGATTTACAAGTAAAAATATATGTAAAATAGTGCAAAGGGGATGTATGTTTGTGCATAACAGTAAACAGTGTAGATAGATGCCTATTCTGCAGAGGAATATAAAAGGTGACCTTTGTTTCTTTTAGCTGCATGGCACTCTGCGTTTCTCACCCAAACCAAGTCTTATTTTCCCCAACTCGGGTGAAGAGTTGTAAATTATTCAATGATCCAATTCACTGTTTCAATATGAGCATGGCAACTCCACATTGATGATTCCAATACACTCTCCTCTGGCAATAATCTCTTTCCTGGTCCTGGTCTCTGCGTGCGTTCATGGTTTGCTTCCGACCCTGTTATACCTCTCAGCATTTTTTCCATTCATCGATTGTACTTGCACCTTTTGTGTCTCGAGAGGAGAGATCGGGGAAAGTAGTAAGATGACTTAACAGGGAAAATGTCTGAAAAGCCAAAAGTCAAGTGTCTCTTGAGCTTGTTATTCCAATCATTCTTTTTATTGGGTGGAAACGTGTTTTTAATTGTGTCTGAAATAGTATTGAATTGTATTTTACAGTGCTGAAAATTTAGAGCTACTTCAATGGAGCGCTAGCACTGTTTATGCACTGTAGCACCACTGTAAATATATGGTAAACAGTGAGCTTTCCTACAGTCCCCCTGTTGCCCAAGAGAACGCCTGGGTTTCTCCTCTCTGGCCTCTGTTTGGTCCCCAGGCTGTTTGTTCTCAATAAAGGCTGTGAAGGAAACCTTTCCCCCTCTGAAGTCAAAGTAGCACGCTCGAATTCCAATGTACATTTGCCTCCACTACACCAGGCAGTAACAAATAATAGCATGAACCTATTACGTATCCATAGTGATAAGAACATGAGTGGAATGAGTAATAAAAATGGAAAAATGCAAGTAGGGATAGCAGCATGTGATGGACATCAAGTTACAATAAAATATTAAGATACTGAATCAAAACCCAGTTGTACAGTTATCATAGTTCCTCGTGGAGCAGTTGGCACACATACGGAAATACTGAAGTAATCTGTAGCGTTCAGTGGACAGGGAGGGTCTGGGGCAGGTTCATGCAATCATCAGCTGCTGTGAGATGTGTGTATTTTTCATTTAGCTAAATTGATAGGAAGTCATTTTACTGATAACAGTGGCAAGCACGGGCTGTTACTGATGTTTGACAGACATCCTCACAGTGACTCATCCGTCCTCCATGTCATGCATTTACATTCTAATGTGTGTGTGTGTGTGTGTGTGTGTTTGTGTGTGTGTGTGTGTGTGTGTGTGTGTGTGTGTGTGTGTGTGTGTGTGTGTGTGTGTATGCAGCAGACCTCTCACTGCGGTCAATTCACAGCAGAAAGATGATTATAGATGAGCCTGACTAGGATCAGCCCGTGTGTCCCGGCAACAAATGCACACTCTAATTACACTGAAGTGTATTGAGATTAAATGCATCGCTGGCATTATTGTCTTGTCAGTTTCATGGCCTCAATTTTTCACCCGCTGATCTTTGTCTGCGCTGTTGCAGTTGTATTTTTCCTCCACAGCCGAATCATTTATCACCTCAATGTTTACACCAGGACGGAGAGAAGAGATTAACAACTTCCCCAGGTTCATTATAATATATTATTAAACTACGGATTACAGTCTTATCATCAAGGTGTCCGCTTTCATGTTCACCCCTCTGCAGTCATTTGTGTACAAAACGCACAAGACAGAGAAAGTCAAGGCATATGTTTGTTAATTCAGTGTAGAAATGAGTGCCATCGAGAATTTTCTCCTCACCTAAAGTAAGAGAGAGTTGTGTTTCAAGGCCGTCGATCGCGCTGCTGTCATGGAACCTTAAGAAGAAACCACTTCAAATTACTTCACGATCCGTTCAATGAAACAAATGTCAGTTCGCATGGCATCAGTTCACTTGGCTGTACTTCAGAGTTTTTACGAATAGAATGCCTCACCACCCACCCCAGCCCAGCTGTAACAGACTTATGCTGAGTTCATTTATTCAACTGGAGAGAAAAACATTGAGAAAATACAGTATGTGCCTGCTGCTTCTCCTAGTGGCCTCGCCCCCTCTTCCTTTACATCTGTCATAACCATTCAAGACCAAGATGAGATGAGGGCTCAGCCAACAATGCGACTGTATGCAAAGGAAGACTGACCCACTTAAAGCCCTGAGAGTAAATGAGGATTGCTGTATGTAATCTCAATGATTAATTCATGTGTTTACAAAGTCCCAGGCCCGTTCTAGAGAGCTTTGGCGTCATGTGCTGCAGAGACAACCTGAGCTGAGCCGAACAGCAGTGGAGTAACAGGCCCTCTCTCACTTCTGGCACTTTGGGCTCTGACTTTGAATTCACCCCAAACAAGAATGAATAACATTGGCTGCAATGAGCAGGGGAGGTAGCAATTAATGGGAAATTAAAAATAGAGAAAGTTAAGGTAGGTTAATTGTGTCAAGGCTGTGTTCTATTATTATTATATTCATAAATATAATCACAATTAAGTTTCCCAGTAGGACTTTCATGGCCGCTCCGTGGTGTTTTTTCAAGTAGGAGATTAGTCTGGAGCACCACATAAATGTAGCCACCTTAACACTTCAGCTCATGTGCAAAATCAGGGCCAGAAGTTTGCCGACTTGAATTAGCTCAGCTGCAGGTGTTTTGGAAATGGAACGCAGATGGAACGCAGCCAGCGAGCTAAGCGAGGTTCCCTGTGACTCAAATACAGTAGTGGACGCCGTGGAAACAGTCCAGTATTCTGCCCATGTGGATGCTTTTATCCCTGTCAACCTATCAGAAGCAGCTGAAGAATATTAAAAGGTTTCATTTTGCTTTTGACAAGGTGATTTACAAGGGCTGTGTCCAAGAAGAATTTACAAACTACCGCGTAAACATTGACCCAGATATGTGTTGGAGCAATTACATAACTAAGAGAACAGTTTAGATGATGAAGCTGCATCTGTGTTGCAGTTACACAGTTAAAGAACAAATTCTTCCAGAGAAGCTGACATGGTTTGCATATTTGCAAAACAAAGACCAGTGACAGCCTAACGATGGGAGCGTTCATGCAGTCAGGTGAAGGATATCAAACATCTGTTTTCCAGCCTAAGCAAATGCTCACTGAGCCAGAGTGATGAGCAGAGCAAAAGGCTGTCCATTCTTCTTTATTCATCTCACCTTTGTAAAGCTCCCATTGTAGTGCACACTGCATCCTTCATTCTGTAGTTACACCCATGGGAGCATGGATGTCTTTCCTTGGTTTCACTGCTGGCTCTATCAGGGGTTAAATGAGGATATGGTGGAACCACTTAATGTTGTTGGCGAGAGAAGGAGGGCAATGCTCTTTCCTTGTTAGATTCAAACTGGCACTATTCCAATTGCTGGTTCGAGTTTCCTGCATATTTCGAGGACCATAACACTGAAGTATGCCATTTGTGTTTTTAGGCTCTACACAAGCCCTAAACAAAGTTCTGATTGTGGCACCACCTCAGAATGCCTCAGTGGTGCTCGGCCATCCTGCTGTGATGGAGTGTGTGGCACAGGGCCAGCCTAAGCCACTGGTGTCCTGGAGCCGGAAAGGTAACGCTCTTACTCTCTCTTTTCCTTCTCTCACTCTCACACTGTTTTCCCTTTTCGATGCATCTGTCACTGTCTCATATCTCACAAAAACCATCAACATGACAGGATCAGATTTGCATAACGTGTTTATTTTTCTTGTAAAAGCTCTCCTCCCTGCTCATCCATGAGATGAGCTGAGCTACCTGCAACAACAAGGAGAGATGCAGTGATATATAGTAGTACATTTATTTAAGCCTCTGGGGCTTTGAGACAGCCACACACAAACACACACACACACACATTCTTTCTTTTTTTTAAACACTACAATACACATTGTCCATATGATGAATAATTAATTATTTCAAGTACAGCCTATGACTGCAATGTATAAACTATAATCCAAGAGCAGAATGAAAAGTCACAGAGCCACCCGCTGGTCAGAATGTGGGATTACAGGCCAAATCACCTGCCGCTGACAGCTTTACTTTTCTCCTTTGTGCTGTTTCTCAGGCAACTCGAGGCCTGAGAAATTAAATCCAATTTTCTCAGGTCCATTTTTCATTGTCATGTCTAATCTCTTTGACAGCCCTCTGTTCTTTGGTTCTTTCTTCTTAAATCAGATGGAAAACCCATTTCTACTGATGTGGTTGTTCGGGCAACAAACCTGGTGATCCCGGACACTCGGCGTCACCATGCTGGCATCTATGTCTGCCGGGCCAACAAACCCATGACCAGAGAGTTTGTCACTGCTGCCGCTGAGCTGCATGTTCCTAGTAAGAGTCACGTAGTGTATCGGAGCAGAGGTGTATTTATACCTTTAATTTAGTAGTAGACATGTATGAATGCCACCTGTTATAGTTTTCTGCTTACTGCCAACAGCCCCTCCAGTGATTCTGCAGCCCCCAGAGACAGCGTCCCTCTCCCGGGGAAACACAGCCAGATTTGTGTGCAACAGCTCCGGGGAGCCTCCTCCGGTTTTGCATTGGCTGAAGGACGGCCAGCCCATCAAGTCATTCAGACGGGTGAAGACCCAAAGCCCCGGAGTTCTGCTTATCAACCAACTGGCTCTGGAGGACGCAGGCTACTACCAGTGCATAGCAGACAATGGTCTGGGCACAGCCTGCGCCACTGCTAAGTTGACAGTCATCGTGAGAGAGGGCCTGCCCAGCCCTCCTCATCACCTGTTTGCCACTCCCTTCTCCAGCACAACCGCCCTGCTCACATGGGAGAAACCTGAGTACAACGCTGACCAAATCATTGGCTACTCTGTGCACTGTCAGCGTGCTGCAGGTGCGTCTCCATGACATGTGTCTTTGCATCTGCCACGTACTACACAGTATGCTTCGCCTCACTTACAGTATACAAGATTTGTGAGGGAACCATATGCTTGTTTTTGATCCATCCCAGGCTCAGATAATGTGGAGTATCAGTTTGCGATGAACAACGACACCACCGAGTATCATGTGAGAGAACTCCTCCCACATACAGCCTACACATTCTTTGTGGTGGCTTATTCTCCAATGGGTGCCAGTCGCCCATCGCTGCCCATCACTGTGGAGATGTTGGAAGATGGTGAGGAAACCCTAATTAAATTTATATATATTTTTCTGTGTGTTATATTTATGCATATCAATATCTTAATACGTTGATATAATGCAGAGTAGTTGCATATTGTAGAATTAGCACTAGTAGTCGTACAAGTAGAAGAATATTATAGAACTAGTAAACTAGTTTAGCTTTTCTGTCTCCCCAATCTGTGTCATTACAGAGATTTAGCACCCATATTTATAATTTCTGATGTTAGATTATTAGAAAGGAAACCGTTTCTTGCCAGTGACTGTGTAGATCTGTAGGATGTACCTGGAATATGCATCACTATGTCCTCTTCTGCTCCCTGCGCAGTGCCGAGTGCGCCTCCTCAACTGTCTATAGCCAGCACCTCCCCCACAGACATCAGGCTGATGTGGCATCCATTGTCCTCTCAGCACAGTCGAGGAGCTGTAACCCGCTACCGCATTGAGTACAGCACTCTGGATCAGGGTCAGTAACTCCTGCTTGACAAATCTGACAATTTGGCCTTAACTGTCAGGGAAGCCTATCGCCTCTAAACCATATTTAAGTGCTTTGCTGAGAGTAATGGCCCTCTATATTTTGGCTTCTTGAGAGAAGTTAAGAAACAAACTATTACACAAACAAAATCATTGTTTGTTTTGTTTCCAAAAACAAATGTCTTAAGAGTGGAACAGACTCACAGATTTGTCGTATTGGGGTCATGACAATGCACAAATAACCTAGAAATCACAACAGACTCAGAATCATACTAGTCTCACTGTGTATAGTATGACATGACTTTTCAGGTCGATCGCTCCCGTCCAGAATGGAGGTGTGTTCAGAACATGTTCAGAACAGTATACTTGGATAATTCCATAAAATGGTGCCTGTTATTGAAAGAATGCAGTAAACAACATGTCCTATTTTACTTTCATATGGCAGAGCTTATATGTGGATCCATTAAAGTGCATTTAAAAGAACATGCTGTATAGCCACTCTATGAGTCATTTGGTTCATCACATTAATGAAATATTCTTTTAGCGGATATATATAGATCTGTGTGTTTATATGTGTGTCCACAGTGGACACTGTGTTCTCTGTGGAGGTGGGGGGTAATGAGACTCAGTTTACCCTGAAAGAGCTGCAGCCCAACCAGGCCTACCGGCTAAGGATAGCAGCTGGCACAGGCATTGGCTTTGGTGTTCCATCCGAGTGGGCACAGCACTTCACACTAGCCCACTATAACCACAGCGACCACAGCATGGGTAAGAAACACACTGGACCTGGCTCTTCTCCTCCATTAAGCTGCCTGGGCATTGTTTTCAGCACTTCACACAGTGTAGTCTTCTTTTGTTTGATTGTGAAATGTTATTTTCTATGTAAAATGTCTTCCTTTTTGTAAAATGTCTCATTTTGGATTGAATTGAATGAGTATGTAGTAGAGTAAATAGTACAGATTTTAGCGCTTCTTTCAGAGAAATCCCCAATTGCAGTATAAGTCCATTCCAGTTGGTAATCAACGTGGAAAAAAGCATGAAATCAGAAGGCAGGATAGAAAACAAGAACGTGTTAGTTGTCCATTACTGTAATCACAGGGTGAGCAGCAAAGAGAATAAAGTGCACATCAAAGTGAGCATTCCATTGGGGCATGGATACAAAGCACAAATAGCCAGTTTTGAATTTGAGAGAGAGTATTAGAAATGGGGCTCCAATAAAAACCTGTAGATGAGAGTTATGATTGCATTACACACCAAAACATCCATGTTAATCGCTGGTATCATGAAGCCTTTTTACCTTGTAAGCTACAAATTATTTGCACTCAATCTTGTGTAAGGCTAGCTGTGTTTGTCCCTGTGTTTGAGAGAACTTTGAGTGTATTGTATTGTGTATGTATGTGTGGGAGGCAGTGGCTCAGTGGGTAGTGCTTCCGCTTGGGAACCGGAGGGTTGCCGGTTCGAGCCCCTGCCGAGGTGCCCCTGAGCAAGGCACCAAACCCTCAATTGCTCCCCCCTCTGCGAAGGGTGGTAATGTAATGTAATGTAAGTCGCTTTGGATAAAAGCGTCTGCCAAATGATCGTAATGTAATGTAATGTACTTAAACTCAATATAGTCTAGAGTAAGTCATTAAAGTGTAGCCAGGCTTAGATGTTGCCTTATATTCAGTCATGTTACAGCATTTGTGACTGATATTTTGTCCTCTCTCTCCCCCTCTCAGTGATCTTTGCCCCCTCTGAGCTCAAAGTCCGAGCCAGACTGAACACACTCAATGTGACATGGCAGCCCTCACCGAATCACACGCTCGTCTCTGGTTACAAGCTGTCCTGTCGAGAGGTGGAGGCTGAGGTAGCAGCCAATGGGGAGAGACATACGCAGACACACACCATCAGGCTCCGTAAGAGGGCCAGAAACCATCTCCTCACTGGATTGGGTAGGTTATTGACAGCGGACTGCTGTGAATGAACTCTCCGCTCTATTTTCCCAAGTTTATCACCATGTGCCCTACAGTTATTTTCTAGTTGTCATGACTTTTAGTAAAAATTTGGTTATACTCTCCATTGTTTTGTGAGTCAGCTGAAGGCTAAATAACGTGGGCGAAGTGATATCCCTAGTAGTTTCTTAGTGAGGTGGTGTTTAAAGCTGTAGCTATGCGGAAATAATAGAGCCACAGTGCAACCTGAGTGAAGCTCGATAACTTCACCTTGAAACAGCCTAGTGACACATTAAATATATGAATAATTTTAAGACATTTTGACAATTTAATTTATCTGAGGCAATTTAAGCTTGGATTAAATTTGAAGAAACTATTAATTGAAATCCACATCACTGTCAGATTCCTCAGATTTTTTTTCCCTACATCATCATTTGCTTCTTTCCTTCTCACTGACTCAGTAAAATAAAGCAAATTAATCAAAGTGATGGCCTGCTTTCATATGTTCAATAACCTTATTTAATCTTGCGATTCCCTGTGTCATCACTGGTCTTGGCACATATTTAATTCAAAAGCAGCCTGCACAAGCACATGCTGACAGTTGGCTAATAATGAATAGAAATTTCCTGACACTAATCATTAAAAAGATAAAATACTACAAAGTAAATTGAAAGATATGTTGATTGAATGTTTCATTCATTTCATTAAAAGCGCATCTGAATTCAGCCAAGCACATTGATTGCTGTCATTTCTGGCTTTCTGGAAACTACTGTAGTTTCTGCTGCATACATGCAACTGAGATATTTGTTAAAATACTCCTGACTTTCCCCTTTCTGTCCCCATGTGTGTCAGTCCCTGACCGGCACTATGAAGTGAGGGTCTGGGCATTTAACAAGCAGACTGATGGAGCAGCTGCCGTATGGAAGGGAAGGACAGACAAGGCACATAACAGAAGTAAGATGGTTCTTTGTATGTGTGCATGAATGTATTGCTGTGTCCAAAACACCTAAATGATCTCCCATGTGGTTCTAAATGTGTCTCAAATGTGTTTATTATTCTTAACAGCACACTAAAGGGAAAAAGGCAGTCACACTCAGCATTAACTTGAGACTAATTGAGACTCTGCATCAACTTTATATATTGTAACTTCCTCAGAGTCTCTCCTCTCCTTAAATTCCCCCCTTGTCCCGCATTGATTTGACGGCTAATAACAGTTGGATTTACTGTGATTTAAAACAAAAGCAAATAAATGTGAATGCATCTTTTGCAGCATCATTGTTGCCCATGGGGAGCCCCCCTCCACTGCCCCCCAGCAGTATTCAAGCCACAGCCAACAGCTCCACTTCCATATGGCTCCACTGGGAGAAACCACGTTTCAGCAACGTACGCATCATTAACTACACTGTACGCTGCAGCCCAGCGGGCACCACTAATGCTTCTCTGGTCTCATACCACACCAGGTCAGCACTGCCAAAATGAATCATTCATGTATATACTGTAATAATAATACAAGCCCTGACAATGGCATTTCCCTGCTTAAAGAGTCTGACGGAACATCTTCATCAAGTCAGACATCTATGTATTCAAACAGCTTTTGAAAGTGTCAGGATTGAGGAAACGATTTGAGGGGCTTTTAAGGGTTATTGGTGCATGGATGACTGGAGCTTCAGTCACAAAGACTGCTCAATCGTGTGTGTTTTCTTCGTGTGTAACAGTGAGTCAAGTGACAGTGAAGGGATCTGGTTATGATATGGAGGGGAATTGCATGGTTTGGGTTCACTTATTCCCTAAGAGGGGAGAGTCTCTGCAAATCAATGCAGAGTTAGTTTTAGTTAACTCCTTTATCAGATGAAACATGTTTATCCTGGTGGTTTGGGAGCCACAACCACATCAATAGGTCAATCATTTACTATGGACTTTGCAATATTGGACCAGTTATAAGAATTTCTAATCATAAAACACTAAATTAAGAGCTAATTTACAACAGATATCTTTGTGAGGCCCCTATATTCTCCCCCCAATAATTCTCAGTATTTCATATTTATGATGAAGTTGAAGTTAAATATAATAGTCACAATGCTGAGGACATTGTTGTTATAGAAAGAATAACTAACTACCCTACATGAAACTTAGTTTTGCTTATTTCTTTTATTTCTATGTGTGTGTGTGTGTGTTGCAGCTCTGCTCAGGAGATTCTGCTCGGGGCCTTGAAACCTTTCACCCGCTATGAGCTGGCAGTGCAGTCAAATGGAGTGGATGTAGTTGGACCCTTCAGTGGCACTGTGGAGGAGTCCACCCTGTCTGACCGTGAGTCTCCACTGTGTTTAAATGAGAAAATTAACTCAAGTGGGCTTTACAAACATATTGCTTTTACTTACCTTTTATGTACATTCTCCTCCCTCACTGCCTACGATGTGTCCCTCGACAAAGCATTAAAGCTGAATTGGCTCAAGGAGAACTACTCTGCACCAAACCAGCTAACAGTAGAGGATTTGGCAGCTCCCACTTCCTCGATACTGCCACACACCGCTCATGCACGTATATGCGTGCGTGTGTGTTCATGCTCACTCATGTTTAGTGAGTGTGATTACAGCTGAACAGTGAACGGGGGGATTAATTGCTGGCATCCGTGTTGGCCAGCAAGTCAGCCAAGTGGTGTAAAGGACAGGCGAGGGAAGAGCGATCGGCTTTTAATGATATATAATCATATAATCAATCAGTCACTCTGTCACAATCTGCACTATTGTGTATCATCACCTGAGCCCCAGCTCATTCCCCCACTGCCCTGTGTGTCCCCCCTCTCCCGTACCCAGGTGGTGGGGACATGGAGCCGCAGATGGCTGGCACAGAACATGTCAAATCCCCCACAAAGATGGTGTACATACCCCAGCTGTGCAGGCTCATTTCTGGGCTATAATTACTGACCCCTACCTTCGCTCTCCTTCAGGGCCCTCGACACCTCCAGAGGAGTTGAAACTGAGCGCTCTGGACTCCTCCTCTGTGCTGGTGAGCTGGCGCCCCCCGCTGGAATCTAATGGTATCATCATCAGCTACAGGATCTTATACAGCTGCAACCTCAGCCAGCCGGAACACTTGTGGAAAAATCTCACTCAGGATGGTGGGCGTCTGCTGGCTTCTACTCTGAACTCGTCGTCACGCAGGCCTGACACTCAAATGACAATATTCTCTTTTTTTCGCTTTCCAGGAAGCATTACCAGCATTGAAATCCAAGGATTATCCAGTGGCACCCAGTACTTTTTTAAGATGGGCGCGTCAACTGAGGTTGGGCAGGGGCCTTACTCACATGTAAAGGATTTGCACATGCCCTCTCAGAAATATGGTTAGTATCAAGTGACAATAGTAACTAAATCAGCAGTGGTATTAGCAACTATATTAGTAACAGTAGTGACATGTGGAAAAGGTTCAATAAACAAAGAATGCCTTCAAATTATTAATAATTATCAAGTGAACCATAGGAATCAATCAATTATGTCACCATGAAGAGAAGAGTTGGGACTCCCCTTTGGAGTCCAGACATTTCAGCATGGTGGGGAAGACAGCATGATGAGGGACGCCCTGATTAAATATCCTGTGACATTTTGAAAAACATTGCGAAAGGGGAGAGGCAGGTTGGGCAATATCCAGTCTGACAGACGGAGAATGTAACATGACACATAAAGATCATTCTAATGATATTTTAAGATCAACATACGCCAACTGCAAGACGGAAAAAGATTTGAATCACTTTACTTGAGGCCACAAGTGTGCTCAGATAAGAAGCGTGATGGTAAAAGGGTACAAGACCTTAAGATACTGTATGAGGAATGGGACACTTTGTGAAATCACAGGCATCCATGTGTTCAGTAAGTGTGACATTCTGAGCCCCTGTGGATGGATCGGCAACAAATGTGTCAAAGTCTGGATCAAAATAGACCTTTACAAGTAACAAAAATGTTACAGAATGTGACAGAATGTACTAACAAGGATATTTTTCGATGTTACACCATGTGTTGCCGTTAACCGTTTCAACACCACAATTAGTATATTTCCTAACAATGACTTCACACGGAAAGCAGCTGAAACAACACATGTTGTTCCTGGCTTTCAACCTTTTTTATGTACTCCATATCTTTCACGCTTTTAGTAACATAATTGCGCTCATAAACACCAACAGACACACACGTAAACACACACACACACTCATGAAAGTAAGTAATTTGTGTCTAGTAGCAGAGAGCCAGCTGTGCAGGAGATTTCACTCATCCTGTGCCGGTGCATTTGAGGATGATATTAAGTATGGATATCAAAGCGGTGGCCTCATCACTGACCCCCTGCGAGATCCTTCTGTATAGAACAGAATCCCAGTGAAAAGCAGTCTCTTTTTCCTCGTCTTGCTTTGTGATTTAGCCTTCAGTGTCATATTGTGGCATTTGAAGCAATATGTCGTCTCCAAGTGCCTCACCGTCTTTACTTTTCAGGGTTATATCATGACTTAATTTCAGGGAAGCATTTGAGCACACTTTTGGTTGTGGTAAAGTTACTGCTTCAATTTCCTGGTGCGATATTCAGCGAGGAATGTTAGTCTAACCCAGGGGGTGAGGTTTGGATACTAAAATACACTCAGAACTTTGGCTCCAAAAAATAAGGAGTAGAGGGTTTATTTTGATCACATGGGCTGTAAGAGTGCAGCGTGAATGTGGCAGAGGAGGCTGTAGTGTGGGTGAGACTTCTTGCCATCTGTTTCCTCTCCTCTCCATGCCTGGAATGCCAAAGACACCCTCATGAATAAATATCAGTGACACTCTGCCCTCCCTCCCTGAAAGCAGCCTTATAACTATACAAGTGATCTGAAAGTGGTTTCAAATGCACTAATCAATGCATTCTGCTCATTCTGATCTTTTTACATCAGTAAAGTGAGTGTTTCAAACGAAACGCATAAAGTGATTTTAAACATTTGTATTATCCATGCTAACCCAGTGAGTGGTTAAAACAAATTTGAATTATTTCAGGAAAAACGATACAATGCAATCTTTCACATTCACGCAGCATCTTTACTTTAGACGCTGAAGTCTGTTCCAAACTGAAAGTTCTTTACCCTGATTTCTACCTTTTCACCTCCTCTTCCATGTCGCCTTATGTTTGAACAGAACTGGACATCCATGCGGTGACCGGCATTATAGTTGGTGTATGTATGGTGCTCTTATGCATCCTCCTCTGCATGTGCTTCAGCTTCCGTAACAGCAAAGCCAGGTATGATAACAACAGAGCTTTGAGTGCCATACTTGGACATTTTGGATTTTGTACATTTACCTATTATATACACACTGATCCCCTTATCTGCATATATCTTTTCATCACACCCAGGCAACCAGTTTGTCTCGCGTCTCCCTCATGCTTTCTCTCCTTCAAACAGGGAAATATCTAGGGAGCTGGACTCCACAGCTGTGGCCGCTCAGTACAGGAGAGGAGGCTGCCCCGCTCCGTCCGCTGTGCCCGAGTGCAGCGATAGCCACGAACTGGAGACACTGATGCCCCCAGGCAGCCAAGAGCCCAGTGAGCCTCTGGCAGAGGCCCCAGAGGAGCAGAGCCTGATGGCAAGTGTTAATTCAGGGGAGGGAGAGGACATCCCTGCAGCTGAACCCAAGGTCAAACCTGCAAGGAGCCATTCATTTGTTGAGCTTTTTACAGTTGGGCCTTTGATATTCTGTTATTTTTAAAAGCATTTTCCTAATTGTTGCCCATCCACTGTGTTGTTCATCATGCAGGCTGCTTGGAACGGTTCTGTGAGTCATAACTGGGCCAACAGAATCACCAGATACAGAGACACCATGTTAGACGACTCTCCAGCACTCATCAATGGTGCTCTCAACATGCTACACAATGGCAACAGCATGGTAAAATAAATAATTTGATACAGTTACTTACCTCACCTGTCTGTTAACTGCTTATAACAAGCTGGTCAACTTACATTTTCAATGCTTGCTAATGGATTTGCAAACTTAACTCATCATGCTCTAAGAATGGAAATACGACCAACACACACATTCTGCACAACACTTATATTGAATGTAGCTTATTATAGTTATTTAGCTTTCCACCTAAACATACTGAGTCTTTTTGACTTTGGTGCCAATCTCTTGCAGGACTTGGAGGATCGTCTGTGCACCTCACTGTGCAGTAATCAGGTTGAGGCTGAGGTCATCGTTCACTCCGAGCTGTCAGATCCGGAGAGGGAGAAAGAGGAGGACAGTGATGGAGAGAAGGACTCCGACACCACCAGGGGACCCTCATTGTCTGAGGACAGATATTCTCCTCTCAGCCATACGAGCCAGCCAGCTGAGGAGGAGTCTTTTGAAAAACTGGCCCAAAGCCCCTTGTTGGTAGCTAATCACAACGGGGCGCTGGAAGGCACAGGATACCAGCTGAATCCGGACATAGGGATACACCAGGACACGGGCTTAACCAATGGCTTCCACTCCCCCGAGACGTTGCGGTCCGTGCTGAAGTCCGAGCACCTTGAGAACGGCAATTCCAGACACTGCCCTGCGGCACCAGGGAAGGCCACGTCTGCTGGGCTGCCCCTGTCCCCTGCCCCCTTTGTCAGCGCGGGGTTTGTCCACTCTACCTCAGCAGCACATAGTTATCTGTGCCCGTAGCCCATAGTAGGGCACCATCCCTTACACACACACACACACACACACACACACACACACACTTACATGTATATATCAGACTGATATCCTTTCTTCTCTGTACCCAGGAAAAAGCCTGATTAGCCCGATTATTTTTTATGTACCTCATTATTGGATTTCCGTTTTTCTCGTCCTTGTTAAGTTTTTATAGATACTTTGAATCCATTGTTTCATATGTGTGTATATACAGTATCCATATATATTTTTAGCGGTAGAGTATATGGGTATGCATTGTCTTGCATTGCAACCACCTTCGGGTTTCTTTCCTGCCCATAGGAGAGAAAAGAAAGATTTGATTCAACCAAGCAAATAGAAGTGGATTGAAGGAGGCTATTCCCACTGTGTCGCACTCGGCTCTATTCTGCTCAGGAACTAGAAGAGCCTGGAACAAGCGAGGGAGCAGGTTATCATCGAGGATGAGATTATCAGAAGTTCGGTCTCCCAGGGCTTTCCCGTCTGGATGCAATTGAGAAATAATCCTTAAAGGTCATCTGCACAGAGAGTTTAGAACACCTGTGTCGCTCTTCTGCCTCCTGCTCTCCTGCTGTCTCAGGGTCAACACATACACTGGTAGACACACACGCACACACATGCACACACACACAGAGATACACACACACACCTACACTCAAAAGCTTGTGCACTAGCTGTGTTTATTCCATGGTATCTCTCACAACCTGACAGGTTTATGTATGCATACACGCTTTCACACTAACTCACGGATAAACAGTTCCTGGCTGGATTGTGGGCGGGGTCTCAGGTGCCTCATTATTGTAGGTGCGTTTATAACCTCTGGATATTTATAAAGATGATTTTATTCAGTACAAATACAAAACACATCAAAATGAAAATTACAAAAAAAAAACACTTAACATGTAGATTTCAGTGCAACACAATAAATGTTCTGTTCCAAAATGGCATTTTATCCAGATGGTAAGATTTTGTGACCCAGGGACTTGGATACAGTCAGTTTGTTTTGTCGTTTTTCCAGATTGTGGATATCTAATTTTTGGAGTCAAAATACACACATGTTCATGTTGGTATTGACTTAATTATGTTGGTGGGACAAATAGAGGAGACATTACAACAACCCATTTGTAGATCTCTCCCCTGGTTTGACTCAGATTTAGGGATGCACCATTTTCCACTCTGCTGCCAAGATAATGTGCCATTAGTTGAATTGGATTGACATTATTAACTGAACCTAACAATAACCTTTTAATGTTCCCCCTTTTAAGAGGTAATGACTTTATTGTTGGAATTGAAGGGTCGCTATCCTGTCTGATTCAAGGCCTTGTGGCAGTTCTGATCGGTCACCAAGAGCCGTGTCAGACATCAGAAGTGGAAGGAGATCATGCATGTGCTCCATCAGTACCATGTCCCCAAACTCAAATCATAACCTAAATCTGCGTTAGTCAAGATCGGCTCGGATTGCAGTTGCTTGAAATGGATCCGGTGTAAAAGGGTAACTGGTGCATCCCTGTCCTTATCGACAGCACTACCTCATTTCTTTTCAGGATGGTTTTTATTAGTGTTACACTATGTCACTAGCACCTTTTTAAGATCTTTTTTTCTCCACGTGTATGATTTCTTTCTTGGTATTTTGCAGAAATAATTTTCAAAAACTGACTATGTTCTCATCTTGTGTCAAAACAGGAAATCACTCATGTGTTTCTCTTTCAATTTTGTATTCCTGTTCGAATCCCATGTAAAAAGAAAAAAACAAAGACTTTTAACCACGAAGCAACAAATCCAGCACCTCATCCACCGTCACACAGCTCATCTTTCACTCGTGGTAGACAGGATGAGGATTACTGTGGTTCTCAAATGTGTTGGACAACGTCTGTGATTCTGAGACACGGGCAGCCCTGTAAGGCTGGAACCTGTCCAGTTTGTATCCAATAATATTAACATAAATCACATTAATTTGCACACCACCAGGGCTTAGTAATAATAATAATAATAATAATAACAATAATAATAGTCACGTATTCCAGTCATGTTTTACATGATGTCTCATTCTCTCTCAGGTGGCTCTACTCATCCAGCAGTGAAATGGGATGGACATTAGCTTGGAGACCACTTCAATACTAGCCACTTTCACATCCTGTCTAAAACTCACCAGCTTACAATTCAATCACAACAACTACACAAAATGTTAATGATTCCTTTTGACATGTATATATATATAACACACTCAACATCTTTCTTGACAACACTGCTTGTCCTTAAACTTATTTATGATCTCTTGGAACAGGACGCATGAGTGTAACCTCACAGAGAAATATTTTTATAGTCTTGCAATATACTGTATGTACTTAGCATCCAGACACAAGATTCAAACATTCTGTACTGCAGTAGCAGTAACGTAGGGACAGAAATGAATGTGTTCTTAGTCAGACCGGCATCAAATATTTGTAAAAAGATGTAATGTATTACCCAGAAAGTGCCAAAGGTCTACTAAATGTATACTCAACACTGTTAAAATGTAGAATTTGTGATCCCAATGTAAAGAAAACAACAAAATCTAAATTATTGATGCTTCCTGATGCTGTTAAAGGATCACATAACTATTTTCTTACTGGCCTATATTTCTACTATGGAGAGGCGACAATTTGGATTATGTATCTATGTGGATGCACAGGACTCACTGAATTTTACTATTTGGGGAACCAATCTGATAATAACAGAGTCATTCAGCAATTCATGAAGGGCTGGAAACTGTTGCTCCTCATGAGCTATGACATCATGTTTTGGAATGTAAAATGCAGCACATTTTAAATGCACTGCAGCAAAGACACACTTTCCCCCTATGTGAGTGAAAATGTACCTCTTATATATGGTACAAAACAGACTTAACAGGCACTTGTATATAGTACAGTATTTGATCCAGGTTCTCAAACTGATACTGTTCTTGATATTGTTTTGTTTGTATGTTCCGATGATGGCCCTGAGTGAGTGAGTGAGTGGGTGAGTGAGTGAGTGAGTGAGTGAGTGAGTGAGTGAGTGAGTGAGTGAGTGAGTGAGTGAGTGAATGTGGACTTTTAGAAAGAAACACATTCTCAGAAGCATTCCAGTTTGATATCTTAAACTTTCACTTTCAGCTCTTAAGAATCCCAGTGTGTATTCCCGCTGCTCCGACAGTTTTTTCTTTTCTTTTCTTCCTGACGTGGCTTCTTCACTTTGTTGATTCATTACAGCATTCGTAAATACTTCTATCTGTAGTGATTGCTAAACTGCCCGGGCGATGATGAATGAATCGCGACAGTTAACAAGGTGACTTTCCTGTGATTGTCTAAACTGTGATGTTTGTCCTATAGAGGCTTTTCACTGAATGATTGTAAGGGTGTGTAACCCACCATAACCATTGCTTAACACTGGTAGTTTCCAATCCAAAGAAAACGCCCACTTAATGCACAGTTGTGAAATGGTTCTTATATATGAACACCTAGCAGACGTCGTTTTGCACTTGGCAACTGTTGCTCCTTATCAACATGGAGTAAAAATTGGTATGATTCTTCTCCCCAGCCTCATATATCTGTTCATAGTAATTTATTTACACCATAACATTAATTTGTTATGACTTGTAACACATTTTGGATTGGAGAATTGTGCATATTTTGGGGGGGCATCTGTAAGACAAAGAGGCCATTGTATCTGTGATGCTAGATTTAGGCTGTCTGATAGGGTAGCTATGAAAATCTGTTTTAGACAAAAAAATGGTGCTTGTTCATAGGTACAATGTGCAGTTGGTGGTGCACCTTTTCAGAAAAACGCCGTTAAGTTTAGGGGGGTTCATACTTTTTCCATGTTATGGCCTTGTTCTGTTCAGTTGCACAGTTTTCCCTGCATTTCAAGTCAAGAGGATCTGAAATGGGGATTAGGGATTAGATAGGAGCTCTACTAACCCTTTTAACCATTGTCTTTTAAATGGAATTTAGTCTTCACTTCCTGGTTTCGTTTGATGGCCAGAACATTTTTTGTTTTGTTTTTAGTGGAAAATCAGTCATTGGTTTCATTTAGTAGAGTTCAGTACTTCCTCTTCCTCTTTTTGTAAGTTTTATTCAACAGTATACCTCATGGTAACGTTGATTTGATTCTGATCAATTTATTGATACTGCACAGTTTGTAAAAAGTGGATTTTAACATATAATCATCCTTTTTTTATGAGCAAGGTTTTTTTTCAGGAGGTGATTGATTTTTTTTTACATTTGACCTCAGAGAGAGCTCCTATTCATCACGGTGACCCGGATGCATCTAATATGGTGGCGAGGGAGGTGAGGTGAGGTGAGGAGAGGGCGGAGTGGAATCCATCAAAATGCACTCATACGCTGTTATCCTGCAATAGTCAAAGTTGTCTGCCAGTGTGCTCACTCTTCTGTGTTATTTTGAAAGTTGAGTTTGAAGCATGAATGACGCATCAATGTAATCCCATAAAGTTGCTAAATCATAATAATCATCTATGGATATCCTCAATATCCAGAGTTATTGTCTGTCTAAAATGAGGCGCTGGAACAGACATTTTCAACAAAGCATCTCTCTTCCAGCACATAGTGTGAATAATGAACCGGGTCAGACAGTTTGCTTTTGAAAGCTCATGCTTCAAGCTCTGAAAAACTCGGAGGCAAACAAGAAAACGTCAGTTTCTGATGAATAACGGCCTGAGAGTCTGTTTTGATGGAATATACCATTTGATTGAAGTGCCATGCAGGGAGAAGGGCTAAAGGGACGTCCTCCCCACACAGGTCATACCTCTCAGTGCAGACAGTCATTAACAAAATTAAAATAATTGTCTCTTCTCTACTCAGGTGTCCCATCTTTGCATAAAAATGTAGAGGATCATGCCAGCATATCAAACTCAGATACATGTCATTTGTTGTCAATCAAAGCCTCATTTTGTTGTTCTGGAAAGAAAAATCAAGCAAACTCTTTATGCACAGATGATTGAGTTTTAGTTTCGTACAAATCACTGAGTGTATTCTGCCTCTCTGTCCATTCTGGTGCTTTGTGGTGAGCTGCTTTGTCTAGTGGTGTCACATTGTTGTGCATTTTTGTACATCTACTTCTATAGTTTTGTGTGTACCAGCTCAGTTGTGCTTCTCGGCATGTGTGAGCACAGACTCAAGACTCCACAGCTACTCAGACGACTTTGGTAAATCCTTGCGCGCCGAACAAGACCTCATTCATGTCGAAGAAGTTTTTGTAGGAGCAATTTGTAGAAGCAATTCTTAAGATTAGCGACTTTTGTTCTGGGCCATGAGCAACTTTGGACAGTCAACTTTACATTTTTAGAAGTGCAGTTTACTTTAGTCTGTAAAACAGCTGGATTACTCGGTGTTAGTCATGGTGACCTCAGTCATGATTTGTGATAGAAACATTGCTTGTTCAGAGGAATTGGGTGGAGGTTAGGTAGTACTTGTGGTTTGTAGAAATATTTCCACTGTGTTACCATGTGTGAAAATGTCATAACTCAACGCAAGATGTCTGTGGAAACTACTCTTCTGTAAATAAACATCAAAGAATGATGAAAGCTGAATTCAGTGTGATTCTTTGTATCACTTAAACCAAACAGCATGTTGTCTTTATTAACCCCCGTCTAAGAGGTTCTGGCTTTTCCTTTCTTCTTCTTGTTTGTGTGTTAGAAAAAATAACTCACAACATCGTTGACATGTTTTCTCGAAAGGTGGTCTGGTTATCCCTATTAAAGGTTTTATCCTTGTGTTTTAGGCAATGAAGAACCATTCTGCATGCAGTGACGAGCAATTGAGAAGGTACACTACACTACCATTAGGTGATAGCAGAGACTGAGGTACCAAAAGCCTTTTAATATTTAACATCTGTCCAGATACAGATACAGATCCAAAATGTTAGCAGGATAACTCAAAAATTAATTGATGGATTTTTGGAGGGATGGGTCTTGATTGGAATAATTGAAAAGATTGTAAGACCATTGTTGAATCCTAGGTTTGCATTATCCTGAATTAATTGAAATAGAGATATTGGTCGTTTACATTTAGTCATTTGACAGATGCTTTCATCCAAAGCGACGTACATACACAGATATTTGAATATAACACAATCAAAGATCTAGTCCGAAGAGAACAACAACAGCAGTCAAACAACGGCACATAGGGGCCAAGATGCAAAGCCAGGAGGAGGTATAGAGCGGATAGAATGGAGTTTGGTAACTCAATCCTCCTTGGGACCATAAAAGAGAAATGTCTGGTGAGAGTTTTAGGGCCGTCCGTTGGCAGAGCAGAGTGAGCGTGAGGGAGCATAAACATGAAAGACAAATTCAGGTAAGTGGGTTCCATTTTAGATGCTGCCTTGTAGATGAACATCAAGGACTTCAACTTAATGGGTCCAGCAGTAACACGTTGCAGAAGTCAAGCCGTGAGATAACAAGACCCTGCAGAGGTAGGGTCTTATTTTCCTGTCTGTCGCACAGGGCAAATCTGCATGACCGCGAGACTGAAGCAACTTGTTCTTTGAAGGTTAGTTGGTTATCAACTCTGACACCCAAGTTCCTGGCAGACTTTGTGGGATCAATTTAAGAGGAGTCACGCTGGATGCTGATTGGTGGTTGTATTGAAGTATTGGCTGGGATGATAAGGAGTTCAGTCTTTGATAGGTTGTGCTGAAGGTGCTGGTCTTTCATCCAGGCTGAAATATTAGTGAGGCATGCTGAGATCCATGCTGAGACTGCACAGTCTTCTGGCGCAAAGGACAGGAAGGGTTGTGTGCCATCAGCATAGGAATGGTAAGAGGAGCCATGTGAGCGGATGATTTAGCCAAGTGAGTTTGTGTGTATGGAAAAGAGAAGGAGTCCAAGCACTGAACCTCATTAAAATGATCATGAGTAGATTTTTAAGGTCTGTTAATAAGATAGTAATGGATGTTTTTTTAAGTGCCACCATTGTTTTTATGTATATATGTGTAGACTGTGTATACTTGTGTTTCAAAATCTAATTGTTCATACTAAAGCTACAACCTATGATGTTATCTAGTAAACTATTCCTAAAATAAAGCAACACATATTTGCCTTTTTGCATTAATGATATTAATTTTAATAACAAATCAGGGTATGTTTGTAGTCAACAAATCATTATAAATACAGAGAAATGCACGTTTTAGATAGCAAATAAGAGCATGATACTCTACCTTGGCAGAGGTTTGTGCTCTCTGAGTGCATCGTGATCATCATTATCTCTAAAGTTCTCTCAGTGAGTGAAGTTTCCTATGTGAATTATTTTCCTGACATTTACTGGTACAAAAATGACATTTAAGACACTGGAGAGCTTGCCTCCTTGGGTTGTTTCTTGTCCTATTCTAATCACTTTGACCTTTGAATCATATGAGTGTATGACGTATTGTCATATTAGTTTGTGTTGATAGATTATAATGAATGCCACATTGGTAAATATGAGAAGGAGGCAAAAAGGCTGGAGGATGTTATGAGAAAATAGGAGTACAAGGTAAGACTCAATTGCAGGCAACTACAAAAATATTGTTCCGGACCTTTTTTTTAACCAAACTCAAAAGTCACAATAGAAAAAGGGAAACACAAATAATAGGAACGTCTTGGCCTCAAGGCAAGAAAAGTCCAGAACTCAAAACAAAGCAAACTGAAATTCAAGGCAGGCCGGCCGGCCAAAAAGTTACCCACATGGGAAGGACAAGGACATAAGAAAAGGGAAGCCACAAAAGCGACAAAACACACAGCTGACATCAACCATTACAATGCAAGAAACTAATGTTAGGACCCTGAACTAGAACAAGTAACAGCACAGGATACAAAGGAACACACTGGCCACTGGATGGACTAATGAAGGAATGAGGGTCGGGTGTGTGTGCGAAGCTGGGGAGAGGAGTTGATTGGGTGAGTGTCAAGTGACAGCTGGTGTGGAAAATAGGAACCAAGTGTGTGTGTGTGTGTGTGTGTGTGTGTGTGTGTGTGTGTGTGTGTGTGTGTGTGTGTGTGTGTGAGTGTGTGTGTGTGTGTGTGTGTGTGTTTATATGTTTGTGTGCACTCAGGTTGGATATCCAATCTCAGTTTGTGTTGTTGTTGCAATAGTCTGAGCCATAATATGTGTATGCATTTGGTAGTAGAGAGCTGAACAAACAACATTTTAAACATTTAGTTCCGTACAAAGTACTGAAGATTCTCTTGGGTTCTGTCGGGGTCAGCCCTATGTTCCCTCAGCCCAATGGTCCCACAGCCCTATGTTCCCTCATTTCTAAGATTTTTTTCAAAATTAGGCCCTATGTTCCCTCAGCCCTATGTTCCCTCATTTCTAATAAGGCCCTATGCTCCCTCAGCCCTATGTCCCCTCATTTCTAAGATTTTTTTCAAAATTAGACCCTATGTTCCCTCAGCCCTATGTTCCCTCATTGCTAATAAGGGTTAGGGTTAGGGTTAGGGTTATCTAATCTTAAAAATGAGGGAACATAGGGTCTAATTTTGAAAAAAATCTTAGAAATGAGGGAACATAGGGCCTAATTTAGAAAAAAATGTTAGAAATGAGGGAACATAGGGCTGAGGGAACGTAGGGCTGTGGGAACATAGGGCTGCCGGAACATAGGCATGCTCCCGTTCTGTCCATACAATCACTCTTTAGTGTCTGCGGTAAAATAAAATAAGCCAGACTAGTTAATTTTATTTACAATGGTGGGCTATTGCCAACAGTCATCCATTTTGAATCGGACTAATAAAGTTGAGACAGCAGAGAGAAACTTCTTTGTGGTGTAGATGAGTGGTTTAACATTTTGTCTTGTGTTCAGCAGCTGAGGCTAATTATCAATCAGTCATTCTGAAGTGTGTGTGTGTGTGTGTGTGTGTGTGTGTGTGCGCACATTTTGACTTTCATTCTTTGCAGAATGGAGTGATGAGGAAGAGAAGCTAGAGAATAATTACTTCATTGTCCACTTTCACACCTCACCACACTAATTGCTGCTGCGTGAGGTGGGTGTGACTGCTGGATCGACAGAGGAGGAGAGAAGGAAAGTTTTAGGTGACCCCTGCTTCTTAAGTGGTGGATTGATAACTTATTGGGAAGTTTGAGCTCCTTTAACCACATTTTTGGGGAAATTATGGGGCAATTAGTGTTAATGAGCATTATTCAGGCCTCCAGGATCCCTCTGGTAAAGAAGTAATACCAGAGTGTACTGAATGTTTGTTAGGTAGGAGTCATCACATTTGTGTTGTGCTTCTTTGTACATCAAACCAACCATTGTTATTCAGTACCACAAATTGCTCAGAGGAAGTTCATTGCATAAGTAATGGCATGCAAATGGTTGAAGCAGTTGTCATAATCTATCATGCATATTATCTATTAGACACTTTTGTAAATGTGTCCTGAAGTGATGAATTGCTCTCAGGTGAAGCCTGATTTTGGAAATGAATAGAAGATTACACTAACTATTCATCAACCAGTTCCATAAAATAGATCAGAGGTGAATCTCATAATCCTTAATACAGACACAGTGTGTGTCTATTAACGTATATAATATTGACATTTGTGTGATAGCCACTTGAGGGCAGTATGTTCATTCTCAATAACATCAGTAGCCTAACCATGAGGAGAGTGCTGTGGGAGTGTTGTATGCGCAAGGATATTGCACAATATCTGCCTCCAGTTTTATATTTGCTTACAGTGAAAAATATACTTTCCTCCTACTTAAAATCCCCCAGGCAACCAAATTCGAACTCTGTAGCCATCAAATGCAAAATATGTGAGAATTGCATAATTACATCTGCATTAACGTGGATCTAGTTGTCTGGTTCTGTTAAGGGAAGAAAAGGCAGAGGAAAGTGAGAGCGCTTATAGATAAGAAGGTGAGGTGAGGGCAGGGAGACGAGACAGGAGCACTGAGGGGACATCACATGGCACGAGTCCCCCGGAAGATTTAGATAAAAGCCCTCACCGAGTCACACAGGGTTTGGACTCACTATCTTCAGCCACTCATCACTGTTAATCAGACCTCTTGTCTCTGTGCAGATGTCTGCAGAGGTGACACATGCACTCACCCACGCATACAAACAAACATACAAAACACCACAGGACAAACGCAATCACTTATGCATGCATTCACATGCTGTACGCACCCATGCACACGTCCGTGTCTGTGCATATACAAGAGACTGTGTTTGTACATTGGTGACACTTATGGGCCAGTAATGTGTATTGTTATTGTTACATTAGATTTCCATCTATAAGGAACAGGAGTGGCCTGTAGGCTGGTTCAGCTCACCTTATATTTCATCAGGGAGGCGAGCCTGTGGAGTTCGGAGAGTCAGGTGAGGGTTGTGCTAATGAGGTAGTGCTCACCGCCTGTGGGGAAATAACTGTGTGAGAATCAGGCTTTTCATTCTGCCTCTGCTAACTGTGGCTTTGCTTTCATGGTGCTACAGTTTCCAACTTCAGCCTCAGTGCAGTCCAGATCTGGAAGATGTAGAATTTTTATATATTCTTTGTAGTTCCTTAGGGAGTTCTTTCCTTTACATTTTAAATGCTGGTTCATTTTGACCTGTTCAACCTCCACATAATTAAGTAAAAGCATTGACCATGTTCTTTATCCTCGCTGAACCCATGTATGCCATATAAAAGCTTCTGGTGTCTTAGTGGGCAATTGCTGATGACTTCATGGGTATAAGTCTGGCACATGACCTTAGCTGAATGTCATTCCATCTCTGCTGTCTCTCCTGTCATAAAGATAGCATAAATGATCATAAATCATAATCATGATAATCTAATAATAATAAATAACCTTAAAATGAAAACTTTAGGTCCATGTGTTGCATGTATGCTTGATATCTAAGCCGTTTCTTCCTTCTGATGGCTCCATGGGTGTCACTATCTTTGCATGTGTTCCATGGAAACACAATAGGAAATAGGACTCCTTGCAGACAAGACGTTCAATCAATGTCAGCCAACACTGCAGGTTATAACTTGCCAACCTAAACAGACAGCCTGAGGAGGGAGAGAAGACAGGAGGGTGGGGTGGAAGATCACTCAATGAAGGCTGCAAGAAAAAGAGTTGAGAGGACACATGAAAGAAGTCATCTGCGTTATCTGGACATCACACAGTATCCTGGGACTAATATTGCATCCTGAGTGCTTTGCAATGCGCTTTGATAAACCTTGTTAAGTAACTGCAAAAAGGTGAGCTCAGTGGGACATCTGGCAGAGAAAGCAGGGAGGTGATGGCATTCGCTGTCAGTCGACCACAACAGGACCCCTGAGGGGGAATGCCAATTTTCTATACTGCCACCAGGGAAAAGAGCAACACTGGGATGTGGAATGAAAAAAACAGTGCATCACTGACCCCCTCATCCTGGCCCCAGAGCCTTAGATGGATGCAGTGGGAGTTTTATTGTGATGGTCCAGTGATTTAAGAATGAAGGATTGTTAAAATCAGGATGATGTGCGGTTTTGCACTCTTTATGTTTTGCTGTTATGCCTCTCCTCTCCCCTCCTCTCCCCTCCTCTCCTCTCCTCTCCTCTCCTCTCCTCTCCTCTCCAAAACAAACAGGTCATGGCTGAATAGATGCTCAATTGTGGAACAATGACCCCTATCAATCATCATTAGCATAATGCCATTAAGGCTTGATTGTAAGTAAAAGTGCTATATTCAAAGTTTAACTTCAGCAAAAGTAAATACATGTAAACATTTTTAATGTAGTGTTAAAATATGAATAATGACACAGAATGTTACCCCTCATTGTGTCTCTCCAGACAAGTCAATTATGAATATTCTGAATTGGAACAAAAATGGAGAACAAAGATGAGAGATACAAGGCTTGTCCCCAGTTTGTCATTGGAGAAACCTTTTTTGGTTTTGAGTATTTTAGTGCTTTTGTCATTTGGAGAATTAAATGTTCCTCCTTGGTGTAAATGACTGCAATATTTTATGAATTAACTACATTTGAGCAACAATGGAAAAGAAACCCTTCAGTGCCGGGCCGCACACATGAATTAAAGTGCTGTGCTGGCTCCCAGCCATCAGTCATCCTACAAGGCTTTTACCTGCCCTATACATTACAGCTCTGACCCCATGTCAAAGCTGTAGGAGCTCAAGTCTCCGCATACATTACAGCAGGGCCGACAGAGACATACAGACACACACACACACACACACACACACACACACACACACACACACACACACACACACACACACACACACAGGCACCTCAAACAATATACTGTATCTTTACCTTACAGCCTTTTAGCATTTGAAAGTGTTTCTTATTTCAGACTGTTGGTAGCAGTGGCAAGTCAGTGTGGCTTATTCCTGATGTAAGATTGCTTTGATTGCGCAAGTTCTCTCTTTTCTGCTCATGCATGTTTTCCTATTTACCTTTAATTTGCTGCATTTCTTGGAACTCTCTTGTGGAAGTATGCAAATGAACCCAACATGTTTTGATTTGGTATATAAATCATTATAAATTCCCTTTTGAATTGAAAAAGGGAGGTTCTAAATCCGTTCAATCCGCAGCACAGGCCCATCTGTGCACACATAGTGCACTCTGTGGACGTAAACTGATGACAAACGCATTACATTGACATTTAAAATCAAATATTTACCAGAATTTTTTTTTTAACATGCGTTTGGGAGCAACGTGTATTTGTGTTATTTAAGACTTCATCATTAGCAGTTGTGATGACAATAAGCAGAAAATATTCCTAAATTATAAATCAAAGTGGTCATGGCTTTATCAGAGCTGTCTTGTAAGTTGGGCCTGATGCATGGGTCTTACTTCCACATCAGTGAATAGTACAGGCTGAGTCTCAGTAGGCTGTGTGACCCACTTTGCAGCTCACTCAGTGAATGTGTGCATTGTGTGTTGCATCACACAGCACTCCGCCATTATCTACAGTCTCTCATACGTCAGGTCAGTGCTTGTCTTTCACTGCGAGGGGCGAGGATTACCCTAATGTCAGCCATTAATGTAGCTTTCCATATCCTGTAAACTAAAGCAACAAGAAATCACCTAAATATGAGATGCTGTATTTATCCATTCCTTTTATTTACATCCCTGCTACATTTGTTTGATTTTCTGTCCAACGGTGATAACGCAAACAGTTTTAGTCAGATTTGGATCGAACTTGACAGGTTGTTTGACGATAAGTTCAGAGCCTTTGCTATCGATTCGTTTTCAAGTTGGTCAAAAGTCAAAGTAACTCTGCAAGGTCAAATTTTCAGCCCAGTGCTAATGTGTGAGGCATATGTTAAAAGCATATATTATGGAAATGACATCACAAATAAAATTATACTTGTAATAAGCATTTTTACATGACTAATTTTGGTGATATGTATTACATTAGTATGTGGGTTATAATGGCCAGCTGAAATTAGCATACATATTACAAAGTAAATATTTAGCAGGAGATGAGATTCATCTCATGAATAACATGATCATCATCATCATCATGAAATTTCCCACTGTCCATCGGCGACAAGAATATTCATGATGGAAATTCCCACTGGCATTATCTCAATAAATGCTATATATTTTCTAATGATATGATGTCATTTCTATGGATTTCTTGAGGGATCTTTCAAACTACTATTCCACTGTCAAAGATGTGCTGCAGGTGTATCGTCTCTCTGAGGGATTTTCGAGTTTTACTGCAACAGCTTCTCCAACAAAACATAGAGTGTGTTCAGAGATATATGTAATATGGTTGCATTTGACATTTCTCTCTAATACAAATTCATGTCTACATTCAGTCATACCAAAAACACACACACACATACACATATGTACACACAGACAGTACCCATTGCATGTATATCCTGAACTTATATTAACATTTGCTGACTATTCCTCAGATGCTGCAATGAATCTGCAGTGACCCAAGGGTTTCACACAAAGCAGTCAACGACAAACTGCTCGGGGGCTGAGCAATTTATGTTTGGCCTGTTTATTGCTGAGCTTATTTACACTAGATGCCTGGGAAATGCTTTAAGGGCCATGTGCCTGTAAAATGTGTTATGGAATTGCCCTATTATTATTATTGCCATATCATTCACACATGGGGCCAAAAAAAAAACAAGGATGTGGCCCAGGATAATGGAAGAGGGAGTTTTGTCACTTGGCAACCTCTGCGTGTCATTGCATCAGTCATTTGAGGTTGTGGCAAACCGTCAGTTGTTACTGTAGTAAAAACACAGGGCAAACAAGGACTGTCTTGATGTATGAATGCAGACTGCTGCAGTGAAAACAGCTCCTGGATTTGATCTTGATAGTGCAATTGCAAATGTGAAGGAGGCCGATGTCACCCTGCTGATTAAAAGCTTATCATTACTAACAGGGACCTTTGCTCGATAAAGCATGGTTGTTAGTTGGACACTGGGCTACTATTTCCATAACTGACAAAATTTATTGGAGCACCAACATTTTTTTCAACCACTGCCTTTCAAGGCCACTCTTTATTCATATCTGCTTCACCACTGAAAAGCCAATAGCAGACCTGGACAATGTGTCAACATACTTCACCGCCGGAGAGGAGGAACTGCCACTGAATATAGAATATGATAACACCAATTTACATGGAGGAAAGTGACACTCAGGGCACTAAGAATAATGAGCGGATGCCTTGTACCTCGTTTTCCCACTTGGCCTGAAAAGCACAGCTGACTAATTGTGTGGACGGTACAGAAAACAAGAAAGAGAGAGAATAATTGCATATTTTGGAAGTGATTTGAATTGTGTGTTTTTTTGGCAGGGGTTTTCTATTCAGCATGTCTCATCTGCTAGCAATCCCACTGGGATTTTGATGTAGAAATGCCTGGGCTTAACCCTCATTTCACTTTATATTGAGAAGCCAAGGGTGGCCTCTACCCAGCACCCAGGAGAAACATCCTGCACCTTATTAACGACAAATCTTCCCGGGAGGCAGTGGCTGGAACCTTTAAGCTGTACGTTCCAGGGTAGAAAACGTCTCTCTTTGTCAAATAGAAAATTGACTTCCAAATGCTGAGGTTAAACCTTCTGAAGCTATGCTAACTGATCTGAATCTGAGAGGATGAAACATGTATTTATATGTATTTTTTCCCCAGGCAGGGACATTAGCAGAGTACCAAAGTGGGAGAGAGCGCTGAGCCACACCCAGTCAAACAGATGACTCGTGCCACGTGGCCGTAAGGACAGTAGCCCCCACAGAGTGTGTTCAGCTGATTTATGGTTTCAGCAGTCTGCCTGAGCTGAGATGATTATGCAGGCATCACCCGAGGCCCAGAGCAGCACCATAAAGGTTATTAGAGGTGCTCCACCATTCCACGTCCAGCCATATGGAGGGACCGTGTGGAAAGATGAGCTTTTAAATGCTGCACTGGGTATCTAATCCCTGAAAGGGGGGTTGAAATCCCTTCAACGCAGCAAAATGTAACAGAGCGCAAATACTCTCCCATTCTCGCTACCAATTTTGTAATCTAAGGCTGAGTGTGGCCTTTTCTCGACATAGACCGTGTGTGTGTGTGTGTGTGTGTGTGTGTGTGTGTGGCTCCCTACCAAGACCCTGAGTAACTCAAAAGGACGGTGTGCTAGAACTCTAGGGAATGCAGGAAATCAATATGGGATTGACTCTCTCTCCTGCACGGAGCCTCTCAGGCACTGTCATGTAAAATCATTTCCTTTGCGATGTCTGTGTTGATTGGGTCTCTGCCGTGCTGTGCTAATATAGTAAGGCTTAAAAAAGGTCAAAGCACCACTTTCTCTGTGGCTGGTTAAAGGGATCTTTATTTGAAAGACAAATGAGTGGAATCTAAACGGTAATGAATTTCTATCTGAACAACCTCCGTGCCGAGCGCAAAAGCTTTGTGCGAGCTGGGCAATCGAGTAATCGTTGAGCAGATTGGACAACATGCTGTCATGCTGTCCTTGTTGCACAAACAGGGCTTACATGGCTAGAGTTATAGGTATGGCATGCTACTATATGAACAGGAGGAGCATAAACAATAGGTGTCATCACTAACAGCTTAAAAGCGCTGCATCAAGGTGCTCCAGTTTCCTGCTGGAAACCAAGGCCCTGCAGGTCAAGTGAAATATAAACTCTAATGTGTGATCTTGTGTTTATGTGTTTGTAACATGATGGATTGTACCCAGAAATAACCAGGTATAGAAAACGGAAGAATGAAAGATAGTGGATGCATTCTATTTGGTTTACTATATGTTGAATCCATCTATCAATTCATTACCATTGGTGAAGAATCAATAGTAAGATGGCCATCAGTGTGATTTACTTTGACAGCGGCTCTTCTGAAAGCACAACAATAAAAGTGGGAGATATTACTGCTGTCCTCCCTCGGGCTAACCTTTTGCAGCTCCTGGCATTACTCCAAAGCATTTTATTATTGAGCAGCAATAGCAGCCCCGGCTGAAAAACAACCAATATCTCTAATGACATTCTAATGTGCCATCACTTTACCAGCTGAAACGAACCATCAGCTACTCCGCCATTAACAATTCACAGTTAACAACCCAACTGTTTCCTGGTGGGAAAGCTGCATGTGTGTCTCTGTAATGAGCCCCGGTGTACTCAGGTTTGTTTTTCTATTCAAAATTGACAGAGAGAATGGAGAAGGATGTCTCAATATTTTCCACTCTGATTTGTGCTTGATTTCTGTTAAATGGCTTAACAGGGTTTCAGGCAGTTACTCGATTGGCTTTGGTAACAGGCTGAACGTTTTGTATGGACTTGCATGAACTTAAGTAGGTCACTGTCACTGTTTTCATGAAAGTTGTAACATACTGGTGATATTTAAGACACAATTACCAGCTTTGTAGGCCATTGAATGGTCCTCTTCTGGATTCCAAAATAGAATTGTGTTATACTATAATGATGGTGACTTGTAAAATCTATTTTCTTTGGGTATTGCGTTTCCTTATAACACCCTGCATGTATACTGTATCTGTGCAATGTTCTCTCTGCTACTACACATTAAAAATGCAAAAGTTCCATTGTAAAATGTCACAGGAAAATACTTCTGACAGTGAATTTGTACCGAACGGAAATTACAACTTCATGTCCAGTGGCCTTTAAGTTCCATCTTGCAAGTGCTCAGGTTATATTATATATAACAAAGTCTGCAAGTACTGTAACTGGCAACAATGCATATTAGAGGCTCTGAGAATGTTTAAATGTTTGAGCACTAATTGCTGTTTGTGTGTCAAGAGCCCAGTTCCACCCACTTAAACAAAAAATGTTTGCAAAGCTCCATTGTTGCGGTCACATTCGGCTGGTCAGCTTCATGTCTCGGCTCTGGTATTACCACGTCTATTGGCTAATGTTTTATTCAAGTCCTGTATTCCCAAATTAAACACTAGCTCATCCCGCTTAAGTAGTATGGATTGAGAGCTCAGCCTCTATGCTCAAATCAAACAAATAAACCAGACTTCATTCAGGCTTTAAAACAGAGAGATTGTGCAGAGCAGTCATGAAGAGTGAAACAAGTTAAACCCTCATTATGTCGTTAAAATCTCTATTTTACTAACCATGAACAATTTTGAAAAATCTTATTGGCACTATTATCCTTGCAAATGGCTTGGGAGTTTGACAGACAAGTGGAAAATGAGAAAATAAAGTGAGAAAGGGATATCTAAGCACTTACCCTGTAGATTAAACAGCTAATTATGTGTCTGGACATTGCAGCACACCCAGGCTTAATTGACCTGCTGTAGTAGAATAGTGCTTCTTTTTCAGCAGTGGAATCCAGGAAAGATGAATGTGCATCCTAGGCACAAACAGATCTAATGTAGATGAATGCGCTTGTAGAAAAAGTGGCACTTTGTGATGTTGGATTAATTGTTTTGTTGTTGTCTTCTTGTTTTTCTCGATGTGGGACTATGCATTGTAATTAGCATAGAGAAACTAATTAGGATGGTAAAAGTAATGATTAGAGGTTTATGTCTGCTTTGACATTTTAATCGTCAGTGGTAAGGTTGTTTTGAGGTCACAGTCCGAAATATATGTGATGCACTAACAGACACAACTGCCACAACTGCAGGTCCACAGGCAGAAACACACTGAACCACAAATCTAAAACGAAAAAAGCTGTAAATGATGCTAACTTATTTTGATGGAGTGCCACCTTTACCTAGTTTCACAATGGTTCTTGCTGCCAGCTGGAAATCTGCTGACGAAAAAGGTTGGCCGGTGAAAAAGAACCCCATAATTTTACTACTCCAGTCAACTCAGCTGAGTCACTGCCATGCCTTCCATTGTGAACAATGAACTCATCTATCCAAGCAGACAAAACCTCATGTCATCCTCTCCCCATTGAAAGACACCCCTTTCTCCACAAGTCCCTAAAACATCAAACTCACTTTAACTATTCTATCTATTTTCCTGACCCATTATTAGAAGGATACCAAGACCTTGAACTTTACATTGTTAACTTTTCATTTACCTATGAACTTGCTGGGTTGTATTGGCATTACTCTATTATTGTATTAATCAAAACCTTTCTCTAGGTTTGCACTCATTGTCATTCTAATTTACAGGCTTTGCAGCTTGGCCTATTCTAGAGAATGAGTGAACAGGCTCAGGGAAAGATCAGTTCAGATCTTGAGTGGGCATTTCATCATAGAAACTAATTTGGTGGCGAAAAAAACAGGCATGTTGCAACTTGAATGATCTCTGAATCAGCCAAAAAGTTTCTATTGTCTAAAGCGATCCTCTGTGAGACTCTTTCTACTCATCTCATCTTGTACGTCTCTCTGGAGAAGACAATCAGGTACGTTCTACAATTTAATTTTTCAAGGTGATAGAATTGGCAAAGGAGAGATAAATACAAGATCATTTCAAAAGCTGACATTGCTGACAGAGCAGCTCCTAATAATACACCATCAGAGAAAAACAATGCCTGCACCTCCATTTAATACAGTGTAGAGGAACAATTCTTGAACGTCTTGGCAAAGGATGGTCAGAGCTTCCAAATCTTATCTGTTCAAGATCTGATTTCTTTGTTTTGCAGATCTAGTGTTTAGTGTTAACACTAGACTTCACCTGGGCTATGACTATTGGTTATAAAGAGACTAATGTCGGCTAATAAATTCCCCCTGAGACAATCAATGCCACTATCTGCATGGGATGAAGTTAATCTGTTCTGCTGAGCTTTTAGAGTCGACCCATGTATAATACTGCTGTATAACAGCATTGTTCTGGTCTATGTGCCTCTGTCACATTACACGCTGTCAAGAAGTTGAGGAGCAATCGCATAATCATTTAATTTAGTTCCCCTGCCTTCCCCATGGGAGATCATCATTCATTGGGTAGGCAGTAAAACGAACGGTCGTGACAGTTGTCATCTGTATTCACATCTGTTCCTCAGGTGGAGAGTGGCTCTAGTGTCATCTTACCACTTGTTACATCGCTCTAGGGTACTCTGTTGATGTCGAGAGATCCAGTCGCAAGTGGAAACCAAAACGGGTTTGTATTGTAAACAGGTCTGCTACTCATGATGATGCATCATATGAAGAGTGGAGCTACTTAAGGTGCACTCTGCGTGCTGTCTCCTCCTCTTATCAAGATGAATCAACCAGACATTCACTTGAGAAAATAGAGCAGCCAGAGCTACATCACCCCACAGGTAAACTAATACTCATTGTTTAGAGAGTGCATTGTGGATCTTTATCTTAACTCTGACTCACATTGGTGTGGAATAGTCATCATGAGCACTTCAGAAGGATTTGTACTCTGCATTTAGGTCTATTTTCAGTCATCTTACAACTGGAATAAGCCTACAGGTACAAAACAATGTATATTGCAAAATCACCAGTGTATTTCCTTTCTCCTTATCATACAGGACTTACTGAAACAGTGCAAGATTCTCTTCACCCATGTTGGAAAAAAGACCAATCTCAAAAGGAAGATTCTGGGCCGACACAGTTTTAGGACACATCAAAACACATACTGACCTGGCCTGATTACTGTTAGAATGTGTGAATGTGTGTGTGTGAGAGAGAGAGAGAGAGAGAGCGAGCATGTTACATATTGATATTCTCTCTCTCACAGACGCACAAACACACACACTCACACGCACACACACATACACATACTAGCGGTGGTAGCTCAGTCCATAGGGGACTCGCCTTGGGAACCGGAGGGTTGAGTCCCCGTATGGACCAAGCATGGACTGGCAGCTGGCAGCTGGCAGCTGGAGAGTTGCCAGTTTGTATCCGGGGCACTGCCGAGGTGCCCTTGAGCAAGGCATCGAACCCCGAAAAATGCTCCAGGTATGCCGCATCATGGCTGCCCTGCGACCCCTCCGTCTCATGTGTGCATGTGTGTGCATGTGTGTGTGTAAGAGGGGTGCAAGACAAATTTCAAATGAAGTGATTGCATTTAAACTGACAAAATAGAGTATCTATCTACACACACATGCTTGATTGAGATTTTGCCTGATTCACACAGCTGCTGCTAACACCCACACAAACGCACCTTCCCATTTCCATTCCATTTCCCCATGACCTATGCTTTATCATAAATATATGCCTGACACTATATGCATATACATTCTGAAAATACATACATTTACCTGACATGTATATTGTGTTTACAGTTTTAAAATGGCAGGCAATTATTAATCAGAGTTTAACAATATGTACATTTTTATTTAGTTTTTGTTGACGGATTCCACTTCCTGCCCTTGTGTGGAATTGTCTGCCCCACCTTGATTAGTTTCACATGTTCCTGATTTGACTCACCTGTTCATCATCAGCCCTCATCCCCAGTGTCTGCAGTCTGTGTGTCGCCCCTCCTTCTGTGCCACTTTGTCTTCGTTCCTCGTGTCATGCAGTACCAGTGTTGTTTCTAGTGCTTGCCTCCCAGGTTTTCCTGATCTCGGGCCGAATTTTGTTTGATTTACACGTATTTCTACCTACTCTTGAGTACTGAGTCGGCCATTTGAGTCAACATCTGTTGATGCCATCGTACAATCCACATATACGACTTTCAAACTGTTGAAATAGATGAAATAGATTTCAGAATGAATGGATCGAGACCAAGCATACTGACAGGATCATTTGGAGAAACACAGACAGTTAAGCACTTTAGAGGAGCGTAATGAAATCCTTCTGTGACCATCTGCCATGGGGCTTTCCTTTATGCACAGCAGTCTGGGCAGAGACAGGGACAGACTGTGGTGACCTCATGTTGACACTGAGACATAACTGCTATCCAGCTGTGCAGTGCATCGCTCCCTGGTTATTGATTGTCGGATGTGCAGCCTCAAGGTAGCAGTGCACCTTCGACTATTGCTGCTGAGATTTGCAGGTCTGATGAACCTGCCGCATTCTAAAACGCTGTAACATTAAATTTTCATGTTAAACAAACACTGATAAATCCATATGCACACCAAAGCAGCAACAAAGCAAAAGAGCCGTCAGTGATTGAGCAAGACGGAGGCAAACATATAGTGCCAAGAGAGGAGCAGTGTGAAAGGTGGCGACACTCCAGTGATTATGATTAATAGCGCAACTGTCAGTGTGCAACAGCAGGCAGAATGCCTGCATGTTAGATTATGTTCCATTCAATGAACATATGTCCAAATAATTTGTGAGGCAACACACACACACAAGCATCTTCATTTACGTTTAGCTTGTTGGATGGCCCTCAGGAGAGGACTTTATGATGCATTACAAACTTAATGATATGCAGGCTGTCATGAGACTTTGTACCTTCAGCTTCGACAGCAAATTCTTATTGGCTGGAAGTCAAATGGTAAATAAGCTATTTGTCATAAAGATTGTTGAGAAAAAGAACAGACCACCAACTTGTTTTGACTTGTCATTAATAAGCCAATCATAAAAAAGACTGTGGTTTTTCCTCTTCTGATTTCCCTCGTGATCAAGGCCAATCAGAAAAAGCATTTCACTGCTCCCTGCAGATTTAACTACATAGGAGTTTTAGGGCCGTGGACAGAGCCGGTATTTAACTCTCAGTCAGGCTGTGAGGCTGGCCAGTAGGCCCCAGACTCTGTCCGAAAAAGCAGAGAACGATTCAGCAGAGGCCCATAGCTGTAATTACATGTGAACAGATGGCCTTGCTGGAGGACTCTCGTCCCTCCGCCCCCTCCTGCTTCTCAACACCGCTACCTGCAGCGCACTGAGCTGGCCGCCTCCACAGTGTTGTTGCAGAGACAACAGTCTGCAGCGGTCTTTGTCAGCCGAATGGGCCAATTGTCCTTAAGCAAGACATGCTACTGTGCTGAAATGTTAATAAATGTGAATTGTGGAGTTGGTAACAAAGGATCGATCTTATCATTGTGTTATTGCCTCCGCTTTGGGATACCGCTGAAAGGTCTTAAACCCAAGACTGTTGATGTTCCTTCTTTGTATATCACGAGGAATCCCGTTGAGGCCTAATGGCCATTTATGGAAACGCATATACTTCCTTTGAGATGAAAATGAACTCTGCATCCTTAGATGATAGCGCTAAGAAAGAAAAGGTACAAAGTGTAAAGTAAGATGAGCATTCTGTTGGAGTCCTTCTGTGCAGTCCCATGAGATAACCCCTGAGTGGAATAGATGCTTACTGTGCTTGCCATGTCCTTTGTTCTCTCTTTGAGATCTCTGAGTTGATTTATGAGCGACGAATACAAATACTGCCTCTGTTTTGTTTTGCAGTGGCTGAATGCAGACACGAGGGGACAGATGTTAGAATCCTCCACAGGGAAATGTCTGTATATACTGAAGACCCATAATGTATGTATTTACAAAGTAGAACACTGAAGGCGGAAGCAACAATAGTGGCGTATCTGATCATAAAAAAGAGGAAACTTAGTTAAGTAATTGATCCTCCCTAGGCTTTTACAATCTAATGACTGTGATGTACTTATTTTATGATGATCTAATGACCAAATTCCAGACGTGTGCACTTGCTTTTAATCAGGGGCTGGAATTGGCCCGGTGTCAAATCAAAAGAAAACTGCACCCAGATGACTGTATCACACACAGAAATATGTGTGTGCCATCATGTGTGTTTGCCATAAAGCTGTCAGCCAGCAAAAGCAATTACGGCATTGTTGCTGCAGCACGGTCGGCTGCTCAGTGCCATGATTCAGCTCAGCATCTCATATATCAGGGTCAAAACGGCAAAGTTGTTGTCCCGCTGCAACATCACAGAGGTCGCTGCAGCAATTTCACAGACCACATATAATCGCTCCACAATACTGCCCACCTCTCGTGGTTCGGTACCTTGCTTTTTGCTTTTAACTATCGCGGCCGTACACCGGCTTTGCCTTAATTTAATGGCGAGAGGAGGAGCAGCTTTACTTTGCCCGCTGAGACACATTCGGCTGTAATTATACTCAGGCAGATTGGTTAGGGACAGAGGGCAAGTCACACAAACACCCACAGGATGCACATGGACCCTTATTTAAGCACATATATAGCACACCAGGGCACAGAGGTTCATACACAGACGCTGTGGACCCCTTACACAGGTCACACAATGGCATCTCCCCCCCCAGCACATGTGCAATACACACAATTTACAATTTACACACATACGACGTCTCCTGAGGCACATGGTGACTGTGATTGATTAATGCAGTGAAAGAAGAAGCACCAAAAGCACCGATGATGAAGTGCAATGGTGAGAAATGGGTGAGAGATGTGGAACTTCAGGCGGTGATACTGAACTGTTTGTGTGGGGAAACTACCGGTGACACTCAAACCACAATACAGCAGTTAATCTGTCTGCAGAGGTCATAAATTAAATTCATCCCTTTATGCAGTAACAGTAGGGCCCAGATACAGCTGTAAGTTACAGAGTAATTAATAGCCGGTACCTAATTAGGGAGAGAGTGGGACACTAACTCTCGTGTCAAGTGACTCTATTGTAGCTGTCTCAGGATTAGGATCGGATCAGCCCAAGTTTAATGACCTCATTACTGCCGAACTAACCTCTGCATTTCCTTTTTTCTAAACAAGAGCAGAGCAAAACGGAGTGTGAAGCTGCAGGACTTAGTGAAATTTTAGCAGGCACATCCAAGTCGGCTCATAATTTTGCCATCAGGTCGTCCTTTAAAATGTGCCACGGCCGACGATGATGGAGGAGTTTACAATACGCAAAGGAGAGGTCGATTTGGAGGTGAAAGTTGATGTAACTGCGCGTCATGACAGCTCCACAGTCGGATGAGTCAGATTACTGCTTTCCTCTATTTTTCCGCCTCTCCACAGGTCAGGCTGCTCGTCTGTGTCCCTGTCTGGTGCCTGCTCGGAGTACATAACTAACACTGACAGTCTTATCCCCCTGTTATATGATATTGTATTACATTCCTTTGTGTATGTTCTTGCAGTACTTTTTTGTGCTTGCTCTCTGAAAGCATAGTTTGGAAACAGGCCAGCATGAGGGATCCAGATTGAGATCAACCTGGAGGGCAAATATTACACACAGGATTTCAGGTAATTATTTGAAAATTCCACACCATATAACTTATATAAAGTATAAGCAGTTAAAGTTGTTTATTTCTATTAATGGAGCATCCTCTTGTAGAAAGGACTGCATGTTACTCACATAATACATGCTATCTTGTCTCTTTACCTGAATCTCTGTTTTGTTGTTTGGTCTGGCTGCACCTGGCAAACAAACAGAGCCTTTCCCAATACCCACATTGGATGCATTGTAAAGAACTCAACAGGAGTCAATATTCCAATGTGCTTACTGTCTTATCTTGAAGGGACGGAGTCAACCAGACATTATCCAGGCCTCAGGAGTCTCCTATGGAAAAAGAGTCTCATTAAACTTACTACAAACATGAGTGTGAAGCTGTGTGGCAGTGACTCTGCTGCCATTGGCAACACCTTTCCTCCTGGTGGTTGTAAGACAAAATCCAATCCTTGTCATTGAACAAAAGCCACGTACTCTCCGTGATTTATGCAACCTCGTGTTCACTGACCTAAAGAAGAACTTCACGTCATCAGGGGAATTTTAAAACACCTGAGATGAACTGAACCTGCAAAGCAAAGACAAATGACATGAGATGGTCAAATGGATGTTGTTTGGATTTCATAATGAGATACAGCATGTGAGCCTTTTTTTAACATCTAAAATATGCAGGTTTGGATCATTTGTTGTGGCCCTGAAGTCAAATCTGAGTTAGAAGGTAATACTTTTTGAGGGATTCCTATTATTTCCTTGCTTTCTTATCTTACTGCAGGTAGACTGATGATAAGTAGAGCATATCTGACAGGTGCAAGTGAAAAACAGAAACATTCAGAGTTATGCAGTGGATCCACTGTGTAGAATAGATGAAGCATAATAAAACATTGTAAATGTAGCAGCAACAACAAATGAATTCTGTTCCTTGACTTGATCGAGTAGTTGGTGGGTGGTTTTTGGACCTGTAGGCCTTTCGCTTTTGCCAGAATCAGGGAATGATATGTGAATTTGATTTGATTTCACACTGAAAAAATTGCAAGTGAGCCAAAATATACCAACAAAAGCCAAAAGAAGAAAATCAAAATAGGAAAACGTTTACCATTCACAGATAGCTACACGTCATGGAAGAACAGTTGGCGTACATTTCGAGTTGTTGTCATCAGCGAAACTGTGCCAACAGAACACAGCATATTACCCCACACCATATGAAAAAGAGATGTTACCTTCAAATGGCTGATCAAAACAATGGAGCACATTGCGCCACAAGCAGGAGCAATCACTGTGTTCAGACCTGTCAAAGACAATTACACGGACGGGCGAAATGTACCAATTCAGATAGATGAAACCATGTAGGTTTGACTGTGAACTTCAGATAACACTGAAAGATTTAATACTTTATGATGCTAAATGTGCTCTACCATGCATGTACATGTGGCCTTTTGTGTTTGTACTCCTCTATATAATGACACATCTGCCAAATGGGAGGAGAGGGACGTTTTCTTTCATTTTTTTCTGCCTTAGTTGGAATTGGAAATTGATCTGAGATGCAATTTTGGAAGCATTTTGTTTCATATTGGTGATAAATATGGAACCCTGACAAAGACTATTTGACATTGAACCCTCTTGATTTTGCATTTAAATTCCATCAAACTGGTCCCTAGAGTAGATGATTTCATTTGATTCCTACGTTTTTGATCCCAACCCATAATTCAATATTATTATAATCTCTAATTTCATTCCTGCTACTCTAATTACTGTAGTCACCTGTAACTGAAGCTTCTAAATGTAAAAGCACTCTGAGTTGTGATAGCAATTATGAAACCATGTGAAAATTGTTCAAAATGACCCAGATGTTGGAACACATTTGCACATACTTTATGCACATAGAAGAAAAGTAGACTTTTGTACAATATCTCACTAAATATATTTACATGACATACAATTCGCCATCAGTGCAATACATAGGAATGTTGCATATTTACCAAATGTAAGACTCTTTCCTTTATGAAGAAAAGTAAATCAAATGACAGAAGCTGATATAACTAATGTGAAAGGTAACATATGCAACTTTCATATTTGTTAACAGCTTCACGAGAAATAAAATAAATAAAATCTTCGTATGACCCTATAAACAATCAAATATTACGTATTGAAAAAGTAATAGATCACATGTACATATATATCTTCATACATGTAATGGATTGCTTTTGTACAAATATTTTATATAACTTTGGCAGTTTATCAGGAACAAAGTTATCAGAAAATATGAAACAATAATATCAAACTGTAAGCAATGTCATGTAAGTTTGCCTTCCAAAGCTCATGTTCACAGTGGTCATTCAGAAAGGCTGGAAGCCGATGGCCAAAACCAAAGAACAAAAACCCAAAAGTAAAGGAAAACATTTCCACCCTTTCAGCTAAGACTGTTAGCACTGGAGGCTGTCGTCATTGTTGTCATGGTTATAAAATTACAAACACCTATGAAGGTTTACATAGCAGTCATCGCCATTTAAAAAAACATGGTCTTTTTTTCAGGTCGACTTAAAATAGAAATAGTTTGAAGGCAAGGGGACAGGACCCTGCTCTGTGGTCACTGTGGAATCATGGGAGAGACTTGATCGAGAAAAGGACATGCACAACAGTGCTGTGTGTTGAAGAACATGAAGCAAAACCAGGGTGCAAAATGAAAGACTTTGCAACAATCAAAACGCCACACGGTCAGAGAATGACTTACACCAGACAAAATAACCGAGCAAATTTCAAACATACTAAGTTCACCATAATTCATTTACGTTGGTTTTGTTCTTTTTTCACTGATTTGGCACTTTATTGGAACAAATCTCTGTTCAAAAAGACTAAATGTTGTACAAAAGGTATTTCATGTCCCGTTAACATAAGTCATAGAATATAGTACTTAATAGTAAGCATACGGTAAGTAAACACTTGTACATACTGTAGTTTAAAATGAACATTCCAACAGATGTTTTACGCACATGCACAAAAACAAACAAACACAACTCTCTCTCTCTCTCTCTGTCTCACCCATGTGGGTCTCCTCCTGTTCTCTTTGGACAATCACGTTCTCCTGCTGTTCCAAGACCATCATGGAACCCCATCTGTTGGTACTACTCTCTCTCTCTCTCTCTCTCGTCTCTCTCTCTCTCTCTCTCTCTCTCTCTCTCCCCCTCTTTCTCCTTCCCTCTCTCCGTAAGACAAGACATCTTTTTCAATACTGTGTTTCGCTTCACATTACGACACTTCCTCTGTTGAGCGTGTGTCTGTCTTGAGACGTACAAACTCTTTGGCCACCTCATCGTGGGTCCTTTGAGAGAGTATCCTCATGATGGTGAGGCCAGTTTCGTCCATGGAGATGCTCTTCACCAGAGGGTAGCTGGCACAGCAGCTGCCCTTGTCTGCCAGCTCTCTGAGCTGGATGACCGTCATGCCGATGATGCGATCCTCTCGGGCGAAGCAGTAGTCCTTTACAGAGACGTGCAGTTCGTAGGCCTCTGGACCATGTTCATTACTCAGAACACTGGGAAAAAACAAACACAGGAGATTAGAAAGTGAAATGTTTTTATGCTGAATAGAAATTAGTTCATCAGTACCTTTAAATTGAACCTGTATAGGTGACAGATATGTTGGTAATACCCTACTTATGATTCAGATTGTGACGTCCAACAAAATTGACTTACATATCTTTAGTGTCACTTACTGTTGGCATCTAGCAGCTACTGTATATAAATTCCATACATGAAAAGCCCACAGTCTCATTAAAGCAAAACGGAATTTGCGCAAATGCAATTACATTTCAGATCCTGACATTTGTTTCGCTGACTTTGATGTGTCAGCAAATGCGTCTGGCTTGATAACATTTCCCCAATGAAATGCAGCCTCATTGTATGTGTGTCTGTGATGAGACAATTCAATCATGTTGAGCGAGTGAAATTTCAGTTTCTGTGCAAACAAGACATTATTCTAAGCCAGATCTTTCATTAGCCTGTTTTCTAATTATCCCCAGCAAGCTAACAGCTTCTAAAAATTCAAATGTCAATGGAATAAATGAATTTTTGTGCCGGCAGCCCCAGGGCCTGCACTCATCACACTAGCGTTGCCAAAACCCAGCGTAGGATCCCTCTGGATTCATCAGTTCAGCGGCTCATTGAATAACTTAACAGCAGCTGAATGAGGCACAAGTCTATAGATTGTTAAAACAGTTAATTGTCTCTGTTGTGTCTCTGTTTTCCGACAAATCAATGCGGCTAAAGTAGCATTTCTGTTCTATCTATCGTAAAATGCTTAGAACAACTGAAACGGTGCAGCACAATTAAAAGTACAAGACACAAGACAAAGCTGTAGTTGTTGCGCCATGTGAATCATGTGGTGTCACAAGTTGAGTTGGGAGATTTCATGTATTCCCTCTACTGTGGCTTCCTCCTCATTCGTCTCACCTGCCCAGTCTGGACACCTGCATGCCACCAACTCTACAGCACGTCTCCTTCTGTCCTCCCTCCACTCACTGTCTGTTTGTTAGTGTTTGTTCCAGTGTTACTCTGCTAATCTTCCTTGTCTTGATTCTTGCATTTGCGTCTGACCTCACAGACTATCACACCATACTGATGAATATATTGCAGTATACAAGCACAAGGCAGACTATTGTGTAACAGTTTGTATACTCGAGGTACAATACTGCATTATAATAAAGCTGAGGTGTGAACTCGGATCCTATTTATCTCATTATTCCCAAGAATCTCTCTCTCTCTCCGTATATGGTATGTAATGTTTTCTGAAATGTCAGCACCTTGAGCTACAGTCATTGAAAGAAAGCTGCTATAAAAATGAGGAATATCAACATCATCATCATCATCATCATCATCATTATCATCACTTCACCACCGGACAGGAGGGAGGCAGCATTACTCACTATTGGAATGTTTCATTATACTTTGGTGACCAATTATTATTCTTGGTCTTGGTGCTGAATTTGCGCTTCTTGTCAGCCAAGTGCGGTCCCACAGCATTGACCTCTACAAAAGGCCGGAACATGGCATTGGTCTGCCAGATGAGGTTGTTTACTGCGACCACTGTGAAAGAGAAACAGAAAAACAACTCCATGTCAAACACTTTGGTGCTTTCAAAGAAAATTACCAGATATATGCCACTCTATGCATTCTGCGACAATTCTTCTTCTTTCTGCATCTGTCTCCTTCTTGCAGATAACTGACTACATTGAGAAAATGTCACATTATGCTGAGATATTGTCAAGGCGACAGCAATGCATTGAGATAACAGAAACATTTCCAGTTATCCGAAACAGTAAGGGTAAACGTGCGTGTCTGCCGGTGTGATTCTCAGCACGCTGTTTTGCCTTGAAGCTGATAAATCCACACAGAGGAGGCAGAGATACGCATTAGTACCTCTCCAAAATGTCACACTATAACATAATGCAGCTACAAGCCATCTATACATATCTACACCCTCCCCTAATGGCTGTAAAGTATAATATGATGAGGCTGGCTGAGGGAAACAGATTAACAACAACATAGTAAACAGCAAGGCTTGAAGAAGCATTCCTATTTGATTGCCATAGAAACCAAACTCTGCTCAGACTGCTGGCAATCGCATTGTCATATCGCTGCTGCTGGCTGATTATAGCTGATTACCAGCTGTAGTGCATATGGCGCTGCAGTGGGAGGGAGAAACACACATCAGCCCAACTATGTGGACGATGTTTTCAGTTGTGCCTGCTTTTGGTCGCTGACAACCGTCGACATGGCAACGATTATAGAAAATGGACGTCTGTTTGAACGAAACGACATGAGAATCGATTTGTCTTTCTAGAACAAAAGAACTCAGAATGCAAGATAAAAAAATGATGATAAGGGAGTCTGGAAGCACGCGAATGCTTCTGAATCTGCAACCAGTAATTGTGATCAATACTACTTTAATAGATCTTTGTTTGGAGTGTGATGGGGAAGCTGGAGTATCATACGGGCTCCCAGTAGGTGCCATGTGTGAAAAACTACAGTAATTTCAGCCTTTATTAACTATCATTTTAATGCGATGATCAAAGTGCGGCCCCAAACACCCACATGGAACACCTGCTCATGTTCTCATTAAGTTGGGTTGATTACGCCTCTGGACTCTTTTCTGTTTCTACCATTTAGGGTGGGACAACGTTCACCTTTTTGATTTAGATTCGTTTATCGATTTTGTTGACCTTTAGTGGCCATTGTGTAAGTTGTGTAAGTTGGTAAGATTCTTATTTCTCGTTTTGCACTACATGACTTTTCTCCACATTCAGGAGTGTCCTCACTTGTTTCGTGTGCCGTAACAAAGAGTCGCAGAGTCGCCGCTTACCTGCATTTAGGTTTCACTACCATAGAGCACCACAAGCCAGATGAAGCACTTTAAAACTTTTAATTGTGTCCCACAGGAGGGTTTGTTTTAATTACAACTGTTTTAAAACTAAATGCTTGCTATGCATGCACAATTGTAGGTCTGATCTTGGTTATGCATCTTGTGTCACAAGGAGGCCATCCAAGCCCAGGTAATTGAAGTTTTGTGACCTACTTGGAGTTTGGACTAATGTGGTATTGGCTTTTTGTGCTTGGCCTTGTGTGTTTTGTATTTATTGGCATCCCAAAGGCTTTGCTCTCTTTCCCTTATTCCCCTACTTAGCCTCTCAGTAGCACTGGCAGCCACCAGGGCAACAGGGAACACAGGAGCCAACAAAGTCTTTCATTGTATAAATATGATGGTCCAGCCATCCACATGCTCCACAACTGCAATGGGAGACGATACGATGATCATTGCTGCCACTTTTGTGTGGATTTACATTGAAAATGTTTTTTGTGTCAGCCTATTGCTACTCCCCTCTTGTTTTTGTAAAGAAGAGATCTTGAATATGTGAGAATGCAGCTGATAATGTCCACAATAGCTTTATCACACACACAAGGCTGCATCACAAGCTGTCAATGACAAACAACAAAATGTGAACAGGAGAAAGCTTACCCTTCACGCTGACTTTGTGCTCTCCGGTACCAGGGTGAGAGATGAGATCCACTTGCATCGACGCCTCCCCCACCGATCCGTTGGATGACTGACCTGGACACACACCAAAACAGCAATAGAATCAGCGAGGGAAGTAAAAAAAAACAAGAGAGGGAGAGGAGGGAGTGAGAGAAAGAAGGGGAAACAGATGAAGGGATTGAGCAAGGGAGGGTAGAGACGCTGATCCAAAAAGGGGAGTAGAAACCACCTGTCTGCATGTCAAAGCCACGAACAAATCCAAGAATACCAGCAGGAGGAGGAATAAACACACACTGGAGCTCAACCCCATGTGAGCACAATCAAGGGTTCCGCCAGCTTCAGGCTGAGCCAGAAACCTGAACAACAATAAGAAAAACATGCAACAATCTCCCTGTTTTCAAGACCATGGCAGAGGCATACGGTAAGATAGGAACATCTAAATAATACAGCATCTCATAGGTAAAACAAAATTTGAATTTCACTACAATCCTGACAACTAAAAATGAAATGAAGGCTCGTTTCACACATCTGAGTGCAATATACATGCAGGGAGAGTGAAAACGTCCCGTCTCATTGGCCGATTCTGTCGCCCGGAAACAATCTGACTTGGTGGCTGAATGTTGATGCTGGGAGTCCCTGGGCTTCACCATCCAAAGGACAAACAGATGTTCAGCACTGGGAGGCAAGAGCTGGCGTGGTTGATGAAGGGGCATGTTGATCCAATAGCTAATCAATACGTGCCAAACAAGGAGTGCCCATTAGAGCTGGTAATGAAGAAACAAGCCTCCTGATTTATTGTAATGATGCACTGAAAGGTTGGAGGAGGGCTGCAGAATATTTCTACTGCACAATTAAGCCACGGACTTGTGGGAAATTAACAGAGGAATGCCGCTGCAGAATTGCTTCAGCTGTTGGTTGAAATAATTAAATAAACAAACAAATTCTATGTTTGGACGGGACACTTTCAGCTGTGCCTTTTCTGAAATGATGCACACTGAAATCTATATCAGACTAAATAGGCTGAGGAATGATTTCAATGTAAATAAAGCTCGATTCAAACACAATGCTGTCAAATACGCACACCGCATTATATTGGATCTGGCTTTACCATTTCCATTCAAGCTTAAAGAAGACATATGACCTCGGCCTTTACGCTCAGAGAGAGTCGTATATGCCTGCATGCACAGAATTAACTAGCACATGCCATAGTCTAAATATGGCCCCATCAGAGAGCTGGGGTCGCTGATTAATGAATCACTGTCCACTACACAACATCAAACATCAGCACAACCCTACATTGTTTACTGACCTAATACATATCACCCACCTCACTACCTCCACTTAACGACATCGCATTAGAGCACCTGGGATAATAAAAAGTGACAACAAAGTCACAGAGTGTGAATGTATGTAGAGGGAGGGAGGGAAAGACTTTAAAGGAAGACGAAGACGGAGCGATCTGAAAATAGGACGCTGTTAAACCCATCTGCCAGTCAGAGAGAGTGGCAATGCTGGTTGGCCTGCTGGCTGACTGGTTGATTGTCTAACTGGGTGTATCCCGCTGCCACTCAGCTTCCTCTGCAGCGTTCTGCAAGGCTGACCACACCAAAGCAACAAGGAGTTTAAAGCTTCAATGCCCCGCTAGGCTGAATCTCCCTGGACACCCAAAGGCATTTCTGCCTTGTTACAGAGACAGGGAGGGGGGGCGGGGGGGATGTATATGCATAGACAGATGGGTAAGTCAACAGCACACAGAAGTGGGTCAATGATGATGGAAGAATGGAGGCTTTCACCAGTGTTGTGGAAGTGACTTTGAAAATGAAGGTTTTCAAGCCACAACCTGGTCACGATTGAAAGTAATTATGCTGCAGCTGGGCAAATTATAAAATAATTATTATAGTATACTTATAATAGTCAGCTACAATATAATCTCCTGAAAAAATGGAGCTAACTAGTTTGTCGCTACGTCAAGGGGTTGTATAAGATGTCTGTGCTGTTTTATTCATAAAGCATATCACCAGAAAAATGTGGCAGTTTAAAAGTAATGTTAAGGTTAGGCTTTTAATTTGCTGCATGTTGTTCTTTCATTGTTTCCTGTTTTTTTTGTAATATCAACCTTTCCTCTTGTTCCATATCCCTCATTTCCTGCCCTTTCGATTTCCCTCCTGCGTGGTTGTCTACTTCGCCCTGATTGGTGATTAGTTTCACCTGTCCCTGATTCGCCTCATCCCTCGTTCACTAGTGTGTTTAGTTAATGTGTTTCTGTGCCTCTGCACCACTTCCTGTTTGTTCCTTACATGAAGTGGTCGAGCGTTACTTCTAGTGTTTGCTGACGTGCACTTGATTCCACATCCCATGGTTACACACATCAAAAATGACCAATTTTGTTAGAAATCATAGAAAATATTTTTTTGCGCAATTTCAGTACCAAGGGAAAGCAATTCGTCTTTGTGATGAATGTCTTTGTATAGACCCCGAAGGTTAAGTTGTTGTTTTGGAAATGGTGGAGCTACTGTCAAGGTTCTGGAAAAAAAGTAGTTCAGATTAGTTAGCTAAAACTGAAAACTTTTCTTGTTTCTTTCATTATTGAAAAAGCCCAATGACCTGAAGCAGTAAAGCGACAGAGAGAAATTGCTCCTAACAAGATCCTCAAACGTATATGAAGGCAGACAGGAGAGACATTAAGGCTGATGGGGGAAACAGCACTTTGTTATGGTTAAACCAGGACTGAGGATAAAAAGGTTTCCTTTTTCCGAAAAGCTCTAACTGGCAGGAGAAACTGCCCGTGATTAGTGATTAGTGAGTTAATAATGCGTTCCTTCACAGTTATCAGTTAAATGCCGTGTGATTAAACTAATGAAAGGCTTCAGATGTGTAGTACACAAACTGTGAACAATGGCAGCAACAAAATAAAGTGAGAAAATCAATTGATCGTCCAACAGGCTGAAACGTTCAGTATGTGTATTTTCACTCTGGTTAATTGTTAACAGCAGCTCCTCAAAGCGTATCCACAACATTTAATGAATATATTTAGTTCATGTCTAGTATTTGTCACGCCCAAAAGCTTAAGTTAAGATGGAGTTAAGTTAAGTTCAGGTCAAATTTACATACATTTACTTACACTGAATAATCAACTGAACGGCTTAGATGTCTCTTAATGGTCACAACTGTTTTAAAACATCAGCCAGACCTCCTACCTCAGAAATGCACTGGCAGACTGAATGTGTGCATGATGATTTCATTGGAACAAATTCTGGCAAAAACTGAGAATATCTCATTACCTTGAGAGGTTTGGGTGCATATATATTTCTTGATCAAGGCATCTGTAGGTTGAGTGTAAAGGCTGAGAGCGTATTTGAGGGACTTCAGGTCTGGGCTCTTCTCGAGGAAAGTTTTCTTCAGCCCGTTTCCTCCGGCATGAAAGTATTGCTACAGAAAAAGGAAAAAAAGAAGTCAGCAAACTTTTGCAGAACAATCAAGTATACGTAGGTTTTCTAGCTTCCCCAAGCCAAGCAAAAATTAATGAGTCTCTTTGAAATTCAATGACAAGTTCTGAGGGGCGTACAAACAACAGCAGGTTTTGCTTGGGAAAGAGCATGTTTATAAGGAGGAGAGAGCAGCTAGGAGACAGCAGTAATAATCAGTTTTACAGCTAATTACAGTGCACTTAAATCTGAAAGCCACGCTTGCATGGGTGCTGGGACTTTGTACTGATGAGCCTGATATATGAAGACAAAAAGGGCTTTGCAGTCTCACACGGTGGGGGAAAGAAAATGGCCATAGATAATCGTGTTAAGGAACGATATATATGCTCCCAAGATGCTATTTATTAACACAGGCACTCACAGGCTCATCAGGGGCAATTACATTTAAATAACACATTTAAAATGATGCAAAGTGATTCATCATGCGATTTCATAGGGGCTTCAACCGCCCATTAATTGGTCAAACAATCTATGAGCGAGCGATCGGGCGGTCAGATAGATTACTGACAACTCAACTCAAAAATGTTTTAGATGTTTGTTAGACTTTTGTTTGGTTTTAGCTTAGTTTGAGTCTCAGAGCCGATTTCATCGAGGCACGATCAGACTTCCTTTGATTGTGTGCAAACTTTTGTATGTGCGAGTGTGTGTGAGAGAGATTCTTTTTGAGCCATCTGTTTTGTTTTCTGTGCTTAATTCAAGGCACAAAGTCATGTCTGAGTCAACACGGTCTGGAGTTTTCGATGAATGGGAACGCCCACATTGTGAATGTCAATCCATTTAGAATGAGTGATTCTTAGGCACAGCAAACAGAAAAGATAACTTAAAAGCTGCACTGAATAACTTTTGGATGTTACAATAGGACTTTTGTGATGTTAAAACTTGTAAGTAAAGCCATCCCACCTGCAAATTCTAAAATAAAGCGGTGGAAACGAGCCACAAAAGGTCATTACCTAAACAGAACCAAACCACGTCATGACATACTCATTATTTATACACATACAGTATATGTATATTAATATGGATGTAATATTTTACTGTCAAGACGTCACACAAAATTGTACTGTGTCTGCATGGCCAAAATACTTCTGTCAGTAACAAAGATGAGGCGACTGACAGAATGTAATGACAAGACGAATACGCAACAACATGATGGCAAACATTCAGTACATACAGCATATGAAACACATTTTGATATCAAATATACTGTATGTACAATTTAATTTGTGTCATTTGGTAAATTTAGTGCCATAATGTTGTGGTGTGTAGATGGATCACTGTTCTGTGTGGGGGCATCAAAATTAGACACAGGGGAGTCATGTGATCAGCGCCTTAGTGGGTTCACTCGCTACAGCTGAACATAAACAGGATAAATCAGATGCAAACATACATTTCTCCAGCTGAGCCACAAAGTGTGGTGTGCTGGGCAGGCCTAGAGGGTAAAACCCGGATACACATGCTCACATATATACAGTATATTTACCGTATATGTGCTGTATGTGGCTCTGAATACATTATATAGTATTTTCCTTCATATGCTAGTATGGTTTATGTTTCTGCCATATGGCAAAGTTGGATTTGGTAACAGATGGCTTCCTTTCTTCTGCACATTCACTCGCAGATCAAAGGACAGTGGACATAATGCAAATTCACTGTAAGTCACTTCAATTGATTGAATGCTTTCTTTGTCAGATAAAGGGTATTGTGTGGGAGCTTCTGTTTAATGCATTTACCTATAATCTTATCCATCAGAGAGGTTCAAAGTTCATTCCTGGTTACATGTTTCACAGGGAATAATCCATAAATGGACTAACGGTCAAACATTCAAGCACTATGAACAATACGTGGTTTCAGCTACAAATTCAGGCCAAATGATTGCACTGTGATGTCCAATGTAGTGGATTTCCTAAGGATTTTGTATCCTTACACTGATGTCATATATGTATATATGTTTGAGATATCAAGGTCGACACTTAAGTCTCTATGAATATGTTTACTTACTGTGCCCCACTAGGATAGCCATATGCATTTCAATTTTTAATTTAATTTCAAGTAAGCAACCTTGCACATTTATGCTATGATTGCTGATCCCTCCTATAGGTATTACCACACTGAGAGTTTGCTGTTCTCAGTTGAATACTGATGAGAAAATTTCCAACGGCATGATTGATCTAAACGTGCAGGTGGTTTCCTTGGCGACGGCAGAAATCAGTTAGCTGGGCACTTCATGAGGTAGCGTTCTCACAGCAATGTTTCTCCATGGATCTCTTCTCTATTTGTCCCTGTAGACCTGGCTTGGTCTCCAAACAGCCCTCTCAATACTCCCTCACGACAAACACAGGGAAAATTAAATGTAAATGAAAAAGGACAGTAGACCATCTTCTCTTCTGCAGAGGGATTTGGAAAGAAATCCTTAATGGGGTTTGACTTGCATGATCAGAGGCTTTTACTCAACACTTTTACAAATTTCTTTGATCAAAAGTATCAGTGTATCTTTTTTTCCAGGGTAAATGTCATTACTGCCCTCCCAGTCCATTAAACTCCCACCCATCTTTGAAATTCCTGCCTCGAAGCCTTTTTGTAGTACAGATGGGATAATGGATATATAGCTGTAAAATGGGATGAAACACTTCAAATCATCTGAAAATCAGCCCGTCGCCCACACATTGCAGGGTGTCAAGTCCAGTCCAGTTTCAACTCTCACTTTGCTCTTGCGTCAATATATATCCATAAAAGGTTAAGCTCTCACTTTTAAGTTAAACAGCTGAGATATTTGTGAGCTCTACTGCGCGATACGATGGTAAAATCCAGCAGTAAACTCACCTTGATTGTTGGAAGCACAAGGTCCATGGCTGCACACTGTCGTGGACTCAGACTCCTGGCTTCCTCTCGTGTGACATGCTCCTGATAGGTTACCAGAATAAAATAGATGGTTGTTTTATAGTAATGAAGATGCATCTCGTTACGCATAAAACAATTAATGACACAATAACATTCATATTTTAAATTTTCCAGATATTCATCCAGCACAACAGAAATGACGTTAGACATTCAACATTTTACTGTTTATAATTCAAGAGTGGGCCCAGGCCTTCACACCTCAGGGACAAACCTAAGCCTTACTGTCTCACACAGCTTAATTATTCTCTAATTCTATTTTAAACATGACAATATTGTTTTTTCAATTGTAAATGAAGTTTGATTTGTGCAGTCATTGCAGCAATTTCCGAATTGGACACTGTTTATTTCCCACAGTGTTCCTTGACAGAAAACTGGCAAAACAACAGATACTTTTGATTGAAAGTCCATCTTTATTCATAACAACTGCTACAAATGATGGTCATTATCTACACAGAGCGCTGTGCCTTTGTTCCTTGTAATTTGCATCATTATTATTATATTTAAGTGGGAGAAAAGTGCACAAGATTTCAAAGAGAGGCTGCGGATGAAAGATGCATGTGCTGTCATCTGTAAGAGATCATATGGATATCATATGGATCATACTCAAACAAAACATAGGAGTGTCTCTATTACATTAAATGTTAAAGAATAAAATACACATATAAATACTTTTTGCTGTGCATGAAACACATCTCCTGGATGAGAGATTTGACTAAAAGGGAAAAAGTTAGTCATGTCAAAGAAGGAGAAAGCTTCCCTCCTCTGAAGAGTGAAAGAGGCCCTAAAATGACTCCCATAAAAGCCAAGGAGTCACTTGGGAATGTCATTACTTCCTCCCATAAATGTTGGTCTACTGTGCACCACTGACTGGTGAACTGGTAAAGTCCAGTTACCTTGAACTACTACAACGACACATACATAACTGTACAGTATACTGTATACTTAAACACACACTGGACTGAATGCATAACAGTTTTCCAACACCAGCAGATAATCAACGATGATCGGTAATAACTGGAGGATGAAAAGCTATCCCATCATCTGTGTGCTGATATCCTGATGTCACGGCAAATGAGAGGTAAAACATTTGCGGTGAACACACATTGTTGTCGGTGCCAAAGCTCACTGGGGATCTGTCATACCAAAGTTGTTAATAACACCACTTGTGAGACTACTGATCCATTCCAGCCCCTCACTAATCTGAGCCGCTGGGATTAGAACCCACAGGTCAAACCGGCAATTAAGACCGAAGTGGCCTAGTGGAGCACCGAAATATACTGAGCACAGCTAAAGCTTGGCTTACAGTATATGGCCATGTTTGTAACTGATTATGCATTACATCACATTTGGAGATAAAGTAAATGTCAACCAAACAATTCTTGGGTCAGGATGAGTGAAATATATACTGTACATATTTAATATTTAAGGCCTCTGTGTATTCTGCACACTGTACAATGCCCCTGATATAAAATGTAATACATGTTCAGCATCACTGCAGATCTTAGTGTAATGCATAGGCATATTGACTATTCTAATGCTGAGATGACAAGCTGGCTAAGCAGAGAGAAATCCCTTTGGAATCAAAAGGAGGCTCCCATATGCGGTTTCAGAGCTGCTATGAAATTTCAGAGTTATGTCAGCAACACGGGCCAAGGGATCATCTCAAAATTACCTTCAGTTTGGACAGCTGTCCCAAGTCCTTGGCGGCATTGAAGATCATCTGAGCCCCTTGCTGTTTGAGAGACAAACATTTTCCGTAACGATAGATAAACAGGGAAAATCAAATCAAAACTCTCATTACATGAATGTGCAAAGAGGAAGATGACAGCATGAACATAATGGGCAATGCTGGATAGAATTATGTAAGCATGTGATTAGTGAGGTGTGGCAGAAAGAGGAAAATGAAATGTCAATAAACAGCGCCAATCAACTTTACACACAGACACACAGCCACACACAGAAAACAATATGATGCAAAATAGGAACCCAGCTTTTACAAGGGAGTGTGGCATTGCTTCTCGATGTGTGTGTTAAGATTTAAGCTTTAGAGAGAAAGAACAGGGAGGCAGATGATGGGCAGAGAGATGAAACAAGGGAGGGACAGGGTGTCAGCGATCGAACTCACACTCTGATCACTCAGCGGAGGCAGAACAATTGTTCTCTCGATGGTGATCAGCACGATTTTCCACAGCTCTTTGAGGACTCGTTTCAGCACAGTCTTCTCACAAATCTTGGCAAATAGCATCAAACTGCAAATTTGTCAAAACAAGAAAAAAAGGCCACTTGTCAGGTCAGCACTGGAAGCACAAGTCTCACACGGAGTCAAGACAATCATGGGGCTGGAGGTTCTAAGAGGTGACACTATCTTAGAAGACATGCATAGGTTATACTGTATATGTCTATATGCTGAATAAATGAATGCACTTTACATTTTAATCTCACCCTATTGTGAAAAATGTACTTGGAAGACAGGTGGAAGGATTTGGCATTTCCATATCATTAAGAGGATTCCCTCTAATACCCCACTGGCCTCGATGTTGCTTTGACAGATAGCTAAGAGCAATTCCCGGAGCTTAGCTTGCATTCACCGCTGCTACAGTTTGTTCAAGAATACCACAGAAATACACACACTTCCTCTGTCGTTCAATTGATAAACCCTGGTGCGTTGTGAATACTAAAGTAGAACGACGGATGAATCGGAAGCCTCAAATTCACTCGGATTACTGGAAATAGAGTGGAAAGTCTCGCCATGAATTTGAAAAATAAATAAAAATGTAAGCAGAAATACAAATATACACATTTATTCTGTCAGAAGCACTGTTGAATTGTAATACTATGGCAAATACAGGTGACGACTGTGGTGTCATGGCTCTTATAATGCAATCAAAAATCTGTCTGCTATCCTGCAGGGCAAAAACAAAACACAGTGAGAAATGAATGGATCGTGAGTGGAGCCAAGGCATATTACTGCATGCCGGGCTGTGTTATCTGCCAACAGGATACAACATATTACGTAGTTAAATATATAGACTTAAACGCCTGGTGAAAGTGGCGTTGTTATCTCACAGGTCGTGGATCATCTTAAGTGAATTACAGCGGCGGTAATAGCAGATAGGTGGGAATCTCATTATTTTATCCCATGGCACTGCAGACTGTAGGGTCGTAAATTGTGGACACTCACTTAATCATGAGCACGAGGCAGAGGGTCAGTGTCTGTCCAATCACATGCCTTCAATGCAAATTGTTTAGTGCTTATCGTAGTGCTGGGAGCAACCCAGCATCCACGGACAGCCACAAATCCAATTTGGAGATGATTGGACTATAGGGAGCATTTCTGCAGAATATTTTTGAGAGGTAAAGGCAGAAGAAGATGCAAAATTTGACTTTGACAACTGGGAATATGTACATATTTTCAAAATATCCATATTGTGAGTCTCCACCCATAGGTAAGAAGAGAGGAGGAGATGTCATATGCCAACCCAGACAAATAAAAAGAGGGTGGAAGGTTTTGGAGAAAAGATTCACAAAGCTTCATTACTTGATCAGTGCATCCTCCTTGATACCCACTTTTTATCCAGAAGGTCCATTAGAGGCCTGAGGACAGTCTCTGCATCTATGGCAGCATTGGTCCCTTTGGCTGGGCCTTTCATCTGAATCAGCTCCTGGTTCATCTGCTTCACACAGTCTTCAATGACAGGTTTGAAACTGTGTAGTGAAAAAAGAAACAATTATTTTAACACTTGGGAATTGAGCACTTGATTTTTCCAGTCTTTGGAGCTGATGGCAGGTTTTTGGAGAGGCAGTGTTGTGCTGTGTCTGTTGCTGACGTTACATCATTTTAAAAAGCGACAGGAGCACAGGAGTATTTTATTCAAGCTGGACTTGTTTGTCACCTAGCTGTGCTCACTGGACACGTTTCACAGCGAGAGCCGGAGTCAATTATATTTTGAGTTGCTGTCTGTCAATAACTGCATGGACTTAATGTGCAATCTCTGTTATGGGACTGTGGCAGGATATGTGTGGAGTCATTCACCTGAATACGAAATGTGATCTTTACAATACACACACACCCCCCCCTCAAATCACTTCCGCTAATTCTCACCTGGAGCCAAACACTCCGCTGAGCTCATCCAATACAGTGTTGAGTCTGTTCTGCAGCTCCTTCAGCAGATCACTTGCCTCTGCATCCAGCTGTCAGGGTGAGACAGAGCGTTACTACATCATTACACTCTGTACACTAAATTGTACTGACTAAGAGAGTCCGGATCTTGGGAGGATGCCTCAACTGGGTTGGGGTGGGGTTGTATTGGCGACAGGACAGGCACAGAGGAGAGGAAACTTCCTCGCTGTTGCCCCCCCACCCCACTGATTCTGCGAGCCATCTGTACCGAGTAATGTGCTGAATACAAATGGACGGCACATCTGAGTGTTGAAATGATGGCTTGAGCTTGTGGAGTCCTGAGACATGGTTTCAGCACAGAGGCGGCCATACAAGTAGGAGGAATTTGTCGGTGTGTGCGACTCTACAAGTTAAGTGCGCAGTGAGCTTATCTTGCCATTTAACATATTGGTGCCTCGAATCTACAAACGCTCTGAGAGTGAAACCGTGTGACTGACTTTTTATTCTCTGGAACAAAGCTCTTTCCGCTGGCAAGATAGTATTGATGTGTTCAATTGCGACATTTCTACACATCAAAATTCACTTAACAGGGCTTGTGGTGCAAAACTCAGCATGTGAAAAACAACTGGGTATAAAGGCTTTAGTGGTGTTTGAAGACACAAGTCACTGCAAACTAACCTCTGTGACATCAGGAGGGCCGCTTCCAATTAGTGCTTTGAACACCGGGTCTTGCTGCTAGATTATAGATTTTGAAAACTCTTCTGACAAACAACACAAAGAAATAATTGCAATGTCTTCAGAGGTCAGTTCCCCCGACTTTGTTCATTCCTCTGTACAGCAGCAAAAGTACAGCAGTTGTTTTCAAGGCAGAATTGTGGGCCCCAAGACCGATAAATAGAATTTTCTGTTTAATGTATAATGGATGCTTAATGGAACCACGTGCTTTTAGATTGGCAGCGGCTAACCATCAGGCCTCTTGAAACCATGTATGCCTGACACAGTGATAAATCTAGAACTAAATGAACAATTATGAATTCCCATGTTGTACTCTTTAAAAATCCATAAAATGCCTGTCTGGGTGCTTTTACCAGCACCATCTATTCAGGTCTGCAGAGAAAATGTATTAACGGACCAATATTTATTGATGGGAACATGATGGATATGTGTGCTGTGCTCAGTGGGCGTGTCTGCGCCAACAATTCTTAGTATAAATACATCTGTGTGACTATGCTCAAGAATTTACGTTTGCCATGTACACATTTCTGAGCATCGATTGTGTTGGATTTGCAGGTGAATAACACATGTTGCTCAGCGAGGCTCTGTGTCTGTGATGGATGTGTCAGGCCAGGCACTGCATCACATGCATGATAGATCGTCACATTAGACCCGATAAGCTTAGGCATGGAGTCGCTCATCTCACACGTTCTAATGTCGGGAAGGCTCAGCTGGGAAGAGCATGTGTAACCTAAATCTTTTAGAGACCCTGTTATTCCACAGACATGCCTCAATCTGCAAAACCAACAAGGCAGATTGGTGTTTGTGTGTGTTTTCCATACGCACATGCTCATACTGCTGTCACTATAATGGAAGTGATAGCAGCATGCAAAACAAGATGTGCCTGTCAAAGGGAAACTTGCCCATAATGGTTAAATTTATTCTTTTCAAAGCAAGAAAATAGTGCAGGACTCTGGGGTTTTTTTCCCTAGCCCCATTGGCCTGGGGAAAGTTTTAGGTTGAGCTCTAATCTGCAGTCTGGCAGTGTGAAATTGAGCTTCTCTATTCTTCAAGAACACTGACTCTTAATGGGAATGTTGGCAAAGGAAATTCCCCTGCTGTTAGATAAACCACAGCACCTGTCACCTCCTCAGAGGGGCAATCTCCACTCTGACTCCATATGGTTACTTACGCCACCGTCAAATGCCTCCCTAAACACTTTCAGGAAGGCCTCCATTCACAGAAAGTCATAGGCTGGATTGGTTTCAGTTGTGGTGACACATAAATTCCCACTAGGATACATTATTTTACATCTGTTACACTTAGTGACTGAAGTCGTTATTATTCTGGAACTTTTCACAATCCTCGCTGTCCCATGGTAGCCAGTTTCAATGCATTCTAACTGGCGTTCAGAGCTCAAGCTGTACAAGCTCTTTCCTGGCTGAAAGCCTATCGACAACAGCCCAGCTTAATTTCCCTTTGCCTGTTTCAACAACATCTACCCGCACACATGTTGTCATTCTGAAAGCCCACATTGCCCTAAATGACTAACAGTGGTAAAGTAAATGAAGATTTAATAGCCTATCATCTCTAAGGTGAGAGAGGAATAGCAGCAAACAGCATGACACCCCAAATAATGGCCGATGCCAAACTTGAGAGATCGGTTAATGACAATTCAATAAATGGGTGATCTGTACAAGATTGTTGCTAATCTGTTATTAGCAATGCTTTCAGAAAGGCACTGTCTTATAAAATTGAGAGTTAATCGCTTGTAGGGAGCCATTCTGTGATAAATGCTGTGCAGGGAGGTGCATTATATAGAAGAAAGTATACCCTGACTGTGGAATTTTAATTTAAGAGAAACAACTTAATTCATACTGAATGTGCAGAAATGATCAAATAATTTATTTTGCTTCAATTAAGGGATGCGGAGATCTGATGTCATGACATCTTTAGACGATTTTAGCCTGGGAGTTATCCAGCGACGTGTCTGCTAACTGTGAGGAGTCAGCAGCACCTCAGCCGACGGCACAGCTGGGGAGATTTGAAAGTATTTAAGAAGCTCATTAGAGTGGTCTGAAAAATCCTTTCTGAAGCATTTTGAAGCTGCAGCCTGGGGAATGGAGAGAGATGATCAAAACCACAGCCAGCGACTTGGTGCGTCTCTTACTCCGCTTTTAAGGTTTGGGGGAGGGAAGGGGGGTGCTTGGGATAAATATTTTACTTCTATATCAACTTATATTTTTGCTATATTAGCTTTGGATATAAAATACAGAGGGGAAAATAGCAGCCTAAAGATGCGATTGGGCGGGTTGGGGCCACTGCTCCCCCTCCCCCCACCCCCGGAGTGCAGGGGATGGTGAGCTCGAGCAGCCTGTCCAGAGGCGTGATGGTAACTCTGACTCCGTATGCTCTGTGGCACATGCTGCTGCTGAGGAGGGGGGGTTGGGGCGGGGTGGGGTGGGGTGAGAAGCATAGGAGCGTGAGCGGTGAGAGGGAGGCACGTGGGAGGGCGTGCTGTTTGTTTTTTTTTGATCATTCAGTAAATGGTGGGAAGGGATGTTAAAGAGTCCTATTGCACACACCTTACAGAAGGACACAACCCCCTCCTCCTGGAGACAGATAGAGAGAGCACAGAAAGGAAAAGGGGGGAAACAGAAGACACAACCACAGGAGAAAAAAACGCAGGGCAAGACAGGAGTTAGATACTGGAGAGAAACATGCGTGTAAGTCCTAGGAAGACGTGGCAACTGACAGACCCACAGGGATCCACTGTGCACAGAGACAGAGGATTCATCTCAAAATGTACAAGAATGTCACTGGAAAATAAAATACACAAGAGGGTTGGAACGTGACAAGGTACAAGGGAACATTTTTGAGGAATGGTAGTAGGGGGATAGTCATAAACAAGTGGTGTTAGTAAAAGGGAAGTGTTTTCAGTCCATTACATCCAGTCAAGATCTGAGGGAGGCACATCCCTGCTGGGGTCAGATCATTTTCAGCTCACCAAGAAGTCATGTGAGGGAAGTAGAAGAGTGCCAATGCAAGGATCCACCTTCAAACATATTAACCAGCATGCACCCTACTGAAGTGTCCTCCAGCAAGACATTGTATCCCGGCTGGATCTAGTGGTGCTGTTGCGTAGTTGACCTTTTGCTTTTTTTTTTAAAGGGTTTTAAGGATTGAATTGGGAAGAACTTCACCCTTCCAAACTTGACACACCCACACACACACACACTTCTAGTGCACCCACACTCTCGGAAAGTCACTGACCTGTTTGCCACCCATAGACTCAAACATCTTCTCCAGCTGGACGCGGAGCTGCTGAATGTTGTTGAGGAGGATGCAGGGCTGCAGATACATAAAATACACCAAAAGTCTATTTTCTCTTTATACTCTTTATACTGACATTGTACTTTAAGGAACCGTTCAAAAGCTTGGAGTCAATCTTTACTGTTGAAAATATCCTAATGCTGCAAAATGTCAAGATAATCAAAATGGTAAGAGCAGAAAAAAACATGTCAATCATCTATGGGGAATATAGGGAAACAGAGAGTGATGCTTGTACTGAATATGTCAGACATTATCGATTCTCAGCGACACAATAACTTCCACAGACGTCAGACATTAATAACTTTCTTCTTTATGGGGACACTGAGTTATTCCTCACAGATTTCACTCAAAAGCACAACGGCAGAAAATTATGATAGTTGTAATGGACGGCACTGAAATGATCATTCTGGGACCCCGCAGGACAAATCTGTAAACAGCATCTCTGCAGTCAGCACCCAATGATGCAGCTCTCGCCTATATTTACGAGCATATTTGTATGAGTGATAGTAGATAATCAAAAGCTCAATAAAAGGAAATGGAGATGTCCCTCGGCTTCATATTTCCAGAGTGAAATAGTGAAAAATAAACACCGATGTAATCAAGGTCCAACAATGCCTGTGCTACATTTCATACAATATAATCAGCAACATGCACATTGCTATCTGATTACGCAGAAAAGATACACATCTGTCAACTGCTTTACATAATCCAAAGGCATATTGGCACCAACAAATAAGAGAAATTTGCATATATGACGAACATCAGGAAATGTATGTATTGCAGTAATCAGTATTTACATATAGAGATACACAATTACAATACACAATTCCTACAGGTTTCCCCTCACCGATGCTGCTGCTTGCTGTTTAAGCATTATGGAGCTCGTATTGTTTGTTTTTGAACCTGTCATCCAGGTCAGAGGTCATACTGTATATCCCAGCGGTAGATCAAGGCAACTGGATTATAGGTGTTGATTCATGAAAAGCATTTTTACCACGCATTGGTCTGGCTTCTTCATGTCGGTGTCATTACACACTACACTACACACACTACACACCTCAGATGTGACTCACTGGGTTTACATGAGAGTCTTGGTACTAGAAAGAGCGCTTTTTCGAGGAAACACTCTTTTGACTCACGACAAATGGAACTATTTTATACAGATGCTTTGAAGGAGAAGTTACATCAGCCATCTATGGTGTGCTAAGGCATCCTTAAAACAGAGGAGGTGGGCTGCAACCTCATCACTTGCAGAGCAGTTTGTGACCTAAGGAGTCGCCTGGCTTTGCTGGTTTATTGCTCATAATTGACTCAGAATTGTAGACAGTGAGTGAGCTGTTCAATTTCTGCAGCAAGTCTAGTTTAGTAGCTTTGAACAGCTACTGTCAGATTTTGCACACTGGACTTTTTCTCTGATTACATCATAGAGATGGAAATAGTTTTAATTAGAAAGTAAGTTTATCACTTTGTAACTCCATCTGCATGTCCTGTCTCTACGTGGGACATCTGAAGTTTTCTCCGGGACAAACATAATGAGCTTGTCAACTCAGTGAAGAAACATCTGCCTCCTCCTCTTGTACTGTGTGTGCATTTTCTGTCACTTCTGCTTCAAAGACCAGGGTGGCTAATTAGGCCACTGTGTGTGCTCTGTGTTTAGTCACCCATCACATTCAACAATGGACAGGCTGCCCAGAAAATAATGATCTTTTCATAGTCAGCTATGTGGTGTGAGATGAATAATTGGTTCTCAATTAATAGAGACACCCTGTTAAGATCAATACAGGATGCAGGTTAGACCCGAGCAGGTAGAATCAGAGAGTTAGCACCTTAAATATTCTCCACAAGGCGTGTATGTTTGCTGAACCTTGGCATTTCCATCAATGAACTCATAATTCTGCCTTTTCAAACAAACTTGCAAACTTTTGAGCTGACACTTACCACGTTCTCTTTACTTAAATACAAGGGAAAGTCCTTGGATATGATGGCAGCATATTGCAGAAGAACTTTGTTGATAGTCTGCGGGGGAAGGAGACAGAACACTTTATAATTACGCCTCAATCACAGTCCTTTTATTGAATCTTATTGAATCAGTAGGAGTCAGAGAAAACTTTGAGCAGTCAGAACTTAATAAATAGATAATGTCAAAGAGATAAAATACCCACAAGTCTCTCTTAGATCAATAGCAAACTGTTTAACTGTGCGTTATTTACTCTCCGCAACAGTACTCAGGATTCACTGGGGCAGCTTTTCAAAGAGCCTCACCTTTGCAAAGCGGCACATGAAGTGAGCGAGAGCCTGCGGGTTTGGACACTCCAGCTTCTTGATAATTTCAAAACTCTGGTTGAGTTGCGTGAACACGTCCACCACTGAACAGGAAAATAGGGCATGCTCCGAGGTCTGCTGGAACTGTGGGCAGACAGAGAGGGAAGGAGGGAAAATGGTGAACGACGGATTAAGGAAACAGGGAGGGAAGAAAATTTAGTGAGTGTAAGGAAAAAAAAAGGAAGAGAGCAGAGAGCAAGAGAGAGAGAGAGAGAGAGAGAGAGGAAGAGTGTTTCCACTGTAAGATCTCTCAGTGCCTCCTAATAGTTGTAACTTTATTTAGAACAGTGAAGAAGACGGTCCATTAACAGAATGACTCCATATCTTCATCCGTCACAAAACCACTTACAGCTGGCGATGCTGGCAATTGTGACTGCTGGTGACACCTCTTGCACAAGTGATCTCTCCTGCTGAAGTGTAATGTACTGACTAATAACGCAGACTAAAAAAAGCAAATCTGAACCTCAGACCCATAGGTCATTATTACTTTTTATCAGATGTTTTATTACTTCAATCCTGTCTGGCGTGTCACGTTTTCATTCTGTACTCGGGCACTTCACCCCGTTCATTAGGAGGTGATTCTTCTCCCTCTGAAAAATCTGTCCTTGTGGATATAAAAGCATCGGCCACAAGTGTCTTGGCCGGTTGAATATAAAGCAGAACTTTGAGAGATAATTAAATCACTGTACTCACTCCATCCTTCTTGTCTCTTTCCAGTGCTCCATTGAGGAAATCCATGGCAACGTCCTCATTCTCATCCAGCCACTGAATGACAAACGGCTCAAACCATCTAGAAAGGAATAAAGTCAATTATCACTCCTGGAAGTCACAGTTGGAAGTAATTAAATCACACCCTCCTGCTCACTTCGCCAAACTATTTCACACAAACTCCGTAGTCGGCTTAAAAACTCCTTACGACCACTTTCAAATCTCATGTGTGCGCTTCACATTTTGTCAATTATACACTTGTGGCTTCTTGATTAGGTACATTGTGAAAAGCCCCAGCAGATCTTAGGATAGTTTCTGCCAAGGCAGTTCATGCTGGCGCTGATTTCAGGTTTCAGCGTATCAACAGATTTGACTCGGAGGCAGACAAAGGACAACAGAGGACAGGACATGCCAGGACAGATGAGTCGGGCAAGGAAGCACGTTTGTTAGTAGAATAATAATGCTATTCTGTCTGTTCCACTTTGCCATTTCCTTGTTTAATATAGTGGCCCAGCTTGTCCTCAAAGCAACGAGCATCCCCTCAAAACTGCTTTGTACTCTGTTCTAAGGGCATTTGCAACAGGAGGGAAAGCCAATAAATAAGGAGGGTGGGGCAAGAGAGAGAGGAGACAAACGAAAGGTGGAGGAGGAGAGTGAATGTGTGAGTGATGCACATTCCTCTGGAGGAATCAATCCTGCTGAAGATGGTGTTTGACTGACAGCACCGGGGAGGGAGGGGGTGGTTGGGGGGGAGCCATTACTCTGATAGACTGGCAGGATGGAGGGAAGCGGGCACTGCATTCACCGCTTGCATTCCACACGTTACATTGCAGTTATATTGCACCATGGAGGAAGGGGGCAAGCCAAAACAACAATACATTTTCTTGTCGACTGTAAATTTGTATCTCTTTTGTTTCTTCATCCAAACCCACCACTTTATGATGATTTTCCACAAATCTTGTATCCCTGAATCACACTGAAAACCAGTGCTGGCTACTCAATAGAGGGCACACATGCATGCATCAAAAAAATGCACAATTTTAATTTCAACCTAGAAAAACAGTGTAATCCGCAGTCGCCAGTCAAAAACAAGTAACTTCTATGTTCTATACAGTATATGTTGACAAGCCACTCCTCTGTCCTTTGTATGGGCGGCAGGGAGAATGCCAGTCAACATCCCTTTTGAAATCCTACACACACTTTGGAGTGTGTAGGATTCCAAGCCCAATCCACTGCAGCAGAACTGTCAGGTAGGCGCACATTTGCACGTCCTCGCCAAATAAACATCAAGTAAACAACACTACAGTTTACTCCCACTGGCTCGTTGTCGACTAGGTCATTGTTTGGCCGCTGTAGATCCTAAATGTGTAGGAATGAAGTTGGAATATAAGAAGGAGCTCTGGACTTGGACTTGGCTTTGCAGTGAGTACGAGCCAGAAAGACCACACAAACACACACATATAACTCAAAAGCATGTATACCTTTATGGAAAGTGGTGTTAGATGCATGAGTGGAAAAAGTGTGATTAAACACTTTGAACTGTGACCCTGTTTACTGTGATCCTCTAATCCTACTCAAACCACCAAAGGATCCCTAATCCTTTCTTTCTTCCTTGGATTTACTTATATCTGTGCGTTGCTATAGCTACAGCGGAACAGAAGCCAAGGAGAATATAAGTAAATTAGTATGCTGTAAAAAGCAGCACTGAACGCCGTTCCAGAGGAGAACACACCGAGAGACGCTCCAAATTAAACAACTCCGACCTGACCAGCCTGACCTTGACATTCATCAGTAGTGATTCATCACTCCGGAGATTCCACTCCTCCAGAGTTCAGTGGCAGCCTGCTTTTCACCACTCCAGCCCAGGCTTGGCATCAGACATATCAATGTTGGGCTGGTGCGCAGCTGCTCGGCCATGGAAATCCATTTCATGAAGCAAAAGACGCACAAATACTGGGGATGTTGTTTTCAGAGGCAGTTTGAAAGTATGGTAGGATATTTATGCGCTACTTGCCGGCCTCGCTCGGTGAGTTTGGGTGGTCTGCCGCTTCATGGCTGAGCTGCTGTTGCTTGCGAGACACTTCAACTTCATAATAATAGTACTTATGACAAAAGTAGCATCCAGTGACAGCACCATGTTTAAAGTCACTGAGCTCTTCAGTGTGACCCATTCTACAGCCACTGTTTGTCTATGGAGATTGCATGGCTATGTACTATGTTAGCAATGGGTGTGTCTGAAGCGCCTGAACTCAATATATAGAAGGGGTCCACATAGATTTGGCCATATATTGTAGGGGTACATGCACAATAATAACTTCATTATGTAGCAGGTGAATTTTAGTTGGTCCAAATGTTGGGTCTGCTTCTGGTTCATTGAAATTCACAAGTTAGCAATTGCTCGGTGATGTCCTGGCAACATGTAGCCCATCAACTACAGGAAGCACAAGCCACAAATGCTAAAAACACTCAAAATCTGACTTATCATCAATAAATGGTAAGTTTACAGATCTTAACAAGCCAAAGAAACACAATCAGCACCCAACGCTCAGCAACATTATCTGAAGTTGTTCTGGAGCTGTCAGCCTGCATTGTGATTTGGATCGATGTCATGAAGCAGCTTGTTTGTCGAATTAAAGTCTTTAAGTTTGGCCTCAGCCACAGTCAGAAAAGACAGAACTTTCAACAAGAGTCTTAATGACTTGGTGTGAAATTCTTAAAGCCGATGAGAAGATAAAGGTAGCAGGAATGAGTGGATGTACAAAGCGTTCAACTTATTGAATGACTGAGAGTGAGAGAGAGAGAGGAAGAGAGAGAGATAACAAAGACACTTACAGTGAATATTCAGGTGGAACACCCTTGAAGGCCGGCAGGTCACGGACGTACTCATTATGGAACCATTTGACTTTGAAGTGAAGATTCATGTACTCAGTGCTTTTGCATAGACGATGCTTGTCGTGCTCTGTAATGCAGAATAAAACATGAGAAGCAAATCACATTGACATATTGTTAAAACACTGACACTAACAAAATGTTACAGAAACCCACGCTGCAATGCTTCCTACACTTATGGGTGTGCAAGTATCAAAGGTAAACAATTAAGTTAAACACATTTTATACCCCCACACAGCCAAACACAGCAAGTAAATACGTTTGAGCACATTTCAAGATTTTACCTCTGGCAATTGAGAAACAATGGCTAATGATATGCTTAAGTATTAAACAATGAAGCGAAATTAAATGTTCCTCTGCAAACATTTACATGGAATTTTATTTGTATTTCATCCTCATCTATTCACACATAAATGTAAGCACATATCTTAATGGGCTTTAAACAGACCAGGATAGCAATGGTTGCTGATAATCTGACATGTTGTCACGGCCAATTATGTGTAACCTGGAGCAATCAAATAATTAGCAAATAAAAGTAAGCTTGTGATTAACTCCAGAGATAGCCCTTCAATGACAAATATGCAAATAAGCAGATGCTCTAGTGGTTTAGAATTTCACATCAGCTAACATGGCTGCTGACTCATCGAATACAGTATCTCCACAGGACCCCCTGAAGGAAAGACGGATGATGTAAGGGAGAAAAATAAGTAAAACAGTGAGAAGGATGTGTGGAAAAAGACCAAGGGACAAAACAAGTCAAATATGCTTGCATTTAGAGCTCTGTAAATGAGACAATGAAGGAGAAACAGAGGGGACACATCTGGTTGTTCTGTCCTCAGCTGCACTACAGTACAATTAATGCCAACATGTGAAAATCCCAATCTAAGTCTGTCTGTCAGTCAGACACAGTAATCTGCATATTTAATATAAACCGTGCTACAATCTTCCCCTGAGCTCAGCACAAACACTGTATTTCCCTCGGTTGCCACTACGTTACATCTAATTGTAAATTGTTTTGTGAGACTCTTGTGACGTTTGCTCTATTAGCAGGTGTGAATTGCCGTCCCTGTCAGCTAAATGCACACCGTGTTGTGCACGAAAAACTTACACCAGGTGCCTCTAAGTAGCAAACGATAAATAAAAACACTCACACACACACACATTCACAATGTCTCGCAGATAGACGCTCATACATCAACACAACATCAAAGAGGTGCTTAAATCCATGCTCTGCGCCCTGGCTGTCATGCCTTAATCCCGATAAGGAGTTGGGTGCTTACTGTGATGAATAGTGCAACGCCTGCCACCTGCCAAATCTCATCTGAGGGCCCTGAGGAAAATATCTACATAGAATTAGCATATTTACATGTACCTGCCTATAATGTATTCAAACACAATGCAGGCTTTATTCATTAGGACGAAGATGATTCTGAAGGTTGCAGTCAAATCACAGCAGCCAGCAGCCGATGTGGAAAAGCACGCTCTTAAAACACAAGTTCGACTGTGATTAATGGAGAATTGTATTATAATGGCAAGGCAAGGCCTTTTAGTGCGTGTGAGTATGTGCGTTTGCGCACACCCACTCGTCTATTTTAAGTGTTAAAAAATGATTTTGAAGAATAATGTGGAAAGTTTTAACACAAAGAAGCCAAAATACAATAGTGGTCTAAAACTTAATTAAAAGTTTTGATAACGGTTTTTAATATCCACAACTGTGAGCCTTTTGTGGGAAAATCCCTCCAGTAATGTACAGAAATTGATGTGTTTTACTGTTCAGAGAGCAGAAAGATAAACAGAGGAAAAAGTCAACAGCGAGCGTGAGTCACCAACGCCACCGTGACAAAAGACGTCCGAATGTCAAAGTGCATCAGAAGAAAATCTAAGGAGAAGCATGCCACAGTAAGTTAGTGTCACTGCCAACACTGACTGGCCCTGCTCTTTGCACGGATCATTGTCAAACACCACAGTCATCACTCAGAAGTCACTAAAATATTTTTTTAAAGCATTTGACAAATTACAATGACTTGTACACACAGCAATGCAAGCTCAAGGGCTTTGTAAATACACACAGGGTGCTGCCTATCAGCAGGTCTCAGGATCAGCCTGTGAAATGGCTATACAGATAATGTGTGTACAAAATTGTTCTCGGCCTTGCATAAAAGGCTCAATATTCACAGTGTGTTATGGTTTTGGAGCTGGATCATTTATCAGACAAAAGGTAAGAGATCAGCATTAAACTACCTAGCTACCCACACACACATATGCACAGAATATACTGTACATGGACACACACAGAGACAATCGCATCTGGTAAATCGTACTGTCTGCATATACACACACACACAAACACACACACACACACACACACACACACACACACACACACACACACACACACACACACTCACACACACACACACACACGCACACACACACACACACACACACACAGTTGCAAAGGAAGCAGATGGAGGTCAGTTGGGAGACAGAAAAGAGGAGGTCAGCAGGTGCTTTGTTTATCGCCCACAGTCAGGCATGGCTTGTGTTTATGTGTGTGTGTGGCCGATATCATTGTCCCATTATTTACTCACTAATTCTCTTCACAAAAACACACACCTATGCAAACATGCTTAAGCATGTGAAATCATTACACAATCACAAACTAATACACTATTACCTATAATGATGCAACAATTACACTGCCAACACTGTGGTGCCGGGTTACAAGTAAATGATGCTCTGAGACAAACACGGGAGGCACAGGTACTGATGATAGGAATATCAGGTGTCCACATTTAGGGCGATGATGTAAAATGATGAAGAAGGTCCATGTCTAGTTATCCAGTTAATAACAATTTGGTGATTCAACACAGACACACACACGCAATTCTTTGACCCTAATCCCATCAAACTGATTCATAATAATGTGTTAATTTTACAGTTTGTGATGTGCAAATTGGCAGTGTTGGACATCCCAAAATGTCCCAAGATATAAAATCACACCGCCTTTGATTTAAATTGACTTCCTCCCAGGACCCGCTGCTGCTCTTTCCATATCTCCATACGCTCTGATGCTCCTCCCTATCTCTCTCCAGCAGTAGAATGTCATGTCTTTTCAACTTGTAGAGTGGCGTTTAAAATGCAGCGTGTTCAATATCAAAAGCTGGGTATTTCTGGTACTGTATACGTGTAATACGGTATGCTTTACCCCCTGGACACCAGTATTACTACCTTAAATTTTGCTGTGGGCCATAATGATTAGCACAGCTGTTTGAATGGAGTAATGTGAGTGGCTGAGAGGACACCTTTCCAGTTTAAATTAACTTCATCCAAGCCTTCTGCACATATGAAGTGTGCATCCACAGTCACTGCCTGACACACATACATGATCGAGTGTTGCTGTTACAACAGCTACCTCCCTATCTGTTGTGCTGCTGGTGGTAAACAGTGTGGGCAGTCCTGAGGGAGGTGTAGGCTCAGGGTCCCTGATGAGGTTGTCATCTTGTCTGAGTCAGCCCATAGGGATGCACACACTCATAGGAGACTCACTCACTCTCTGTGTCATTGATTTAAATGTCATAGACTTTGTGATAAACTGCAGCGATTCGACACTTTTCCCGTCTTCTCATTTGCATTCAGTGCATACATCTGCAGGATTATGAGATGACAGAGACAAAAGGCAGGAGAAGCAGACTTTCAACCAAGGCCAGTGTATAGTCAGTGTATGTGACATAATTCCTTCATCTTCTGACCCAATTCTGTCGAAGGACCTGCAAAGCTACACAGAGGTCTACTGACACGGCTTTACAGTGACACTAGAACCCAGGGACTGCAATAACCGCAACAAACTTGACTCAAACAAGGCATTTAGATATGGTTCATACTGCTGTGAAGCTCTGCAGGGAGACTTTCTTAGCTTACAAAAGACAAACAAATAGTATATTCACATACATCAATGCTTCCTTGCCCTTCAGTGTGTTGTATCAATCAAGATAAACTGGCAAAATACGTCCCAGGGGACCTGAACGCTCCCTTAAATGTGTTATTTATGTATATCTTCAATCAGCTATTTTGATAATGTGCTCAGCGTGAATGTATCTGGAAAATGCTTACGTTTATCTGTGCGTGGAAACTAAAGCATGATTAAGGTTAAGTGGTTATGGTTAGCTGACTACAACCTCTTTAATTTCCTAATCCATCTCTCCCTGATCGCAAAGCGATTTGTAAACCGAATGAGTAGCTACAAAACACTGACAATCAGCATTTATGAAATTTGTCTATATAACAAAATATGAGAGACATTGAACCGGACCTCTGTGCTTTGTAAACTCTGCATCTATCTTTGTCTACGCCAATATAAAAGCCATTGGCTGTTAGGTGAAGTGAAGACAGTAAATGAGAATTTAGTACATTGTGCATTACAGTGTAACGGCTGGAGTGCAGACCAGCGTATTAAAGTTAGCCTGCAGGGCCGCGTGGAGTGTCGTAAACAACGTCTTTCTGAGGAGAAACAGCGCTCTCACGGCTAAGGTACATTAATTGAAATTCAATTACAATATTCTATGGAGTGAAACTGCTCCCACACTGAAGATGAGTTAACGTGGTGCTGCGACGATGGATTTTTAATGTCAAGCGATTAAACAACTATACAGTGCCGGCATATACTATAAAACTCCATCAGGGAGCGTTGACTGAATTGACCCCTGAAGTGTCATCACTTTGCTGTCTCTGGAAAAGACATCTGGTCATAAACATGCCCAGTCACAGTCCAAGGAGCTGTTTTGATTTTTAGTATTGACTCGATCATAAATCTCAAAGGAAATCCCATTTTTAGAAACTCCTCTCTCTCTCTCTCTCTCCCTCTTTTGCCTCCCCTCTGCTTGTATGTGTAAGGCTAAACGCCGGTGCTGCAGAGATTCAGAGCTTTATGACCGGGGATAAAAATCCTTTGCTTACTCTCTTCAGATCTTCCCTCTCTCTCCCTTTAAGCGCTCTAACCTCCCAGTTAGCCCACAATTCTTCCACGCCCCTGCTTTTCCTCTGCGGGGTCATCAGTCATTTGCTCACTTTGATTCCCATTCTTTCCCCTCTCTCTCTCTCTCTCTCTCTGGCTACACTTTGTTTCATGTTTTCTATTTCTTACTTACATCTCCCTCTCTCTCTTTCTCTCGCTCTCTCTCATTACACATAAAGATTTACACACAGATGCTTAAATTAGAAGCATCCATTTCTGGCACGAAAAGCCTCCAAGGAGGATGCAGAGATTTCATTAAGTGATGTGCACGCATATGTAAGCACACAATCACACTCACATTGATTTCTCTTTTATTTGATTTGTCTCTCTTTTACCCACTCGCACAACTGATCATTTGCATCAAATACTTACACACACACACACACACACACACACACACACACACACACACAGACCGACAGACACACATAAATGGGGCAGCGAATCTTAACATCCTGGTCCGTCTCCTTCAGGGTGTCTCGGTCAGCTGCCCTGCCAGATCTGTACGCCTTCTTATGTAAACAGCTCACTCCGAGTTACTTCCACCCGTTTGAGAAACACAACCTGTCTTCCTCTTCCACCTCACCCACAGAAAACTCTTATATTCTGCGTGTGTGCAGCTCTATGTAAATGCATCACTTTTCTGCAGCTTCTACATGCATCCCTATCAACACACACAAAACCCTCTGAGACACCAACACTGGAACTGTTTGCAGAAAGATTCAACCAGTGGAGCCGCATAAGAGCCCCTTGATTAAATATCAGAGTATAGAAAATGTTACGCTGGAGAATTTAAAAACAATAACCTACATCAATTATGAACATTTTTCTTACACAAAGGATCCTAAAACCTCCATAGCGCCCCTTAGCTGCTAATCTTTACCACTGTAAGAGTAATTGCAGAGGGAAACACTGCTTGCTACATGCACAAATGAGAGAGAATTATCTAGCCACTAACAGATGCCAACCATGAAACCTTTAAATGGAAAGCTGTAAATAATTATTAGAGTAATGGAATCCTCTATGGTTTCATTGCTCTCATTTATAGATGACACACAGACACAATATGTTTAGGGAAACTATTTATTCCCTCTTTTATATCTGTCAACCCGCATTATTTTCTTGCCTGACCTCCCACGTGCTTTTGCTCATAACCATACATCACTCCGAGCCCACGCTTTGTATTCACGTGTATAAGAGGCAACGTACAATTCAAATAAAAATAAACTTTATCCAGCAATATAACTTGCAAACGTTATATTGCTGTACATTATAAGACGTAAATTTACCTACTAGGCAGTATGCTCATACAAATTGTCCAATAAAAACACATGTAGACTCAGTAAATGTCCTACATAGCATGTTATGTGAGGGTAACATATGGGGACACACAATAAAAGCCAGCTTTGAAGCGCCTGTCCATTTTATCTGGATTGGTTTTACAATCTGAACAGTAAAAAACATTACAGGATTTACAGTGCACATGCTTGTACTACGCTACTTCTTTTTATTTATGAGTTCTCAAACTCGTCTTCATATAACCATCAGCCTGTTTTTACAAAACCAAAGCCAGAACGCCAACAGCCATTAGGATGAACAACAATGAGCAATAACTCATGTAAAGTATTACAATGAGGGATGTGACAGCCGTGTCCTCCTGGCATGTGTCGCTGTGGGCAACCTGTGATGTACTGACAACACGAGACAGGAAGAGGAAACACAGAAGAAGAGCAAGAGAGGGAGGGGGAGGCTGAGTGCATCCTGCTTTCTTGTCTCCATTTGTAGCATGAAAAAGCCTCAGGCGTCTCACACACACATGCACCCATGAATGCACACACACTGCTGAAACTTAGTGTGAGTCAGTGACACCCTGCATAGTCACGTGGACACACACACACACACACACACACAGCCTCAATGCGAACATGGTTTTACTTATTAATAAGATTGTATCATTACATTTTGTACTTCTATGAGCCAAAATCAGCACTACAAAATATTTATCTTTGCTATTCTTGTGTTTTTCCAATATTTTAGCTTTTGTTTGCAAAATCCTTGCACCTTTTGCAGTTTTCAGAGGATCAAAACGGCATGTAAGAGATTGTGAACACAGGCTTTAAACCTCAACACAAAAAGAAGCTGTGCTGACTCAAGGAAGAGAACAACCTGCAGGTGTGTTTGTGCGTCAGCTGCACACCTCCACAAACCTCTGCTCCATGCACGGGCAGTTCAAAAGACCAATCTCCTCCCCGAATGAGCTGAATCCAATCTCCATGACGCCAACCACAAACCAAGATTGATGCATTATCGCCTAGCTTCCTCAAATTTCAGGTTTTTTTCCTTGATCCAATGATCTACATTTCAAATTCTAATTTAAATGTCACAACTGCAATTTATTCTTAATTTAGTAATTCCACTCAGTCCTATTTTGTGCATTTCATTCACTGCTTTCCATTATAAGATCCTAATGAGTTCACCCACATTTAATTTCCGTACTCCATTGTGCTCACTTATTGTTTCTTGTTCTCATTTTTATTGTTGGGCAGTAAGAAATCCCAAGGTGGAGCTTGTTTTATTCAGATTGCTGTTTATATCCAAAATACGCCCCTAACAAGAATCATTTCCACTCTGACTAACACCTGCTTTATATTTCACTATATTTATCATTGGCATCATTCTATAAACACCAATCTGCACACAGGCATATATTATACAGACAAAGTTGATATACAAGGAAATGGAAGGAAACTAACCATGGTTTTGAGTCTGATCATTTTGTAAAGATGCTACTATCATGTTGTTTCTGTCCAAACCAAGCAAAAATTCACATGTTATCAGGGATTTGATATGTTAATCTCGCCTGGTATGATCCAACCATCTCCTTGCACCTACGTGGATGATGTGTCTCACCTCTCTCAGCGTTAAAGTTCACATTTTAAACGCATCTCATATGTAACACCATTAGGCAACTATAGAATATATATACAGTATGCTGCATGTATCTATGCACATTGTGTATGTGGAGACACTGCAGTTCCCACAGGGTACCTGGTTGCCATAGCAACTCAGGATGGTTTAGAAATGAGAAAGCAGCAGGCGTGAGCTGTGTGGATGAGGATAAATCACACAGAAGCTCTTTAAGTGCTTTTCTGCCTTTTCTCTTAGGATGGGATTGGAGAGAAGCACTCCCAATCCTTGACCTCAATCCGACCACCGGGTTTCTCTAACCACCTCCTCTAAGGCAGTTAAACTTACAAATATGATACCTTCAGATTCACTCAGTAAGGCAATATATCAAATTGTTTAAACGCCAATGGCAAACCTCCACATGCATGTCCTCACCTATATACATGTTGTGCTGACAAGAGTAAATCCGCATGGATACTGACCAGGGTTGTGTACATTTCAACAAAGCTGTAACAAAGTTCTGTTTAAAAAATATGCCTCATTACCGTTTAGAGTTATTGTGGCAAGAATTAGCTGAGTGCAACTTTAAGAATAGAAATTCACACACCATAACCCTTTGTTCTTCAAGCCCGCTGAGTGCGCGCACACACACACACACACACATACACACACACACACACACAAAGCCATTAAACATTCATTCAACCCCTTACTTCCCATTCCATCAACCCTCCTCTACTCATCTCCCTTTTTTTGTTGGGGTTGAGTCAGAGGCCGCCCACCTAAAAAACACAGCCACTTCATTAACCTCCAGGATGTGTTTGCTGCCCTTTGGGAGGCGAGGAGGAGAATGAGGGTGTTAGGATTGAAGTGAAAACCCACAGCAAAGTGGGAACATCTGTCTTCCTGCCAGCAGAGCAGATCCAAGATTTATTGCTTGATCACTGAGAGGCCCTCTGCTGGCTTTGTAACAAGACTTACTCATGTTGACAAAATCTATACTGATACATCTCAGCTAATGGGAATACTAAATGTGAATTATTTTCCGGGTGAATTTTCTGTTTAAATGATGGCAACGTTACTTTGACAGAGCCATGGATTCAGACGGGGAAAGTGGAGAAATTGGGGAAAATACTTTGACAAACACAGTCGTTCTGTTATACCTAACAGGTATAGGAGTTGTTTTTATTGTTATTTATAATGGCAGAGTGCTTGAGCAGGGCAGTTTTCAAGTAAGAGCCTGAGATGGAGTTCACATGTTTGTCACCGCTGCCTTCAGGTACCTGCAGGGACTTAACCAACCAAAGCTGAACACATTCACACACACACTACAACAGCAGATGTGGGTGATAAAATAACCGTTAAAATTGTCTGTTTAATATGATACACCATACAAACGAACAAACTGTTTTATGGACATCTTCATTATAATCACATTAAATCAGTATGTTAATATATTTTTAATATGCCTTCCACTTGGAGTGTATTTTTTATTTCTATTATCAAGTATTTTGTTTATGCTTGATGGCCAAATTATTACACTGTAAACAGATGTTGCATCATCCTTTGGACTCAAAACTACTTTCAGCAGTTTCCTATATGTCCTTATCAAACTATTTGTCGCTATCAAATAGTTTAAATGGCATCTTTCTGATCAAACTCTATCACGAAGACACTGTTTGTGATTGTGCTGAAGTGAAACACTCAAAATGTCCAAGCTTCCACAGCGATCCCTCCCAGTTTGAGAAAAATTGCTTGTTAAGGAACTCCCATCTGTTTTACGTCTCTCCTCCCTGTTTGTACCGCATGACAATACAAAAGCAGTCACAGTGCATTTCACGCTCTATAAAACGGTATCAGTTGAATGAAAACAGAAACCGAAGTCTGAGATACAGAGACACACAACATTAATCTTATCCCTTAACTTCACCATCACATGCCGCAAAGTAATATGAATGAAAACATAAAATTGATCTTAAAGTCCAACACTGTCTGCACTTTGGTTTCTTATCACTTTGATGACATTCGGAACTCCCCAGACTGGGAAACACACCCACAAAAACACAACCCTGTGCATCCCATCTACTCGACTTTTGACTGTGGCATTGATTTGTTGTTTATCTTGATTAAAATACGTTCCAGTCTGTTTATAGTGATCAATAGAGGGAATCAGGGCAGTGTAATCTAGATAGACATTACAGCTGACCGCAGCCAGAAACAGCCGATAAACAACAATGTGACACCATCCGCTAAACAAAAGTCAGATTCACAAAGAGATAATTCTTCACCAGCGATCCAGCCGGTATATGCGCCACATGAGCTCATTAAAATACACTTAGTACACCGACACACACACATACAAGCACAATATATATATCTGTCTGATCCGCAGCACTACTGACCTTCCATAGCGTACTTCATGTCCAGGGCGAAGAGGTTCCACGTGATCTCAGCGCTGATCCTACCCGCGTTCAGCTCTTGTGGAAACCTGGAGGAATTGAAATGGATTCCAATCAGACTCATTTCCTGCATAATGACACGCTCGACTGGATGGCTTGATGGCTTGGCCCCAGTCTGGATCTCTAACAAACGAGTTAACAGATGTGCGCCAAGACATGGCTGGTGAATTTCATAATCTAATAATCGACCCCCTCCTCCGCATCTTCTCAATACCTGGTGAGAGAGAAATGGAATGAAGGAATGCAGCTTTAAGATGCAAAGTGCAGAAGATTAACGGCACGAGAGCAGAGAAAAAGAAGGCGGCAACCAATTTTAGAAAGCAATTTGTTATTTTGAATGTCTATGGATTTCCAGTCAAACATTGAAAGTGTGATGTCAATGGTTTAATTATCTGTGTCTTCAGACAAGAGATGGGAGGACATTTATAGATGAGTTGGGAGGTCACATCCCCGCAAATGTTTTTAAAAGAACACAAATTACTTTGCTTGAACCCAGTGCAGACACCAATGGCACACACGCTCACACACGCGCCCAAACATACCAGAAAAACACACTTGCTTCAATCATTACAACATCTTTTTATTGACAGAGAGAATGAAAACTCAAAGAACTTGTGGGCGGATCTGTGAGTTTTGTTTGCCCCTAGGCGAAAGGATGGAGAAAAAAAAAAAAAAAAAGAATCATCCCACAAACAATTGCGCCTTGTCTCATTTCTGTCGCTCTAAGAATTGTTCTCCCCACTTCGGTCTCTCTCTCTCTCTCTCTTCTGTCTGTTCCTGCTCCCTCATTGTGCTTGCAGCTGAGGAAAACAATGAAGCTCCTCAGCTGTAAAATCGAAGGTGAGATTTGCCACCGCATGGTTTATAATCTTCTTCAGCGGTAGGATATATGCCTTCATAATAAACAATAATATACTATAGCTTAACCTTAAAAAAAAAGCTAAAAAAAGTAAATCAATCCATTTATTATGCATTTATTATTATTATTACCTGCAGCTTGCAGATTTGTAGGTTAGTTTCCCCGGCCTGAGCACCACACTGACGCTTTGTATATGGCCATATCATTATTATTTAAAGGTGACAGCTTAACTCCGCAGTTCATCAAGAAAAAAGACGTCTGAGTAACCTGACCATAGGAGCGCCACGGAAATGGGCATGAATATTGCAAAAATCTGTCATTAGACAGTGTGAGAGAGGGAAAGCTCAAGGCATAAACAGAGGCTTAATAAGCATCGTAAATCAGCGGGAGGAAGGAGAAGCGGAGGAAGGGGGGAGAAGAAATAAACATGAGAGAGACGAGGAGGGAAAATAACATGCTTCATCTTATCACGACTCCCATTTTCTTTGTGTGACGTGATGAGTTCCGTTTCAGTTTTCATTCACATTACCCCAAATGATTTTAAGGACACTTGTCTCACTACAATCCTCACATCCTCTTCATCACTTTCTCTCTTTCTACACACAATATGATAAACAAGGCAACAAATGCGCTCTTCAAATACTAATGGTTCACAGGCGAAGTGTCTCATCTGGGAACCCGAAGATGGATGGATATTATGCCGCTGACACAATGTTCAACAATGCAAGTGTTCCCAACTGCTTAACATAAAATATGGCATAGTGACCAGTTGTACAGCTGGAACAGCAGGAAAGTGTCTGACTAATCGTTCTGATTGGCAGCGACCATCTGTGCTATAATGAAGCCATACTTACTGGTTAATGACTGGAGTGTACGCCGTCCGGTCCTCATCGATGACGGACACCATGAGGGTGATGAGTTTGGGCCAGAAGTCCAGGTTCTTTATCGATGGACCCTGCTCCTCGCGGGGAATGTCCAGCTTCCGGCTCTGGGAAGAGGGAAATCAGGAACGCATAGGAGAAAAGAGTTTAACAGTGTGCTGAGGGTGAAAACAGCAGACGTGGCGATTAGAGAAGTGAATTGAGAAATAATGACCAAGAAAAAATGTCAAAGATGCATGGGCTCAAAGGAGACAAGGAGATGAAGCCAGGGAAGGAAAAGAACAGGGATCTTCCAGCTGTATTAATGTGTTTCTATATTTGGTCTTGCATGGGACATCGTGTTACCTTTCTATTATATTTTAATCTATTTTACTGCTATATTTGCATATTTTTTTACGGAATAGAGCAAATAGGGAGGGACAGGGATGGGCAGCATTGTCACAAACCATCATTCACATAGTGAGGGCAATAAAACTATAAATCAAATTAAAGCTTGGCTGAATGCCACAATTCAGCCCGATTCCCAGTTGTTAAAGGGGGAATATGAGTAAATCAGTTTCTGCAGTGCGATACGTTACAAAGTGTTTCTTGGAAGTGGTCAATGTTGCACAAGTGGGTTTGATGTCTCTTGTAAATGCATCCAGTAACACAAAGCCATAGATCCTGAGTAACCCAGCTCCATTATTGATTAGTCCTTGACATCCACAACATGCTTAGCTCACCTCATTTAAATGTACACATATGTGCAAATACACCTTTAAAGTCTAAACGTTAAACAGTATCTTAAATGGCCTGAATTCGATCTGCGTACAGCTACAAGGGAGAGTGGATATGCATGAATGTGTTTTTTTTACGCGTCCTCTTTCACTGCTACCCATCCAACATGTCTGGTTACATGTCATGATGTCTTCAGGTGAGAGGAGCTCATTCTAACACCACTTATTATTCTGTCTTTGCCATCTGTCTGCACCGTACCAAGGGCGAACACACACAGAGCTCCTCTGGTGAGCAACTACCAGTCACTGTCTCCCTGCCTGCTGGTCCCGCCACAAATAAATACCGCAGAAAGGAAGCGATGTAACACAGTGATAGCAAGGCCACGCAAACAGATAAAAACACAGCTGAGCCATGACAGGAAGCCATGACTACATGGGAACACACACACACACACACACACACACACACACACACACACACTTATAAATACTGACGATGCCAAAAATGATCCGTCACTGTGGACTATAGAGAATGCCCTCCAGCAATAGAGGCTGTTAAACACACTCCGTCATTTTTATATGCAATTCTGGCTGAACCACAGTACAATTTTGATAAACAGAAAAGTGTGTTAAAAATGAAACATTTTCCAATCTGTTATTGAGTAATCCAGGTTGAATTATTTAGCAACCATTGGTTTATTGACTTGAGTGCGATACACAGAGGAAATGCAGGGGAGAGTTAATGTTGGGAATTCATTTTTTTAAAACATCTGTGATAAAAAGGTATGCAGTGGATGTCTCGTAAAAGATCCGACTGAAGGGACAGAATGTAATCTCATAGCAGCAAGGAAACCAAGATATGTCTTTTATCTGATTTGGAGTCTTGTGATGGAAAAAATGAAGTCTATCATTTTGTGTCGCAGGGACATGGAAAATAATTCCCTATGACCTCAGCTCCACACATCATATGGATCAAAAGCTCATGAATTTCTAACTTCGCATATATTTGCGCAAGAATCATGCATTCATGTAAGACTCAGTGAAAATGGCAGCAGGGTGGCAGTTTGAGCTTTACAGTCAACAACAAAGCTCTGTTAGGAATTGGCAATTTCTCAACTCATTGTGTTTACATGTACAGGAGCATACAAATCCTCTATGTGCTGCTATAGGCAAGCAGCACCTATACAATGTATCTATTATGAGCTACAAGGAAGAAGAAAAGGTTGTCATCCAGACACTAAACATTCTGATCATATAGAATTACATAATTGCATCATCTGCATATGCACAATACGTAGGGTCTGAAAGGTCGAGTACAGACGGGCTGATGTGTGCATAAAGGTGATTTTCTGCTAAACTGGAAGCATGAATAATCAACTGAACATCTCAGCAGGAGGCGAGTCACCTAGGTGAAAAATGCACACACTGTATCTCTACGTGTGTGTGTGTGCTTCTGCATGTTTTTATGCATATATGAAGGACAGTGAAGGTGGTTTTGTTCCTGCTAAATTGGATGCAGTATGGATGCCACTTAAATGTAGCATAGACTCCCTTTGCTCATTTGTATTCAACTCAAGTACGAACAAACACATTGTTAAAAGTGATTAAGTAGCCTGCTGCATTTTTACAGTCAACAGCACACCCAAGGGCTTCGATCTCAGTCGCACAAGAGTGGTGGAAACTGTACACAACCAAGAGCGAGGTGCAGTCTCACTCCAGCGCACAGGGCAGCGAGGACACTGGATGCAATACACACACACACTGCATTTGGCTTTCAAGCGCTGAAGAGTAGCTAGAGGTTTATGTTGTGTTTATCGCTCAGCGTCTACGTATGTGGGGAAAAGTCAACATCTCCATACATCCGGCTCATTATCTCCTGTTTCTTGACGTAAATGTCAAGGAGGGACGCGATGTCTCTAAGGGGGCTTCACCGTGGGCCCGAGGCCGAGGCCGAAGCTTTGGAAAAACATTCAAAAGGGTAGTAAATGGGGTTTGTGTGTGTATAAAGTACCAAGGTTAAAGGACTCACAGGCGTATTATATATGTCACAAATATATGTAACAATGCCACGAGTCCTGAACCCCACATGAGGTTGGAAATAAAGAAAGAACTACTAGAGGTCGCAAAAGAATGCTGCACTTACAAAAATAAGAAAAACAACTAAATAAGTAAAGATAAAACAAAATAAAGTACAAACAGCCACATCTTTTATTTAGAGTAAAAGAGGGATTCGGAAGGTGTAGTTGAGACTTTTAAAACCATTCAAGATACAGGAGGACCAAGCAGAGGAGGAAATAAGATACACTGCTTTGATTTGTCTTTCAGCTTCAGCTTTGACGGAGAAAAACATCAGGCTGGTAAAAGTGATAAGAAAGAGCTGTCTGTCCATATTCCAGCCGGTGTTTCAAAAAAGGCTAAAAGGAAAAAAAGATTAAAAAGATATTGGCTGTCCGCGCTGTGACATTCTGCCTCATGAAAGCTTCAATCCAGCCAGGCATCTTCAAACTATCCACCCAGATTACAGCGATAAAGAGATTACAGTGATAAGCTTCAAACCTGCTAACTGCTCAGTCAAAAAACCAGGAACCAGGCTGTCGAGGAAACGCTGATTAGTCCCATCACAGTCGGCCAAATCCATACCTGTACAGATAATCCATACATGTGCCAACAGGCCTGTATTTGATAACGGGGTTAGATAATTTGAATTGCACTTTCGTTCTGCAGAAGCCTTTGACTGAAGTTCTCTCTTTGCTCTTCAAACAGAGAGGAACGTTGACGGTAAAGAGCCTCTCCCTCGGTCTTCAAAGCTCAATTGCTTCTATTCATCTGTGTACTTATGCATTCATATTTAAATAATCTACACTACATTCGGCAAGTGTGTGTGTATGTGTGTGTGTGCTTGCACAGATGCATTTGTAGGTTTGAAGGCATCTCTGCTCTGCGCTCTGATCCCTTCACATGTGGATGAGCCAGAGACATTTATGGATGTTTTTCCTTTTACCTTTTCCTATTATTCCTTCAACAGCTTTCCATTCTACTCTCATCTCTTTTTCCTCTGCTTGGATTAAAAGAGCTGTTAGACTACACACACACACACACAGAAACACCCTTCCCCCCCTCCCTTCCTCTTCCATGGTTCCCAAGTCATTTTAGATACAGGCGGAGGCACAGAGCGTTGCCGTGTTATGCAAGAATCGTCGCCGCGGCGCCAGGCACTTTGCTGCTTTCTTGGCCACCATGTCAACTGTTGTGTCACCACACTCAGTCACTATTTGCGAGTAGAGAAATGGGGTTTTGAATGGGTTCCACCCGCTGTGTCAAATGCTACCTATTTCATAAGAGCATAATAATTCACAGTCACACTGTGGTTCGCTTTGGGGTGAAGCTGATGTCTTTCTCTTGTGTGTTGGAGAAAACACAGATATAAAGGCTATCTATCTACTGCAAACTGTGGCGGAGGGGGATGTAATTAGGAAAAGTGCCTATCTCTCTGGTTGGGTAATTGCTTATAATCCCTCAGGCTGCTTAAACAATGAAACTTATTATTCACGTTACGAGCGAATCACACCCTGTTATGACCCAAAAAGACTTTATTTCCTGAGGTGTGGTGGCCATTCTCTTTGGTTAGCAAACCGTGAAAAGCGTGAATAACACAGCAGCTTGTTGCCTGATTGTTTACTCATGCAAGGCAAACACGGAGGCTCACTAGCACGCGGGAATCCTGGATTCTGACAAATAAATCTCTGGATTTGGTGAATTTGCATGTAATTAGGGTGTGTGTGTGTGACTCCAGAAAGGAGAGAGAGAATACGCCTTCAGATGCTCATGACATGCGTGTGATATCTGCTATATTCTTATAGGAGGAAGCAACAAAGCAAAAGGCTTCCATGCACAGAAGCCTTCTCGTTCTCCATTCCAGCCAGTCATAGGCTCAGCGAGTCACAGGTCCCAGTGACATCACAACAGCAAGATGGATCCATTCATTGATGAGCTGTTTGCCGCCTGATGCTTCACTGTTTCTCCGTGGCTCTACACATCCAGCCAAATAAGCCCAGATTTATAAGGTCAAAACCCATTCATGCAAAGTTTAAAACACTTAAACTGCACATTTTAATGTCTCGCAAAAGCCAGTCACGTACTGCAGCCTACTGATCTCTAGCCATGCTGGGTCAAATTTGTAGTTTCCTGCCACGGTCACACACCTGCGTATGAAGCAGACTGAATCTGATGACAGGTGGACGCTGTGATGTCATGACAGGATGAAGGTCATGAATGGGTTAAATGCATGAGGTGAAGCAGTGACATGTCGGTGACGTTCTCACAAAGTTTGCAGCGACAGTAGAACATCATTGCTTTGATATTAAGGATTTTTTGAAGGACAGTCATCTTTAGATTATGATCAAAATTACTTGAGAGTAAGATTTTATGAAACTGGTGTCTTTTTTAACTATCTAATGTGTCTCTTGGTCATGTAGACGAGGTGAAAAGCCAGAGGAGAAGCTGAGGAGGATCTGGCGGCTGCTTACCTGATCCAGAAGCTGGTTGTACAGCTCGTGACAGTTATCGAAAATGTATTTGTACGTGGAGTCCAGACAGGCTTTCACACAATCCTTCACCACCTGACTGGCCCTGGGTGGACTCTGGAGCTCTTGTACCTATACACACACACACACACACACAGAGACATACACACAGCGTTAGTAAAGAGTTTCCCTATACCTCATAATCTAAGCTAAAAAATGGATATTACTTTACAAAATAATACTCACAACCCAAATCAATTATTCACTGTGTCGCAAATGCATTACCATGCACCACTCAGCAGCAGAGCCATTATAATATCATTTTACATCTTTAAAATATTCATAGTGACATATTTGCTTTCATGTTACCTTTGGTGAATCAGGGTGAGGCTGCTTACATCTCTCATGTATATCAAAATTTACTTCCAGGTCAGATTTGCATTTTTGGTGCATATGCAGTAAGTATAATGTATATTGTATATTGTATATTGCGTAACCCCTCTTAGGGAGAGAAGCGGAGCAGCAGCAGTGTGTGAGCTGCACACTGCATACAGCGACGCACAGAATGCTTGGCCATGGCACAGAATGAAAGCTTTGGTAACTTAAAGTGACAATTTTCATTCCTTTGCTCACAGCTGCCATCTTAGCTATGCTTCAGCGCTCCGGCACCACAACCCTCCTCCACCCTACACACACACACACACACACACACGCATTCTCCTACCAATGGAGATCTGAGTGAAGCCAAGCTTTTTATATAGCAGGAGACAACTAGACATACAGCCTTGCCTGTTGGGAGGCAGGAGCGGGAGAGGAAACAAGACAGAGCTGGGAGCATAAAACATGGAGGATTACTGTGTAGTAGACAAGTCAACAGACAAGTCATGTCACGTTTATATGTATGGGACAATATCGTGGACAATATCTCAAAGGGCCTTACAGGGCGACATTTCAACGGTTCCTGACCAAGGCATAATAGCAAACCAAAGAAGACAGGGAAACACACCCAAATACAAGTAAGAGGGAGGAAGAAGGAGGAGGAGGCGAGTTAAACAGGCAGAGTGCAAAAAGAGCCGAGGGTGGGAGAAGAAACACGTTACAAGGAGTCTGGAGAGATGTAATAAAGCAGGAAAACAGGATACATGAACCACTTGGAGCCCTGAGCCAGTAAAAGGATTTCGCCAGGGATGTGGTCATATGAATCATAAAGTCAGCGAGAAAGAGAGAGAGAGAGAGAGAGAGATAGAGAGAGAGAGAGAGACTAAACAAATGACGCCTCACTCACTTGGACAAATTGCACTCTCGCAATCTCCCAGTCAAGACATTGTATGACAGCAAATCATTTGGTTTTGAATGATCAGTGGCGTTAAAGGGGGCATGTTTTCAGGAATTATGTGTCAAAATTGATTTCACCTAAATGAAAAGTACCTGAAATCAATCTGAGTTTATGTTTAGAACTGATTGTGGGGCGAGTTTATGGCGATGTGACCCACAGTGAAGGTGGCGTCAATGAAAAGCAGCTGCCTTTCCTCTCTGACTGACAGAGACCCATAAAAGTAAGGTTGACATGTTGTAATGAAAAGTAAAATGTGAGACGGGAGGACATTCGAACAAATCAAGTCTGTGTCTGAACACGGACAGAGCTGCAGATTGTGTAACCTCCCTGACTGAGACGTGACACACACGGGACACATGAATATGTACATTTGCAATCTCACATTACATCTTAATGGATTTTAGGCGCCATAATCTGCCAAACTTCTTCCCTCGGCCACGAAACACACACAAGCAGACACACACAGTCGCTACCTTCATCCTGAAGAACGTGATACTGGTGAGCAGATCAACTGTGGACTTGAGATCTTGGAGACGCTCCGGGTTGCCTGCAGGGAAGTTATCCTAGAAAGAGAGAGAGGGAGGAAGAGAGAGAGAGACATTAGGGAAGGAGGTGTCGAGTTGAAAAGGAGCTTTTTAACGTCACACCGGCCAAACCTGCCCACCCATCAGCCGCGTCACGTTGCTCAGGAAAAAACATTGAAATTGATTACAGAGCGGCACCCAGCAATCATAACTAAATGACTCTCTGTCTAATCGTTTAGTGGACAGGGGAGGTCTCCACTGATGAGAACCTCTATTTCAGGGCCATGAAGTCATCAGGCAGTGCAGAGCAGCGTGACGGGGGAGCATATAAAGCCTGACAGCCCTGAGGCAAGGCATCACCGCACCATACATTATCCTATTTCTCCTACTCTCTCTGTGTCTGTGTGTGTGTGTGTGTGTGTGTGTGTGTGTGTGTGTGTGTGCTCTGATTTGCTTGCTTTCTATCACCCTCGACCCTGTGTCAATGACTGATCTGTCGTAGCCTTAAGGTCTGACAAACACAAGCACGTAACGGCTGGTGAGGAAGAAGCAACACCTTTTGGACATGAGAAGCGAGGATGTTTTGTTGTTTTATTGAACTGATAAAGGATTCAAGACGACCGACTTCTGAAGATTCAAGCACAGAAACACAAAAACAGACATGAAATTGGTTTAACGTAGGAAATATAAATAACATGTTTTTCGCTGTGTTCTTTGGCGCGGCTTGCTTCAAAGGCAGTCTGCTCACTGTTGCTTTTACATCTCTGGACTGTGATTAATATGATTGCTTGTAATTTCCAGGTGAAAATCTTGCCAAACTGAAACCGCCTCGGGCAAACGATGTCAAGATTATTCCTGAACGACCAAATGTGGATCACTGCCAATGAATCAAGCAAAACAAACACTGTGTTACGCCTCAGATATTCCAAAACAACTTTTTGTATTGTTTTTGTTGTTTCTATGTGATTGAAGAACCTCTATCCAACACCCTGTCATGTCCAATCCCACCACACTCCTACGAATCTACAACCTTGAACTACCGCGGAAGAAAAAGCGAAGGTATTGATCCCAGGAGCGCCACAAGTCACAACTTTCACTTCGGTGCTGTCATAGAAATCTGTCTTACAATGAGCTCACATGCATGTGACCGTGAGGAGAATAAAAGGCAGAGAAGAAGATGGATGTGGATGATGAATGATACTTTCTTATGTCTGTAACCTTCAAACACAGTGTAGCCATCAGTCCCTTGGTGATTCTATACAAAACCATAAAATCTCCTCACTGGAAGTTACCAGAAAATCAACTCAAATAAATGTTGCTTGGAATTTATTCATACCAGCTGTCGTTGATTATAAAGTCTTCATTATAATCACATTGTCAACTGAATATTTTAATTTATTCAATGAATGTGGAATCGATGGGAGAGCGAAAAGGCAAATGAATATTGTTACAATATTGCATCATGCGCTTCCTTTCCAATTCCAAACACATAAGCACTTTTACACAGAAGAGGAATATAATCCTTTGTTTTTAAAGTTGAATAATTCATTACATTTGCAAATAAAATCACTTGTAAAATATCATATGAATTACTAAATGACTGTCCAGAGTGCATTCTCTGGCAAACAAGCAGAAAAATGTATGATTGGGAATCTTGCTGTTTTTTGATACTCACACACACACACACACACACACACACACACAAACACACACACAAACACACACGCACACACGCACGCACACGCGCACTCACGCACACACACACACACACACACACTAAACAGCAGTTGCAGAGGAGGAACAACCAAAAACGAATAAACAAATAAACTGCTGTCTCCATACAAAATGTTCTAATCTCAGTAATCAGATTTTTGGCAAACAGTTTTGACTGCAGGTGGCAGATCGGTTTGTGTCTGAGAATCTCCTTTGAAAAAACAGCGAGACATTGCAGAACTGTTAGTGAAACACAACCTTGTTTTATTCTGTACTGAGTTCATGAAATCAGGAGCTTACCATGTTCAGACTTTGATACAGCTTGTATTGTGATTTAAAGTCCTGTGATTAGTAAATTGTTTACAGCTTAGTCATGACTTCAGCTTCCAAGAGTCCTCAGTAAGTTGTCTGTTTATACCACAGCCCAGTATTTACCAAGTTGTTTGTTCCTCAGGGCAACTGCCCGGAGATAATGCGCATCACCAAGCTAGCGACTGCATGTTTTAGCTGTAAATGTGTGTGTACTGTTATTTAAATTTCAGGGAGGTTTCTCCATTCTTACCTATGACGCACATGTAAAAGCCATTACGCTGCTCTTACAGGTGTTGCAGGAAACCACAGTAAATTACCTCATTCAAGCTGATTGCAGATAAGTGCAATAGAGTGATAAGAGCTCTCTATAAGTCACCTCTGTGTTCCATTTAACCTCTGGGCTGTTTGTTGCCATTTGATTTCATGTTCTAGCATATTAGATTGTCTTAGCTGCATGGTTTCTGTGATGATGTATTAAAATAATTTGCGAAATTCCATCAGACATAAGCAGCTGTACAGGCAGCAGTGGCTCAGTCCATAGGGGACTCTGCTTGGGAACTGGAGGGTGGCTGGTTCGAGTCCCCTGTAGACCAAAAGTGTGGATTGGCAGCTGGCAGCCAAAGAGTTGCCAGTTTGCCTCCAGGCCGCTGCCGAGGTTCCCTTGAGCGAAGGCACCGAACCTTCTGTGTGGAATTTGCATTGTGTGACACATGTTTGTATAAAAACTGCATGAGAAATGTAAAAAGCTGGTAAGAGTGAAGAGTAATTTCTCCACTCTGAAATAAGAATATGGGTCTTCTTCTTCTTTCCCTATGCATTAGGATAAAAAATTATGACCTCCTGGAACAATATTTTCTTTTTAAGGACATTTTCAATAAAATCTGCCCTCCCCATACGTTGCGAATGGCAGGCTTACATCTTGCCAGACAGTCCCCGTTCTCCTCTTCATCCTCAAAGTCATGTAAAGGAGTCTTTGCTCACTTAGACAGAATTAATGTCACAGTGATGACTGTAGTGCTGTTTTAGTCTTATCCGGTCAAAGACGAGTCACTATCAAAATGTATATGCCTGTAGCAGCAGATTAATTGATCAAAGTCCATCATCTTTACTCCCGACAACGTACAGCTGAAGTTGCAGTTATGTATAATGCAGTGCACCAAGTCTGCATATGTCAAATGTTTCTACTGTGATTCAGTTACGCTTTAGATTACAGGCATTTTAATGTTAAACATGGGTTCTGGATCAAGTGGAAGTGATCTGATCTTCAGCACCATGGACAGCTCCCCTTAAGGCCCCTCTATGCTGATTTAGAGAATTGAGGAGAAAATACAGAAATGCATTTAACATCTGGTATCAATTATCAGGAGACAGATCTCATCTTTTTAAAACCATTAAAAAAAAATGTTTCACAGAAAAAAATGTATTCAAACAATATAATTAATAATGTCTATAAATGTCATATTAGTACTTAAATGGTTCCTGCTGTTTCATTTGAGCTGTGAATGTTTTAAAGACGCCAACTCCAAGGATTAGAGATAATATGATAATACATTATGTTAATTTAAATAAAAGCCTAAAACATAAAGCTGCTGTCTCCATCTTCACTCAACATGTGCAGTTAATGAAGCTCATATCAGCTCTGTTAGTCGTCAGGCTGCTGTTAGTCTTTATGAATATCAATGTTTTGTTTCATGTCCGCATAACTTTCTCTGGGAATGTCGCTTTACATATTTCATTTTGACTCTGGTTTATAATACTCTGCCCTTTCATTAACATAATCCTTCTCTCATCAAGGTTGGCAACATATCTTTATAATCCATTGTAGTCCGCAAAAGGTGAGGCTGGTTTTGTCTCCTCTGCTTGTCTGTTAAGGGTTTTAAAGGGCAAACTCTGCTCTGGATTATGTGGATTTTCTTCAGCCTCTGTAACAATGCAGATCCAGCTTTGTCATCTCTTAGTTTCCTCTACCAGAAATGAGAAAGTCTCTTTTGACAGAATGTGGCATATGGCAGCAAGTAAACATAAGACGACGATTTCTTTTCATTGTTTTTTTAAAGTTTAAAACTTATTGCATATGAGCTGTTTTCGCTCTGTTTGTCTCAAAAATGATCATATAACTGGATGCTTATTGTATTGCCAGATGCCTTCTTCAATAAAAAACTCAAACCGTATTACATATAAGCTACTACAGTAAGCTCTGTCCTCTGCACTGAAGGAGAACGCAGGAAGCACTACACCACCTGAAGCAACAAATGGTTGTTTGTATAAAGTAACCTTTTCTCTGAAGGGATAACGCTGCACTGAGATCCATTTTAAAACGCAACACAAAACTCCCAGAGGTGCTTACTGAACAAACACTGCTTTATATCAAACTGTCCAAACTAAACCAACAGCCTGGATCCCTTACAACACACACGGATTACTGAATATTTATGTCCAGCGTAGGGAAAACCTGTGCGGCCCAGCTGGGACATAGACCCTCTACATAGTGTCAGTCTGTGTCACCACTGCTAGACTAAACTTTAAGGGGAAGAAATGCATGGGTGGCAAAATTTAGAATGGCAGCTGTACTCCCTCTCTGCTGATTCAAGCCCTTTGTTTTACAAAAGCAACCTTAATCTCCCTCAGAATGTCATTATAGGTAAATCCATACAGTGAGCAGGCACAGCAGCCAGATCTGAATCTTATTACTGTCCAAAAGTGGCAGGCTGGCTCTGTGGGACGGGAAGAAAAGAGAGAGCATCAAATATGTGTGTCTGTGTGTGTGTGTGTGTGTGTGTGTGTGTGTGTGTGTGTGTGTGTGTGTGTGTGTGTGTGTGTGTGTGTGTGTGTGTGTGTGTGTGAACTGTCGGCCTGTGTGGCAGGCTTGACAAGAGAGCAGCAGGGCATTTCTGGCAGGTGAAGCCAATGTGATACGCTGTGACTGCTCTCGACGCATGTGTCATCACCGGGCAGCCGGGCCATCCGACAATAAAAGAGGCCATCTCTCTTTCACTTAACCCTCTCATGCCTCCTTCATCACCCTCCCTCCAAAGCTTCCTTCCTTTTGTTTCTTCATCAATCGCTCTTTCCCGCTTACCTCTCCTCTCTAGCCAAGACCACTCTCTCATGCTCTGTATCAAAATCCCTCTTTTTTCATCCCATTACCTCATTTCATCTTTCTATTGCCTTTCCAAGCCCCTTTTATCCTCTTTCCCTCTCTCTATTCGTCTCTATCCTCCCCGTGCCACACAGGGAGCTGTAACAAAGAGCAGGAGGACTAAAGCTATCACCCATTCAGCCGACACACTGCCTCTGGTGTCACTTTAAAGGTGACTAAGGGTCAACTGTCAGTTACAGTTCACCATGTAATGCCACCAGCTGGCATGAAGTGTGTCTCAGGTGCACACGTTTTTTTGAAACACATTATGCATGGAGACATTGTATTGACTTGCACTCATTCCCTGGAGGATTTACCCGAGTCACAGCCACAACTGCTTCACGTCTAAACCAAACCCTTAATGTCACTTAATGTCATTCTAATTCAAAGCACAAGATACAATACCTAATACGATCACACATACACACACACAGAGAAACGTGACCCTACATACACACATGGGTATTTGTAAACAGCCCCAAGAAGAGTTAGTGGTTTGTGTGTATGTTTGCATGTGTGTATAACAGGATTAGCACTCCTCGGCTTCTGCTGGGTGACCATGTATGTCATGATTTCAATCTCCCTGAGTAGAATACTGCTGCACCTTTAGTGGCCTGGGAGTGACAGATGGCATTCTGAGATGATTCTGTGAGCAAGCTTCCTCCCAAACACACACATATGTTTTAAATTACTTACTGAAAACGTGCCACTTGCTGAATTAAAGATAGTTTGGGTTATTTTTAATGCATTTGTATGTAGCATCAGCAACATCATATGCAGTTCCATTCACTTACCAGAAGGTGGTAGAACAAATTAAGTAGATGTGAACCTGCTTATTGCCTATCGTGTCTAACAATACTTCCAAAAGGAATTATCAAATATATGAGGAACTGAGTCACTGACTACTTTTCTTTGCTTTTTACAGTGAGAAGCTTTATAGCAAACAAATAGCAAGCAAAGCACTGATCATTTCATGTGAGCGATAAATTGCCTGAAGCTTTACAGGGTGTTCTGAAGAGTACAGCCAAGAGGGAATTCTGCCACAAAACTCATTTGGGAAGTGCATTTTGGGAAATCAGAAATCCCCAATTTGACTAAGTGCTCTAATCACAAAACAATCCCGATGACGTATTGACGACGTATTGATGACGTCTTGATGACGTGGTTGCACACTGCAGATATTGGCACGGACAATATACATAAATACAGGACATCTCGACAGGGAAGAGATGACCCTATGTCTGAAATTACTACTCACAAGGAGGGAAAAAGCCACTGTGATGTTGCTAATATGGACATAAATCTGTGTGACAAGAGGAAAAACAAGCAGACAATGGAGTAGTTGAGATTTAGATGCTTTCATGCATATGGATTCACATTCTAGTAGCGTTCTGTGTTAAGGGTCCCCATCTCTATTTAATCTTGTAATTTTAGCACGGAAAAACTCTGTATTTGCTCTGTCTGTCTGTCTGTCTGTCTGTCTGTCTGTCTGTCAGGAAAAGAACCTAGTATCTATTAAAATCCTCCCATTGTGCTCTGTGAAACCATTTGTGAATGCACAGTAAAGCTGGTCAGTGTGTTTTCATAAGCCCCGACTCTCATTTCCACGTTCACACTCTGCACCACGTGCACATCAAATAATAACATGTGGGTGCAGCAAATTTGTCACTTGAGTAAACAGTTGTGTGAGGACAAACGACCTCTGACACCAACGACAGCAGGTGTGTTTCCTAATAAAGCATCAAAATGGGACAGCTTGATCTTTAGACCAGCTGGACCTGCTCAATGAGAAGATGTTTGGAATAAAGCACAATCAGGTTTATAGTTAGTGATCTATCTATACATAATAATAATCTTTGCATGGAGTTGAAGTGGATTGAGTGAAGTTAAGTGGATGTGAACAGAGCTGTTTAAAGTGCTTCTTGCTGTGCTGCGTAAAAACCTCGACTCTGGTGGGACTCGAACCCACAACCTTTGAATTACTCTTCATGTGTTTGACTAGAAGTCCAATGCGCTATCCGTTGCGCCACAGAGCCATGTGTCCTCTACTGCATGTATGCATCAATATGTCCATGTATGTAACTATCCATCTATGATAACAATAAGGAAAGGAAACTACCACATGTTATAATGGATGGGGAAACTGAAATGGTTAGAACAGAGCAGCTTAAAGCTTTCTTGCTGTACTTTGCTGCCCAAAAACCTTGACTCTGGTGGGACTCGAACCCACAACCTTTGAATCACTTTTCTTGTGTGAAGTCTCTTGACTAGAAGTCCAACGCGCTATCCATTGCGCCACAGAGCCATATGTCTGTCTGCCTGCCTGTCTGTCTGTCTGTCTGTCTGTCTGTCTGTCTGTCTGTCTGCCTGCCTGCCTGCCTGCCTGCCTGTCTGCCTGCCTGTCTGTCTGTCTGTCTGTCTGTCTGCCTGCCTGCCTTTGTCTGTCTGCCTGCCTGCCTGCCTGCCTGCCTGCCTGCCTGCCTGCCTGCCTGCCTGTCTGTCTGTAATTCAGCATTAGCGGCACAGATGTATTGTTCTTGACGCTGCAACACGCAGTTCCACTCGTCTCAGTCTCACTCACAGTTACCAAGGGCACACACTGACTTATCGTATACCTAACTGTCACACTCTATTGTTGCTGGAACGATATGTACCTAACCAGAAGGCACATTTTCATTTTAGCTCTACTATCAGCTATTAATTTGTTCACCCTCAACAACACGCATTCTGTGTAATTACATTCTGTCTTATTTAGATGAAGGGCACAAAGCACAGGAAAGTATAAAACACAGGTTTAAACGTGCCCAAGCAATAAGAAGATCCAGTCGATAAAGCACTTATGAAGGAGGGGCAAACACACAGCTGGCAATAACAACAAAGTGCAAATGGATTGGATCTCTAAGCCAGATATAGTAAGCACATCAACAGAGCCGACCAGGCAGGCAGCTTCTTAGATGGCCACACTTCTGTCAAAACTGCATGGCCAAATGGAATCCAAGCACAATACGGTGTTTACCGTAACTTAAAGGATGCAGATACTATACATAGCAAACTATTGGCATAATCCCATCATATCATCATAGACCGACAGACAAACACATCCTTGATCTTAGCTCACCACGCAAAATGTTCACACTTACTCGATACTTGGAGAGGTCGATCCTCAGCGAGTTATGCAGCTGGTCCAGCAGTTTGACAAACTTCTCCCTCTGTTAGGGTCAGAAATGCATAATTCACTCCAGATTGTCACCAAAGGCAAAACATTGTGTACAAGAATTTACAACACTGAGTGGTCGGTTCCATTGCTATGCATTGCAGTGACTCATTTTGACTTCCTGGAACAACATTAAGTGATTAGGCTGTATTGCCAGACTGGGCTTAGTGCCTGGAAATATTATTCAATGGCTGGCAGCATTAACTTATTAAATGCTCAGTCAGATTGTGCCTGCAACCTCCGAGATTTTGTTGATTTGGTTTCTGTCTTACAACTCAGTTTAGACATAAAAAAGTACAAAAGGGACAGATATCAATAGTTGATGCTGCACGAGTACTTTGTACATGAAAGTTGTGAGTGTGTATTCTGTGGAATAGTAACAAACATTTCATCTGGTAATTGGTCAATCAATCAATTAATCAACTGAAAACAATTTCTTTATTTTGACAGCTGTGTGTCCACATTTTGTATTACATCACCTTTTTTCACATCTTTTTTATAGTACCTCAAATATCAAAGACATGATGAGTAATGGCGCACATACCCCAAAGTTGGATGCAGCAAATCGATCAGAAGCAGATGCGGTGGTTGTTGTGGTGGTGGTGGTGTGGGCGAAGTAGGCATTGATGTTGGCGAGCAGGTTACTCATCACTGCCGGCACACCAGGACACATGTATTTGGCGGATAGACAGGAGAAATGCCTGCAGAGGAGGATACGCAGCCATTATCCCACTTGGCTATATGCATGAGAGGAGGAGCCGTGAACATTTTGGTGAGCCATAGATATAAAATCTCGGCCAAGGATCAATAGGCAATCACTGGGGAAAACATTCCTGTGACCACAAGGCTGTTAAATTGAAACCCCTGACCAGAGAGAAATTTTTAAGGCAGAGAAAATGATTTGGTAATGCTCTGTCTTCCTTTATCAGTGTTTTTATCCTGCCTTGGTGTAATCCGCTATAGCTAGAGAGAAATCCATCCATGTGAAACAGGGTAAAGTAAGTAAAGTGCAGGAAAAGTAAGTTTTAAACATATGGTGTGCAATTAAACTTGGATGTACTTTTTCTCATTGCAGTCACTTACATAAAAATATCCACCACCCTCCATACATTGATTAGCACTGCTGTGACCACACAGTAAAATGAAATCATGCAGGCGTACTGCAGAACAGTACTTCTTCATCATTTTCACCTTCTGGCTCCTGAAATGAATAACACATTTTTAATGATTAAGCAATTCTGTGGCAGGAGTAAGTGTACAAGTAACTCATTGCTGCATGTAACTTGTGTAATAAAAAAAATGTCTACATGAGTATATCCACACCAAAGATGCCATAAATCAAAGCAGCGTAAACTATAATATTACAGATACTGTTGACGCAAGTGTGATGCAATATTCTGCAATATAATAGTCTAGTAATAAAAACTATTGTCTCAGAAACGACCATAGAGTTGAATAGAGACCCCTTTGGCACTGTAAACTACAAATGAAGTTCACAAAAGGAGCATCTCTGCAGAGTGATAAACTGATAATAAATCAGAGGTAACTGTTGGCCACTGCGGCCTGAGAGAGGAGCATCACAACTAAGTGTGTAAAACTGTTCATTTTTTATAGAAACTCCAGAAAGTTAGGCATTAGAAATCTGCTGGGCATCTTGAATAGACTATACCTAAGATAGTGTTAAGGCTCAAACCAAAGTGAGAGCGAGAGTGAGAGTATTTGTGTCTTAGAATATAAGCCATGGAACGTTTGAAACCAAAGATGAACTCACACAAATTATTCAAAATCATAGACACTCAAATCCAACAGCTTAGTTGTTCTAAGTTGAGCAATGTGCTTTTCCTATCAGAGAGAGACTGGCAGAGTCGAATATGAATACACCACTGCTCAATAACACCAATGATGGAATCATCAATACCGACATAAATTCTAAATGAACAATGAAACCACTTCAGTGTATCTTAATTGTTTCCTGTTTGCATCTACAGATGAAGTCATCCCATATCTACCCTACACAAACCTGATTTCAACACAACATAGTGAGTGGCTCTACAGAGACAAAAAATGTGAATAACAACTCCAATCAAAAAGATCAACCTTTCTCTCAACACACAACAGATCTGCAACATTACCACCTAGCAGTGAGTCAGAGTTGCAGCGTGGTTGGGGCAGAGACGTCTATCTGAGCGACGAGCATATGGTCTTTTCACACACCATGTGGAAAGCCTCCTCCGTTATTATTCACCGGCATCTATAGTGAGTACCACTAATGGGTGCCAACTCCGTTCACACATAATGAGAGATGAGAATATGGGTATAAAAATATGGTATACAAAAATATAAGTGAATCAATTTGCACATTTACTTTCACGCGGCAGACAATAATTAACAGGACGGCTTCCTTATCAGGCTCTGGATGTAGCCCATAGCAATGCACATCTGGATGAACGAGATGCTTCTCACTGTAAATGTGCCCGCAGCTGAAAATCACGAGAAAGTAGGTTGAAATCTATAAATAATACATTTCAGTCTTCACTCTGAAATGGGTGAATCGACAAATTTCCTTTCACTCCGGTGCATTTTACACTCCGGCATCTGATATACTGTACATTTACTACTGTCAATGCACAGTCTACCTAATTTGCATTGAAATTGACACACATATTCAGTAAGATAGACAAAATGTGGAGTAAATATTTGTGTTCTTACGTCGTATTTTAAAAAAGAAAATCTAATCAATATATCTTTCCATAATGTGACTTCTTCAAAGGAGAGATATGCACCCACACACACACAGAATCACATACATGTTCTCATCAGGAGTTCTATTTAATTACTTGGCTTTCAGCCTCTAAATTACCCAGGAGCACTTGGGGTGAGGCGTGATGCATAGAGTGATGATGGCAGCTGCTGAATTCCCATGGTGCTTTTACAGCTCCATTTCCTGAGCTTATTATCAAAAGGGAATTGCTTCTGCCATTATTAAGAGGCCTATTTTTTAATGCACACCATTTTATGAAACATCTTATATGTACACAGCCACATATTAATTTGTTCTTCCAGACAGGTGTGAGAAATTAGAAAAAGACAGCAAGAAACAGACAGAAAAATAACAAGGGGCATGTGTGAGAAAAGGTATTGTGTGTGTGAGGGGGGGTGTTTGAAAGCTTGGGGAGAGTCTGGCAGCAGCCATGATTTATGCAGCCAACATGTCAGGAGTGACTGGGAGTCAAGGTTCTGTGATGAAGAGCACAGAAAGCTGCGGCCTTTCATAAATTCCTGATGAATCATAATAACTGCTGGTATGAAAAACTGTAAGCTTAAACAAGGTTCCAGCCTAAAGCGTGCACTCCTCCTGAGGAGGCTGTGATGCGGCCACTTAGCGCTCCGCATGCCTGCACTTACATAAGTGGTAGCCATTCTTCACAAGATGCAATCCACTGTCACATTGTGCAAACAGCCTGTCACCGGGAAACACCGCACTGACCTGCATCACACTGGGCAACAACACCCTACTGTAGATACTGTATGTGCTGTTGTAGCAGGTGTTTATTATTGTAGGATTTTGAAAAATAAATCAAAATTCTAATCCTTCTTTACAAGACTTATACCCTCGCACAGTGTTTGCCCTGAGGCCAGTGTTGCTAAGCAGCGGCTGAATGAGCCATTGGAAGCAGAGTGCTTTTTGCTAAATTTTTAACTATTCAAGCAAATAGCATCCAAACTGGGACATCAAATGCATTTCTCAATGCTTCACCTCAGATATGCACAAGAGAGCGGCAGAATAATGTACATGAAAGCATAAAAGTGAGCTGTGCCTTTCACTCAATTTACATTTAATCTGCGATAGCGGCAGCTCATTACACAGTCTGCGTCTGGGACTGCCCACTAAGTGCATTTTGCAATGGATGGAGGGCTTAGAAGGTGGAGTTCCTTAATGACTTTTTCTCTGTTTTCCTCTACAAGTACAGATTAGAATAAGTTATGCGCTGAGTTCTCAAGGCCTCAGTTACTGTCAATCAATGATTGTCTCTCTGTTTGGCAGAACTAGAGTTATGTGTATTTATTGAAAGTGTAGTAAAAGTTTGTGCTAAAAGAGTCATTCAACAAACTTCTAAAGAAATGTAAAAGACACTTGATTATAAAAGATCCAGACCAATTTGTCTATCATAGGATTAAAATGACAGATCTTTCCACAGGGATTACTTATGTCCTCCCATTCTACAAAGTCTTGTCAAAACCGACAGACTACTTTTTCAGTTGTCTTGTAATTAACAATGAACACATGTGGAGATAGGAGTGAAAGCATAGCGTTGGTGGAGGTAAAGCCTTGTCTGACAGCGGCTCTCACTGGATCGGGTGGCGCAGACACGACTTTGATATCATTAACGTCTCCCTATTCTCCCAGCTAACTGCAGTCAAAACATTAGAACATCGGATATTGCTCTCCAAGAGACTGGAGATGAAGGAGGTTTCAAGATTAATGACCACACAGCCACAGCTCCCTGACCCTTGCTTGTCTGATGCTGTACAATGGTCAGAAGGCACGTTCATGTTTTATTACCGCTCTCAATCCCTCTTTTGAATAAGGGTCTTTTCTGAGGTGCTACAATTCTTATAAATATTTCATTACAGATTCTGAACATATTTTGGCAGTGCAGTCACTCTTTTCTGCCCTCGCTGAGATTTCTAAAGAACAGAGGTTAATTTAAATCCATCTTCCCCACCTCCAATTTTCTTTATAACTGCCTTACATGTCCCTCCGTCCACAACCACGTAGAATTCAAATATCAGCTCTTGTGTGTGTGCGTGAAGGAAAGAGGCCCACACTGAAGGGAAACAATGGACTAAATAACACTGCGGGTCAGATGCATGATGCAGACCCCAGCAGTGGTTACCGGGATATCGACACTCAACACAGCACAACATGATATTTGATAAGTTTGATCAATATTTAATGACTTTAATGTTCGAGGTGGTTTGGGCTGGGTGTGGATGTGCATGTGTGTGTGAAAGAAAGACAGAGAGTGAGAGACTCATTGACTGACCGAGGGTCACTGAGGATAGACACACACACACAGAGAGAGAGAGAGAGAGAGAGAGAGACGCAGGAGTGGTAATGTGTGTCCATGATCAATCTGACCAGGGCAGGTTTTTCCAGGAGACCAGCAATCAATCAATCCATCTTAGGAGCCCGATAGACCTCCGAGCTCCAATTCTGCTGAGGAGACATTTTAACTACTCCTCCTCTCATTTTGCTCTCCTTCCCTCGTCTCCTTCTCTTCTCCACTCTGCCCAATGAGACAATGACAGACGAGCAAGACAAAGGGCCATAGATCAGGGTGGTACTAACGTCATCGCCTGATAGATGGACTCCACTCCGTATCTCATGGCAAACTCGTCCACTATCTCCTGGGACACGTCGTCATAGTAGACCTTCCACGCCTCGTCCCCTTTCACCTGGGGGATCTTCACCACGCCGCTGCTCTTCACCTCCGTCAGGTAGTGGAAGAGGTTCTGTGGGAAGACGCGACAAAACACAACAATGGAGCGAAATGAAACCAATATAAAGTAATGCGTCATCGTGAAACACTTGCAAACGGAGACACCTGCAGAGATGTTTTGACATCTTTCAGTGTGAATTTTGGAAAAACTGTTACTTTCACAGTATGACGTTTCAGCACATTTGATTTTAGAAATAGAACAGTACCAAAACAAATTAGTCAAATTCATGGCTGGTAGAGTTTGTCAGCTCTCCTCATCCTGAGTCATGTTTTGACGGTTACCTCATGTAAACACGTGTACTGGCCATGGGGTGGAACCACATTCTCCTCTCCTTTCATCTCCACGCTGATTTTGAGCCTGATGGCACCAGACACGGCGGATTTGTCAGTCCTCTTATCTGTAACACCCAACAAGGCTCATTTAGTCGTTTCATCAGGGGAAATGACATCAAAAATGATTTCCACGTTCATTAAGGATACATGTGTTGTACTGTCTCATGCAGGAAGGCTAAAGATGACTTAATAATGATTTAAATGTGTGAACCTTGCACATACACATGAGGGCTGCACATCGAAATCGTGATATGAAAATTTGTGTCATTATTAAAACGATGTCCTGAATGCGCTGCATGTGCAAGAGAAGAGGACCACTTCTCTGCTTTATCAATAACATGGACTAATTTAGTGTAACATAATCTTCTTCTTCTTTTCCTTTTGGCTGCTCCCTTCAGGGGTCGCCACAGCAAGTCATCCGTCTCCATCCATCCCTATCCCCTGCATCCTCTTCTCTTACACCAATTAACTTCATATCCTCCTTTACTACATCCATATATCTCCTCTTTGGTCTTCCTCTAGGCCTTCTGCCTGGCAGTTCCCTCCTTAGCATCCTTTTCCCAATAAATTCACTATCCCTCCTCTGTACATGTCCAAACCAGTGTAACATAATACATGAACTATAATATGTTAAAAATCTGTTCATTATATATTAATCACAAACCATTTACAGAACACCATAACGATTAGAAATGGAACTGCCACGTAATAAAATTCCCCAGGATGTGAGCTTTTAGTACAGGAGGACACCTTACTGCTGTCAGGTCACATAAAGATCTGGGAAATCCCAACAAGAAGAAATATTTATAGCTTATGAAAAAAGCTTAGCTTTGTCTCATTCTTCTTGTTAGTTTACACATTTTGGTTTTCTGACATATAAAAAGGTTCCAGCCCAATTGCTTGTTACCACAGGGTCAGTTAGGCAGTGACACCTAATGAGCTTTGCTGTTCCTGTCCTAGCCAGTAAGTAGTTATTCAGTGCACACACACGCACACGCACACACACATATACCTGATGGATCTGAGCGCTAATGGCACAGAGTCGATCTCCAGCTGCTGCCCTTAGCAACAGATATTAAATGGCTTCCCTCTGTGCTCTCTTGCACATACAATTTTATCGCCACTGATTTAAACCGAACAAAATGCACTGCAGACGGTCGGCGAAAAGACAGACAAGTGAAAAAAAAATTAAAATTACAACAATGTGTCAAAAAGACTGAGACAAGTGTTAAAAATGCAAAAGCGCTGAAGAGGAGCTGAAGAGGATTAGAGAGGAGAGCAGCTGAGAGGGTGAACACCCACACTGGCCTGTTTAAACATTCATTGTGAGCAGTTAAAAAGGCATTGAGCAGCAGCACGGGGGCAGAGGTCACTATTAGCACAAATGACTTCCTGTATAGCCAGAGAGAGCAAACAAAGAGAGTATCTGCCCGTCACAACATTTCCAACATAAGTGGAAGCTCCCATTGTGCCGCCATTCAAGGCCGAGCAGCACGGTGAGGTACAGGCGGGGACGTAAGGGTGAAAGACCTGAGCCACTGCTGTGTGTGGTGCCTCTGAATCTGATCACTAATGGCAAAACACTCAAAACAGAACCATGTACGAATGTCATGAGAATGCGCAGAAGAACTGGAGGGATAAATGAGGAGAAACGCCTCGGTGAGAAACTGTGATGAACATACCCAGATTGTACCAAACATCCATCTCTCCGCTGAGAGTGCGAACCTCGATAATGGTCTGGCCCAAGAAGTCGTCCGACTCGCGCTTGAAATGTTGCTTCACCCGTGATTTGATGTCGTCGTCTTCGTCCCACACACGAACCTTGATGCGGTCCGTGGCGTTGTGGCATTCACTGCGATTACGTGCGATCAAAACAACAAGCAGAGCAACAGAGCAGTCAGTGACGGATCATCAGGTCAGGATATTCAGTGAAGCAGTCAAACACACACAATCCAAGCGTGAGCATGGGTTCAAACACACTCTCACACACACTCACTCAAACATATGGGGAGCACTTCTGGCCTGGATTCACATGGGAAAATATGAGTCAATGTGGATGCCTTCGATGTGTATGTGGATATGGGTTGTGTGCTTCGACAAGGAAACACTGCACGTCTAATATGAAGTTCATTCTGCATCTCTGCACTTTTACACTCTGTCAGCGAGCACAATCACCATCAAATCATTGGTTTAGAAACAGCTCAAGACTCTTGAACTGTGATATCCCAAATATTCTCGCCAAGTCTGGGCAAAACAAAACATGTAGACAAAGCGGATTTCTGTGTCTTCTGTTGCAGTCACTGGTGTGTCAAAAGTTGCTCATGCCTACAATTTGTAAGTTAAACTGATGCGATTCATAAATATGACGCCACACATAACTGACTTTCCATAGTATTTCAGCAGTTTTGCTTCTCTGCAGAAACGTTGTCATCTGCCTACTCATACCGAAGATTGAGAGCCCCTGCAGGAGAGTGACTGTGGTATTTCTCTATCAATTCACGCCAAGGATTACCCCAGGAAGCTTTACAACGTAAAATCTCTCCTCACTCTTTGTCCCCCTCGTGCCTCAGTGCAGCCGACAGAGGATCCACAGTAATGGCACAGCTAAATAGAGCAGAGGTGGCCAAAGCACTTAGCCTCAGACAGGGTCAGAATGTTCGGTCCTGGAATTAAAACTGACAGATTAGATTTTACGCTAATGACATCTTGGGTGTGACAGCCAGAGAAACAGTATCTGCAGTATTTTTTCAAATAATCCCCTTCCTGGGTGAAGTGGCGGTTGCTGCAGTCAGGGCTTTGCTCTCTGCCAGGCACACAGTAATGTATCGCACTATTAATCTACATTACTTTAGTAATGGGAAAGAGCTTTATTATAGCCACCATCGGAGTCTCATTACAGGTAAGAAGGTAAGCCTGTAACTGCCATCGGACACACAGACACACACCTTCTCTTACTGTTAAATTTACTCAGGCATTTAAATTAGAGACGTATATTTAAATTAGCAGAAACAAATTGTTATAAAACTTGGAACCAACAGGGCAATTCATGTTTGTAACTGATCAGTTTAGACATGAATCAAGAATGTGTTGTAGTTGTTTAATTCATCATAGCACACTCACTTAACAGTTGTGTAATGGTGTAGCTCTGCGCCCCACACTTTGAGAACCACTGCATTAAGGTATTATCTGAAAGTCAGGACAGTTTACCGTGGGGCATTGTGTGAACTGGCCAAATGCAGTAATCCTCATCCATCTGGTGTTACAACTGTAGCAAACAACTCCTTGAAACTATGATCTTGCACCCAAGTCTGGGGTCTCATTTTGATTGTTTTTACTTATTTGTCTTGTACTTAATGATTGCATGTTGTCTGTTAGATGTGTTGCAGAGCAGGCCAGCATTGCTTGAACAGATGAGCTTCCTGCTCAGCCAAGAACATTAAAGTGAGAGCCAAATTTGACAGAATATCTTCAATTTAATAATGTCTCGAGATTGTCTTGGAATAGATTATTCCTGATCTTGGCAGGGGGATTATCTTGTTGGGAAGCTGGAGGTCAAGTAATGAAAGAATACTCACAAGTAGAACTTCTCATCCCAGACTGGGTTCAGGTTTCCAAAGATGGTTTTCGTCCTGCGTTTGGTCTTGCCCACCTGAACAGTGACATAGGGGTCGCTGGAGCCCGTTTTGTCCTTGGCCTGTAACCCCTGGGCACTCATGACTGATCAGGGGAGAAGAGGAGTAAGGAAGATTAATCTCAAATTGAGTCAGCAACATACGTCAAAACCCTGAAGATTTAAATACTTCATCAAAACTTAATAAACTTTAAACTTGTGTGCATGAGAGAGTGAACTAACACGGCCGTTTAACAGCTTGTTTCCATGTGATCTGTACCCAAATAAGCAGAACATGTGAACTATTGCAATCCCATTGCGAGATCTTGATTAGATCTCCGTCGCGGCCGGCCAACTGGAAATTCATTCCAAACAGCTGGGAGACATTTGCGAAATATCTTCGACCCACGCGCTGAAAACATCACATCATTTTAATAGTTATTTTGTATAAAGAGTGGCAAAGTGCTGCAAAGGGTATATTGCTTGCCTCTGGAAAGTGAACAGGGACAGCCCACACACATACAAAAATAATATCTGTCAAATGCTTGGCTATATATCCAAAATGAATTCATTAAATGGAGCAACTGGCCACTCTCTGCATACACCCCAAAGCTTAGAAGCAAATAACTGCCTTTTATTTTGGCCTCATTTTAACAGGCCCGGTTGCCGATTTGTATCTGGCAAAGCTACGCAGGATGGGCTTTGATAGCAAAATGACCTTCGGACTGGGATCACAGTGCAGGCAGAATCCAGTTAATGAGAACGCAACATGCAAAATGTAGAAAGGCACTAAAACATTTCACATCAACTGACATTTCTCAGTCATTTGGAATTTATTCTGATTCTTTGATTCTTTGGTTCCATCTGAAAAGTAAAGCCTTTGATGTTGCCTGGCTGCCTTCCAAAAGTTGACTTGGCTGGTTAACTTTGCTGAGCAACAAAACAAACTTCCATTTTCACCATTTTGTTCAGCCTTGACATATGTCCAAGCTATAGGTAGATTCCATTTCTGTTGTGCTAAGCCTTCCAAATCTTATTCAGCTTGCTCACCCCCACCCCACCCCACATACACACACACACACAGGTAAAGAGAAAGGAATGGCCAGAGGACCATAAAAGGGAAAAGGACACTGGGTCATAAAATATGCATAAGTGGCAGTCTAAATAATTCAGGCTACATATATATCCTTCAGCTGAATGCCGACAGATATTGGTGGGGAGGGTATAGAGGGTTTTTGACAAATGAGGAGCCCATTGCCTGTATGCACCGGGGGCAAACTAGATCAAATCCCGTATATGAAAAAGAAGGGTCATGAGAGTCAAACACGAGAGTATCCAGAGTCAGCACCTAATCGTTATACTGTTTACTTCCCATTTATCTTTATTTCATTTCTGGTTATAAGATTAAGCAGGAGAAAACAGAAGAATGGATAAGAGAGTAGAGGAACAGCGAGGTGAAAACTTATAAACAGAGGAGTGGAGGAGATTGTTCACAGGTGACAACTAATCACCAGTAATGTGAACTTAATTGCACAGCTCATGAACTTGTGTATTCTAAATCAACAAATTGTAATGTGTCCGACTTTTAATCGGAGTGTAGGAAGGCATATGAGTTTCCACAGCACCCGTTTGTTTGACAAATTCTTGAGAATGTGAGCGTAGTATGAAGGGATGACAGGTCTGGGATATTTGTAGGTACGATAATGGATCTGGTGATTAGCCAACATTTCAGAATTAGCTGATTGTACTGATCGAGGCTCATATCTCACATCTCACTGGGAAATATGTAATGGCTGAGCTTCTGTTGTGCACATTCAGCACAGAGGGGGAAAGTCTCATGGTCGCTGTGAGAGTGCAGAATCAATGCCAAGCAGTGTTAATCAAATGAATAATGAATAAAAAACTCAATAAATATATTCCAAAGTGTTATGTTCAATAGGCATCTGAGAAATAACCCAAGGCAACCCTGGTCTCTCTCTCACGCTCCCTTTTCCCTCCCCTCTCAATTTGTCTCCATCACTCTCTTGTTTCCCTTTCCGCTCCTTTACGGATTGAAACACTGAAATGCTTGGTGGGCAATAACCGAGCCGGGGCTGGCACAGTTGCCATGGAGATGGATTGGCACGGAAGGTTACAAACGGCCATCAGACAACATGGAGAGTCGAGGATACGCAGCAAAGTTCCTTTTTGTTATTTCACAGAATGAATATATATAATTTTCTTATGGTAGTAGAGTGGTAGTATAGTATATTTTCTTATAATTCTCAAGGGTTAATATGCACTATATGTATTTAAATGACATGAGAAGAAAAATGGGTTTGTTGCAAATCCAATCAAATCAAACCAAAAAGTGTGTAGAGTGAAATATGTTCAGTATTTCAGTGGAAAGTGGATATGTGAATTTGTATGGGTATGAAACAAAGGCGTTTGTTGCTATGTGTTGTTGATGTTAAGCCTAATAAGAGAGAATAACTGATCATATAAAAACCTCAAAACTGCTAGTAAATTCATGTCAGGTAAAGAATGCAGTGTTGTGCCATAAGATGCAACAGTTTCTGTGCGGATGTGAAAGCTACAGTATGAGGTCACTGTTATGCAATAAGGCTGCAGCGTCTTGTCATGTCTGTGAAACATTGCTGTGATTATTGACCGAGAAGCTTACATCTGTGTTAGGGGTGTAAAGATCGACTCTCCCCTGCTTCGACAGCAAACATCAAAGTACCCGGGAGCATGGCGCTGAAGCCCATACTGTTCTAGTGGGCTGCTCAGTGGGCAACAAAACTACTGATGTCTGGCCAAACGTGTTTATTTGTGAGGTTTCACCCACAGCAACCCATGGATACAAACGTTCCCTGCTATTCATTTACTCTTTAAGAACCACCAAACCAAAAATCTGTGAGTTGTTCTTGTGTGTCTAAACATTCAGCAGCTCACAGATCTTATCATGTTTCTCTGTGTTTTCTTTGTTCATCTGAATATATTCTGTATTGCCGTCCCATCATACAGCACTCAAGGGTATTACATGTTGATTTGCATCTCTTTAAGGAGGCCAGAGCCAGCAGCTCAAGAGGCTCATTACATTATACATTATACAATACACAGTTCAACTGGCACATCTTTACAAGAGATTAGCAAGCAAGTGAGCCCAAAAAGGACATAAAGAACTGTCCGATTTAGCAGGTACAGAGATAAAATAGCCACTGTAATCAAATGTCATTATTGCTTCTGTAGAACTTCTTCTCAGACAGTCTTCTGAGATCGATGTGTTGTGACTCGCCACAATTCAGCATCTTCACTAGCACTGTCATGCCCGATGAGCTCTGAGCCACTGCTTATCTCTTATAAATGCTGCTTTGTATACCTATATCATCTTGTAATGAATACGCTATATCAGTTCTAGCTTTCAAAGTCTACATGATGACCAAATATTGTAAATCATTGTCCACACGGCAATGATACAAATGCCACTGCTATGGCATTAATGACAAATCGATTCACATCTGCTCAATTCCTATTCCCATTTATAATTTAAGCTGTGTTTGGTTTGGGGTCAGAGGTTAATGATCAATGGGGTCAATCGTAATTACATAATAATTAGAATAATAATGTTTGTTACTCGTGATGTGCCTGACTTGTGATGGTAGTGTAGTTAGTATCGCTTTGGGGGATAAGGTTAAAAGTTATGGGTCAGGGTCCAATGTAATTGTATCAGGGTAGCTTTCCAGACATTTTGCCAATATTCAGATGGCTAAACATTAGCACAATGATTAGAACCTGTATTATGACTGAGAAGGTGTGAATTCAGGATGTTGAAATTACATTTTGCCTCTGCGTTCACACTACTGTTCCATGTTCTCACGACCTCCAGCGGCCGTTGTTCCCTGCTGTTTCTATTTCAATCTACTTGTACTTCATATTTCCTATTTTACCTCAGGGTCTTCAGAAAAAAGTTAAACAACAATAATAATAATAATTATACAACCTTCTTTCCTTCTCCTTATCTCTCTCTCTCATTTTCCCCCTCTTCGTTGGCTTCAATAAAAATATACAACAAAAAAAATAAATTTTATTTTGCTTTTCCTCACCTGTGATGCTGATTTTTGCCGACCACTTGGATGTCCCATCCAGCACAGCCTGCTTGGCCGTCTTCAGGTGGCTGGTAAATTCCTCTTTGGAAACTTGGAACATCTCCTGGATCACCTCAAACACGTCTGGACGATTCTTCTCACGTATCTTCATGCGCTCCTTCATTGCCATAATGATGTTCTGGGTCTTATCCTCAGCCCCGTGCTTAGAGCTCTTCTCCACCGCCCCTGCAAAGAGCCAAGGAGACATCAGCTCACTTCACAGCCTAAAACAACAACACAAAATTCCTGTAAATAGTGTTCCATAAAGGAAAGAGGAAAGGAAGAGGAAATGAATATTCCAGAACTGGTTAAGGGCCGGTGATTCATTGGTGGGGCCCAAAGTGACATAATTTCACCTTTTCTCTGCTGACACCCCTACATGTGTACACGTGTTTCTACGGGACAAAACAGACTCGTGGAGCAGTAAAGTGTTCCTGTATCTCAAGCATGGTCATGAGTACAGCTTGAAACGTGATTGAAATTAATCACAATTACAATTATAAAACACTGTCCTTCTGTTGTAGGGCACCAATAAAACACTGACACATGCAGGGCGTAGCTAATCCACTTAGGGTTTGTGAGGATTGCCTTGAGGATCATCCTGAGGGCTGGTGAGACACATTGTTTGTATTAATCTTCACTGTAACAACACAGTGTGCCTGATTGGAAAATCTGATTGAAGATTGTAATTGGTGCAACTGACTAAACGAGCAGTGTAAATGCACCATGAAGCTTGTAGCTATGTGTAGTGGGGGCGGGGACATGTTTTACGCAAATCCCCATAACAATGCAGTCCCAAGTAGTGCTTCTATTTATAGACAAATATACAGCATATACAGTATCTATGGGAACAAACATGGTTGTGTGCTTCTTCTGACATCTAACACCTTGTGGGCTTATGAGCCATGTGTGATATAGTTCCTTACTTTGTAAGCAGTCTGCATTGAGCAGGTCCTGGCACTTCTCGTGGCATTTCACGCCGCACTCGGAGCAGCGCATGCCCTGGCGAGCAATGCCCCACAACAGTCCCTCGCACTCATGGCAGTAGGTGGGAGCAGTGGCTGTCCACACCTCGAAGTTATGTGGCGTTGTTGAGGAAATTGGGTAGATCAATGCCTGGAGAGTCTTCTTAAAGACGTGTAGTTTCTGAAAAGAAGAGAATATTGAAAAACGGAAATTGTAAGATTTATAAGTAAGCCAGTAAGAGATATGGTGGGTTATATTTTGAGCTATAGCTCAGGGAGCTGTAAGCTTGGAAAGACCTTCAGCAAAGTTTTAAAATAACTGTGCAAGCAATTTCAAAAACTTATCAGATTTGGAGATTCATATTGAAATATAAGAATGATGTTTGTAATATGTAGAGGAATTTGGATCTAATGTCACCAGATGTAATCGCATTAAGGTTTTGTTTAAAGTACAGCACATGTTTAGTGGACCTAATTCAAACTGATCTGCAAGAGAATGGAGCCTGACGGATGTATTTGTGATAACCTAATCATGGCAGGGGAGGCTTAGCTGTGTAAGAGTAAATCAGTCTTTCATCACATTAGACATAGATTAACAACGCTCCTGGCCGCAGTCTTTGTTCCCTCTGAGTGGTTTACTATCAAATGTTTATACAAACAGAATACTCAAGTCTAGCTGTGGCTCGTCCAGATTGACTGCTCATTGTAGCGGAAGTCGCTCCAAATCGAATGCTTTACTGCGCCAGTCCTGGACTGGATAACAGACCAGGATTTGCCAATTCTTGCGGGTAGAATCAATGGATGCAGTAAATAAGGTTTTTAAAAGTGAAGCATTGGCCAGATTGAGAGAGAGAGAACAGGGAAGAGAGAGGGAGAAAGTGACAGAGAAAGGGAAAGAGATGTATGGTGGTGAAATAAATCTTGAAGAGGTACTTGATCACAATTTCTACTGAGATCCGGCCCTCCCCATCACCTCTAACCCCCCTCCCTCTCGGCACCCTGTGTGCTGACAACGTGCAATAAAGTCCAAGCAGAATCTCGATACAGTGCCACAAAGACTGCTGCAATGCACACACATACAGACAGATACACACACACACGCACACAAGCTTGTGCTGATGATTAAATGACACCAGATGACAAAACAACAGGGCAATCTAACATTGTGAGACTTTGTGTCTCGGTTGCTCTGAGCTGCCACACACAGGAAGACCTCTAATGAAACACAGAGATGAGAGGGAGAGAGAGAGAGACAGAGAGAGAGAGAGAGAGAGAGAGCGAGAGAGAGAGGGAGAGATCTCATCCTCTCATCTTCCTCTAATCTTAGGAAGATGAGATGAAGAGATAAAGCAGATGTCGGAGATTTATCCACTGCTTTCACTGGAGCTGACACCAGGTTCAAGAAACCTTCCTCGCCACATGCGCCCCACAGAGCTGAGTGACTCAATGTTGCTCTGAGTGCTGAAAGTCTCTTAATTTTCCTTCCTGCGTTGACTGACAACACTTTTATTATAATGTTGTCAAACTAATTGCTTTTCACAGAGCAGGAACGTTCTTCATTGTCCAGCAGTCTTACTGGCTGGCAAATACTAATTTTCTAGGCTATTATTTTAAATGCCACATTAGATTTTTTTTTCTTTAATGGAATATGCATGATAGTTAATTACTCCACTACTGAGCATATGAAGTGTGTACACCTCATTTTCTGACTTGGCATTTTCATTGGACGTTCCATAAATAAAGTCATTTTATGTCCCTCCTCACTCCCCTCCCGCACTCTTTGTCCAGACGCTTTCGATTCACACCGAGCAGCAAGCAGGTGGTGCAATCCATGTGTGAGTCCCACGTGTTAGACTGTGAGATAAAGCTGGCCATGCACACACACACACACAGTTGTAGAATTGATCGACAGCCACAGCTTTCCCCAAGAACAACATGACAAAGACGAATCCCATCTCTCGACTCCTCCTCCCATCCCTCCTTTGCAATTTTACCGCCCATTATCCTTGTCAATGATTTGATTCCTGCTGCCATTCCCTTAATCCAGTTCCAACCCTTGATACCTCTAATCTCTTGCTTTAACTACTCTGTAATGACAGCAACTGGGGATCTTGCGATTTTCTCTGAAGTACTAGCTGACTTGGCTGATTTTAACTGACTGTTTTGGCTTTCTGGACAGAATTACTACGTCTCATCAAGGCTCAACTGACCCCGATAAACAATTGTAGGCACCATTTTCCTGCTAGCGCTAGCTTTTTTCCTTTAAGCTTTTCGCCAAGAAAGTGCCGTTGTTACTCAAAGAGAACCAATCGTGAGAAAGCTTGTTGAAAGGTCAGAGTCCATCCAGCGAAGAACCTATTAAACTTTGATGCAGACACATGAAATTTTGAACAACCACAAATGTGCAGCTAGATTGTGTTGATTCAGGGCTTTTGACATATGTTCAATAACTACAAAAGTTCCAGAAACAAATATTGTGTTTATTATAACTTTTTTTTAAGGCTGGTATTTAACAACAACAAACCATTTTTGTTGAGTTGTTGAGCCATGGAGGAATTAAGTGCTTTAATAAGCGCCCTTCTAGTTTGGGGGTTTTAGGGTCCTAATGGTGAACAGTTGATATGCATATTTATCTTTCATGAATATTTCATTAAAGCTATACCATTGTAAAATTGTCTTTGTGCCACAAATTTTGACAATGAAGTGTTTTAAACATACTGTATGTTGCAGCTCTCCTGATAGCACCCTGCCTGATGAACAAGAACATAAACAGACACTTCCAATCGTTCAGGGGTGCTAACAGCATCGAGGCAGCATGTGATGAAGGTGTGACTGTGGCTGTAATGTTGAGTGAACCATGTGTCTCAACAGCTAAAGCAGCACATCTAGTCAGTCAGCTCATGTTGATTGTCACGGTTAAAAAGGCTCTAGTATTTGGATGATATGCAGTTCAGCACATTGAGCAGACACACAGGCCGTTAGCAAGCCCACATACACACACACACGTGGACGCACACACACACACACGTGGACGCACACGCACACGCACACACACATACACACACACACACAAACTGTTTTTCTGCTCTAAAAAGCAGAAACATTAGAAACATGAGGCATAAAGGGAAGAGCATCAAGAGGGAAATGTCTCCTCAACTACGACAGATTGGCAGCAATGAACGGCAATGAGGAATGAAAATCCTTCGAGTTGAAAGTGTCAAGAGAATTTAAAGCTGGTGAAAGATTAGAGAACACTGCACAAGAAAAAATGAAAGACTTTGTGGTTGCAATTTCTTTTCAGAGAGCAGATTTTTTTAATAAGGCTTCTCGATCAATGATCAACGCAGGGCTATGGGGTTATGGTTGTAATCACTGTTTTTCTCTCTACACTCGTTCTACTTTCAATTCTCTCGCCTTCCTCTGGCTCCTCAGCATATGGTAGTTTAGTGGATATTCCCACAGTCCGCGCAGGAGTGCAGTCTACTGGACATAACATTGCAGATAAAACTGACATCTGCTTGTCCTACTTAACAGAAGCCTTGCAATCTGCAGCTCTGCTCAAAACTGAGCTCTCCTCAACCTCCAGTTAAGTCCTCTACATTGTCCATTACAATTACATACATCCTTGAGTTGAAGGCCCCGCCCTAACACCAAAAATAATGCAACTTCCTCACAGCAAGGAACATGCTGAATCTATCGCATACTTTCTCCTTTATGTAGAAATTGTTATTCAACCCTAAAGTCCAAATAGTTGTCCAATCAAACCACAAGCTATTAGTAAGCAATCCACAGCCTGTGTATGTGTGTGGACCTTGAACACCAGCCATGTGTGACAAATTGATGAAAAGTAAAAATAGGCACAAATCAATCAGCACAGAGCGCCAGGCCTTTGTTTGAAATAGATAAAATATGCTGCACATTTGAATCTAGTATTCTTATAGGCATAGTTAAGCAGCATGTTAACACATCAGGAGATATGAAAATGGCTGCTTGTTCTCTCTAAGAAACTGCTTTCTCCTGCTGTTTGACTCATCTAACACAGTCTACCCTCTGGGAGGGAGGAATTGCAATCAATTAATGCAGAGAGAGCTTTGGAGGTCAACACAAAGAGTCTCTCACAATCGACTCGATATATTCTGCCCTTTCTCTATGCACAATACATATTGTTTATTGTATGAATAAAGCAAATAAACACGCCCTAAATAGATGGAGAGGTAGACCGACAGACATACATATTTTGTGTGGCTCTGTGGCGCAAATGGATAGCGCATTGGACTTCTAGTAGAAACCAAGAGGAGAGATTCAAAGGTTGTGGGTTCGAGTCCCACCGGAGTCGGAGGTTTTTGGGCAGCACAGGCTCCTTTAACATCTGTTCTCATCCACTTCAATTTCCCCCACAATTAAAACATGTGATGTATTCCTTCACATAGGGAAAGAGATGTCCCTCTTCTGCAAAATAAGCACTTTTTGTGCAAAGATTATAAGGATAGATAGATAGATAGATAGATATAGGAGTGATTCACCCACTCTGGTGGGTTCAAGTCCCACCAGAGACATATTTGGCCAGCAAACCTCAATTTCCCCCTTCATTAAAACACATCATTATAAGTATAGATGGATAGAAACATAAATAGCTTCCCATGTACCTTTATTGGATGGTACTTCAGCCATGAATATTACTTACCAGGTCCTCATTATTCAGGGTGGAGCGGTTCACCAGAGCGAACGAGATGCCTGCCTTTCGAGCAGTGAGGGTCTGAAAGAGAAGGAAGAGGAAAAGGTTGATGGGGACACATTTAAAACCAATCCATTAGTCTGTGGGGTGACACTCTAATTTTCACTGGTGCACAGAAAGAAAATAAACTTACAAGAGCCTGGGATATCCAAGGAGAGGATTTACATGGAGAGTTGAAGAAATAAAGAAATGTAATTAGACACGGATACAGGGAAACTGTGAAAGCACAAACAGCAGGGGAACTGTATTTATCCATACTGAGCGCATAGGTGTCTCTACTGCCATGCAGGACTGCTGCCTTAGGGCTCAGAGTTCTAGAAAGATTCATCATCAAGAGATGTTATACAGCAGCTGCATGATTTGTTATCTAGTCATGCACTTGAAGTCACCAATCTGCAGTCATGCTTGGCATTTCTATTCACCTCTCTGCTGGATGGAGCTTTGATAATATTTTCTGCTGTCTGTTCTGCACATTAGTTCGACACAAACAGAGAAGCACAATACACACGCACACTCGTATGGGTGAAGCCAGCTGTACTGCACAACTCACACACACACACACACACACACACACACACACACACACACACACACACACACACATACGCACCCACAAATATAGACGCACCCGTTGACCCAGAGATACACAAATTGACGCACAAACAGTACACACCCGCACGGCACGCTCTCACAACCACAAAAAAGGATCGCACTCACTCTCACACACACATACACACACAGATACACATTAGCTATCATGTTAATTTCCATTGAGTTTGGATGATTAGATATATAAAGCAGGAAATAGATTGCTAGACATTTATCTTATACGGGAGGAAGTTATGTGACAGAGGAATGCAGACATGGACAGCTGACAATATTGGATCAGTCTTTACCACGAACCCCTTCTCTGTACAGCCCAGCTATGGTAAAGATCCATGGAAGCCATGGAGAATGTAGGAGGGAACGTGACCTATACATGAACTGTGAGTGTTGATGTAAGTTTACCAACATGCACTGGCACTGCTGAGGTTGCTGCGGGCAATACAATGTAACCCTCTGTTCTGATGTTATCCATTCAGGTATAATGTAGCATTCAGTGCTTTGCAAATCGATTTTCAACTGGTTTTCGCTTTGTTTTGGTGTGTTTTTGCACCCCGCCTTGAGCAGGGAATCGTCCCGTTCCTTCCAATCGAAACGCTGTTGCTGCCCTGAAGCAATCACACAGCAAATGGGGGACATTGACAGAGGAGAGGCATGAAAAGGGGACCAATTCGATTGCTGACGACTGACTTCATCCCACGTGTAAAAGGCTTACTCAGCGTCACTTTTACATGATTTAAAAGCCTCACACAGTTAAATCAGAAGTCAATGAAGTCTTCAGATATATTTTTGGGTTGAGTTGTCAACATTTCAAGTCAAGTGCCATAACAATTCAACACCTGCCGAGCGGCGAAAAAGCAAAATGATCAAGCATCGGCGAGGCCGAAATCTGACAACTCACTGAAAAATATTACCCATAGCTGTTATGGGTCTATGTAGAAATGGCAAATATACACGCAGAAGAAAAAAGAAGAAAAAAAGAAAAAAGAAAAAACAACAACCCATACTTACCAAGACATTGTTGGTTATTAATTTCATGAGAGATATGGACAAATACAGCATCAACTCATGTTGTTCACTGTGATATAAACATTTATCAGCATCTACGTGTACGACATCAGTCTATCATTGGAATTAAATGCATTTTATTAAGCATTATTTTAAAGTTGAATTAAAACAGACTTTAAAGAGACTTTATTTAAAATAGCTTAGAGAATATTTGATCCTATTGGCTAAAACACATGACAATGAGAAACACGTACATTCACAAGACAGAGACGTACTGTGCAGTGTATTATGGACAAACAGTCATAAACAGACATGGGCACGACTGGCATCAAGACAGCCTGTTATGTTTCGGAGAGACTACCATGTGGCACAGTGCTACAGTGGACTGAAGTGGAACAGGCCTCTCTGCGGGATATGTTATGACACATTATGTTGCAATAAAAACAAATGGAGGAGCATCAGTGTGATGTAATGCCTTAAACACCCTCTCTAGGATAATTAATCAAGCTATTGAATGATGGCGAAGGTTAAATTTAACATTCCCACATGGCAGCACAGTATACTAAGTAGCTTGATTTTTAAGTGATTGCTTTTATCACCAATCAGCCCCTTACTGGCGTTTATATATCTATGTGTTTTCTTTAAATTTGAACCGCAAAGCATGTCTGCATGAGGTAAATAAAGTCAGTGACACCGATCATAAGCTTCAAGAAATGAAAAAGAAATGTTACTGGTTACTGATAATAAACGATGCAACACTGCTTTTCAAAGCACTTCAATGGTTATTCAGCAAAGTGAAACTCATTACTACATTGAAATTGGACTGAGGGAACCTCTTCTGAACCCACACTCAGCATGATTCCACTTGTGTGGTATTATGTGGTCCCATTCAGATAGATTTGACATAAATCACATATAACCTTGTTGAGGCAGATGACTCACCAGGTCTCGGACAAGAGGCATTGTCCTCTTACGGCGTAAATCTGGCATGCTGTCAATACCATAAAGAATACTGCCAGCCCTAGAGAAGCAGACAGATTTAAGGTGTATTAATATCATAATAATGCCATGCTGGGGGGGACATTACTACAATGAAAGGGGGGCCTTGATTTACACAGCCAGCACATACCATGGATCATGCCTCCTACCTAACCTGTCTCACCTACTCCACAACATGTCATGTCGTACCGACCACCTAATCTGGGACTCCTGCTTGCCCTCTGCTCAGAATCAGAGTCCACAGAGTCTGTGTCTTTAACAAGCTGGTGCTCCAGATTAATACATATTTATAATAGTACTGAATACAGATTACATAATTAGTTCAATAGATTACATACAGTTAATCTCTAACCCCCTGGGGGCAAACAGTATGTCACCCTCACTGACTTCCCACAGGCCTTACTCTTTCCCCCTGAGGCTTTCGGTGGTGTCACCTCAACTGTCGCTCAAAGTCTTTCCAATGACCTCAGCATGACATCAAGCCCAAATGTCTCCATATAGAGCTACTTAAGCTCGTCTGTCAGCTCTTTCCGGGGCATCAGTGGTATGACCCTAAAGATACACAACATGATGAGCTACGCAGGCACTGGCCTCATCTGAGAGCCCCTGGGGCGTGCAGCCATTACACACACTGCAGGGCTGCCTTGAGTCATGGTTGGAGCTGGGCTGGATTAATACTGATGATTAATAGTGTTGATCTTTTATCTGCGTCATACGACAACATTTCATTCCAATTAAAGTATATATTACATAATTAACAATTCATATACTTTTCCAGACGAAAGATCATTTTGATAAGTTCCATTACAGACGCTGCAAAGGCAATTTGCCTCTCTATTATACAGTATTTATCTTCCTTCTGTGACATGGGACAAAACAGGGCTAGTAATGACATCTGGCTGAGTGCCAACCGAACAGCATGCCTGTAAAATTACTACATGTGCCTCCATGTTGGGATACAAAACAGCACAGAAGCACAAAATTGCAGAAGCCTCTTAACCAATCAGATCGAGACGTGAAGCCCCACTCACCCCCCAGACTGCAGGCCGAGCACTTTGGGGTCCAGGACACTGCGAGTCTGCAAAACAACAAACAACAATAAAATGCAATATAAGAAAAAGAACACACGCTACATGATCACAGCAAGTGCAAACACCTAAAAGCACACAACAGCAAATTAAAAACTGAATAAAGGACCGAAACTTGGACATATCCAAGACACATTAAGGTCGGGTAAGGACACAAAAACGCAAAGAGGAGTACAGTACAGAGACGGGAGAGAGAAGTACCACAGGCAAAAGATCTAATTATTCCACATCAATGTAATTTGTGGGCTCAAGACTGAGAGATTTGCCGCTCCCAATGCTTCAGGCCAGATTTGCCTGTTGTATAACACTCTCTCCACACTGACCACGTAGTCCAGTATGTAACACAAATCGCATTCTGAAGAAATAGATAAATGACACAAAGTGACAGCAAGATGACTATGCGGCCATCTAAGTCACATGCGGTCACTTTGAGTCCATAAACAAGTTCACTTTAATTACATTTTACGACTAAACAACACATACACATAGGCATACCCCATATTAATCCTTAAAGACACAACACAAAAACACAGACCCTAAAGCAAAAGTAGAAGCGCACACAAACACATGCACATGCAAAGGAAACCGCACAAGTCTCCAAGTGATTCATGATAAACAATGATTCAAAACCTGAGAATCCAAAGCACTGCTGTCTGCAAGGAGAAAAGGGACACGAGAGTGGAGAGTTAGAAAGGAACCGCTCACTGTAAAACACAAACACTTAGTGTACAACATTACTACACTAGCACCCTGTGATGATACAACTCTGTTTTGCCAAACAATTTGTGCAAAAATGGAAATGGAGTCAAAATGTGCCTGAGGGATGGCGGCTATGAAGAGAGGAACACAGGATACAACGGAAAAAGTGTCAGAAAGCTTACAGCTAGGTTGTAAAGTAAACATCACCAGTACAGCACTAATAATAACAGTGCCGTTGATCAATAACATAGCGTGACTTAACGTTGAGAGCTACAAAGACACGGGACATTAGGTAAGCTTAAGCGGTTGGTATCATATTGCCATTTTGGAGGGCAAGGCCTTGAAATAAGCAAGACTGCACAGGTACAATTACTGGGGTATTGATCCATGGGTGACAAACGGCAGTATAAACATGATCTAACGAGCAACAAACAGAAAACAGCTGTTCGCCAGAGAAAGATTAAATTATTGCTCTACATAAAAGGACATGACACACAATTTATTGTTGACACAGAGTGGCAGTGTTACATAATGATGTTTTAGACAATGTTCACAGCGCAGACTGCCTCCTTCTCTAATTCTGTCCAGTTGGGTTTGTTTATCTCACATTGTCTCCATGTTAAAAATGATGCTATTACAAGGTTTGAAAACTAGAGTTTAAATAGTTAGAGTTCTTTCATTCTCTTAAATGTTAATGTAATATACCGTTTTACCCTGTTTAAACCATTTTTTTTACTTTTACTTTCATTATGTGGTCTTATTATCTTGCGTCTTTTACAAATCTCTTTAAAGGCCTAAGCGCAAACCAGGTTGACAAACTAGGCTCCTTACATACATTACTGTTAAATGGATAAAAACGATTTTTACAATAAAAAACTGTGAACAAAGTTTTGAGAAATGCATGCAACTAATAGTAAAATCCAAAACTGCATTCCATGGATGGTGAGCTAAGCCTTCTTCTGCACAGCTAACCAAGATAAAGCCGTCCTCACGTCCAGCAAGTCTGCGGCTGCTCTCGGATAAAAAACAAGCCACAGACTTTGGCTAGGCAGCTAATATAAAGGCTATTCCTTGGATGCCTTAAATCTTTGGAATAAAAATGTAATCGATTCGTAGACAGTGTGTGGGTAAGGTGTTGAGGGAGCAACAGTAGTAGTAAATCTGTGCCTTTTCGGTGTCGATACGCATGGTCACACTGCACATAGATCAGGGCTCACTGGAGCAGAAAAGCCTGCACATGGCAGTCAGTTGTGGTCCAACACACACACACACACACATACTTTCAAACTCTATATGCATTCTCATGTGCATACATCCAGGCGCACACAGACACACTGGTTTGTTCTGGAGAGATAAGGTATCTCCAAATGACTGAACACAGAATCTGTGAAATGTCTCAAAAACTGAACTCTAAAACCCAAACATTCCATTTCGGACTTGTGAAAATCACTCAGGTAGCATTATGGGTGTGGACCCACACACCATGTTTTACCACGTTAAAAACGGAGGTTGTTTAAGGCAACACCATAAAAAGCTTTTACGAACTCTTGCCCTTAACTCAAGAGCAGGGGTTATAAAACATACTTTTCATTATTGTACTAAAACCAAACACAGACAACAATCATCCACCCACACTTAACACTGAAATGTTCTATTTGTGTTCGGATTTAAAGTCAGGTGTGCAGTTCAGGTGACAGAAGCCAGTGTTTTGCATTTGCAATGCTTGTAGTAGTCAGACCTGTACCATGAAAAAACTAAAACTTAAAAATAAACTAAAGTAAGTGAAAAGAAAAAAACTTAATGCATCAGGAGTGCAGGTCAGGGAGTTTCCAGTGGTGAGTGTGGTGGGTAACAGTAATGTTGGCTCTGTTCCAGTAGACATCACAGTGAGACAGCATGCAAAAATAAGGGCAAGTCACCCGAACACACCAGAATGGCATGCAGACAATATGAATTCTATTAGTCACAGGAAAATATAAAAATGTCTGGTTTGTCAGTCAAAGCACAAGAGGCAACAGACCCGACAGTGAATGCACCAAACAAAACTTTCGGGAGTGCAACCACCTAAACATTGGACAAGTCATATGTCAAATCTTAAATCACATCTTAAATCAAGACCAAGTCCAAATGTAGAGAGAAAAAGATAAGTTGTGTATATGTTGCTGGAAAATTGGACTGAGGAGAGCATTGCAAATATGCATTTGCTGAGTGGAATCTATTTCCTGGGCGCATGTGCGAATACAATACAGTGTGTTCTACTTAAGGAACCCAGCCAGATCACAGCAGTAATAGGGAGAGCCTGGGTCTACAATGAAACAAATAAAATGTAATCTTTAAATGGAATATATAATTACATTTTTATTGAAGTGTCTTAACTATCACATCAGAGGAAACATGAGACTAAAGCAGCTTATCAACATTCTCCTCAGGGTAGCAGACTGAGGAAGACTTCAGAGCCCCTTTGGCATCAGATATTAGAAATAAAATATTGATGTGGACTGCTTCAGTGTGCAGAATTTACCAAACTCTGGGAGGAAGAATTTGTATTTTGGTGGAAAAAAGGAGTGGTGTGTGGAGCTAAATTTGTCAGTAAATCTATCTGGTATGAGAATCTAGCCCTCAACATTTTAAGAGATTCATCATATCATACTACTATTGGTGGTGTTCAGGAGTGTGTTGCCAGATGAGTGCACCTTGACCAAACACTCCAACAACAAAATTTTAACAGTTTAAACGTTTACCAATCCATGCACATGTGTCTTGCTTATCTGAAGCTGGAGCCAATCCCAAATACACACAGACACAGATATTTTTGCATCACATCAATTTAGTTTTTCCAATTTTCCAATTCAACTCACATGCGTTCAGTGTCTCTTTAATCATTTGAAAGGCAAAAGACCTCACACATCCAACAAGCAGTTGTGGGTGACAAATTAATGAAGCCTAGTTCATATTCTGCCTTCATTGTATTAAAGTCATATTTGTGCAATGTCTCCTCATATCAAAGTGAAATCTGCAAAACTTACAAGCACAGAAAGTTTTCTACATAATTGCCTCCGCCATTACATACAAGAGAAGCTCTTCTTGCCTTTAGGGTGTGAAGAAATCCTCCTGCAATTTCATGTCATAAAATCCAAATTGGTTTTCATAATGCAAAGGCTTGTAAAAATCGAATCAATAAAATATGATTCTGCAGGAATGAATCTGCTCTGTTGACCCCTTTGTGCTGTATAGGAAAGTTGAAGAGATCAAACATGGTCCCAAGTCATTTTTATGCCTTTGCGTTGATACCTATCTTTCAGTAACAGCATGTCTGTTTTGGCTTGACTGGCCCCTTGACAGGCATTGGGCTTTCTGTGTTTACTCCAAAAGCACATATATATTTTTTTTCTGTAAGCACTCTTCTAAAGTATCACAGAGGGTCAGTAGATGTTAAATTCAGTCAACTGAAAAACTACCCACAGCCATTCACAGCAGCGGAACTCAAAACAGCCAGAAAATGAATACAAATCTCCAAGATTATCTGTTCAGCCTCTTCTGTTTTTGTAGATAGGTTGCAAAACAAAGTTTAGACTCCTTCCAGCTGAGTGTAAAGTGTGGAGTGGAGGTATTCCCCAACAGTCAAATGAAAACAGAGCCATTGGACAGAAGCAGATGGTGCTTAAAATTGAATGATATAACCGAATACAACAATAGAGACTCTAAATTCTCTGCATTTTTTATACCCACGCTTTTTGCTCAAAATGGTACACTAAGCAAGAAGAGGGTCTATCTCTCCTTTGTTCCCCAAGGAGCAAGCTGCAAACTTCACGCGCACAGACCTCTATAAATATTCCAAGCAATGCTGACCTGGTTACAGAATGCCCTTGGGAGTGTGAATTAGCATCTGAATACAGACACTGCTGTAGTGAGTTGAAGACAGGCCTGGCAGGAGTGGCAATGCTGCTGTGACTCCCTTCACAGCTCCCACATGACCAGGCAAACAAGCTCCAGAGCATGAGCACACACACAAACACTGGCGCACACACACGCGCGCACACACACACACCAGCAACAAGAACAAGGGAGGAAGGAAAAAATAATGGCAGGGAAAGGAAAGTGTGTGCACAGGGACAAGGTAAGTGAGACATTTGGAATAACCTGGATTTCTGAGTCTGAGCAAACCCTTTGGTAGGTGGTAATTACTTAATGTTGGCCAAATTGTCATAAATCCATCATCTGTTATTGGCTGTAGCCCTTGTACGATATCCAAAGCTGAACAAATGAGTGCATCAAACCTTTGGTGGCAAATATTAAAATCAATCAATCAAAGGATTGTAAAATATTTTTTGAGATATTTTGGCCAACGTTATCGTTGTATTTAATTCCCATTCTGCCATTATAGTGTTCATTTATAATCTCCATAAAAACATTAACATGGAATGTACACGTGCTACAAAACAGCAGCCCAAAGACCTGCTGTACTATCATCTACACAGTGGGGGACACAGTAGTAATACTCCATCATCCAAGCCCTATCTAACCTGACAGCTACACCAAGAAATGTGCCTTAATAAAACCAGTGTACGTGTCCAAGGCAAGGATCTGGGCACATCTGGGAAAAGTTTGAAACATATGTCACTCAGAATCAATTTCCTTTACCGCTATCCAGGATGCGTGAACCTGTCTGCACAGTGACAAACCTTCCTACAAACGTGCTGCCTGACCTACAAACCCACTTCTCTCCTGTGAAAACAGAGTGTTACGATTATAAGCTGAGAGTGTTACAGAATGAATGACAAAGAAGGAAATGATCATCAACCATGTATAAAAGGAGCAAAAGGAGCATGAAAACCGATGTCATCAACAGCAAGCTCTAGTATGTCTGGATGTTTTACTTCAACAACAACATTAACTTTGAAGACTTATCGAGACACATCACTGATTTTATACATCCCATCAGAATGCAAGGACAGTACGCTGCTGCAACACAAACACACACATCAGCCAATTATCAGCAAGGAGTCCTGTCTCAAATATTTAATCTTCCTCTCAAACTGCCTCACACCATCTTATACACAGTTGTTGAAAGTGAAAAGTGACTGTTAATAAGCAAAGCTACCACCAACATCCACATTAATACTTAAAACCGTAGAAGACACTACATGAAATACATTTAGGTAACACTATTTACCACAGCTACTGCAAATAACATCACCAGCAATCTGCCTAAACGAAGAAAACTTAGTTAATAAGTTACAACTGTGGTATGGTGAGTAACATAATTACAGGAACATAAAGGAAAGGGACAAAAAACACACTGGCACATCTTCGCCGCAAGTCAGTGATGCCTGGAGTCTGCTTCACACTTCTTCTCACACATGCAATTCAACAAAAAGGAGTCAGTCGGGTCAGTTAGTCAGTCATTCAGTCTATTTTCTTGCCTTGTGAACCATGTCATTGTTTTGTATTGTGGTTGTCTGGGCAAATGTAGAATGTTGGTATTGACTTCCATACATAATTTTGATGTACGCCTAATGGCTTCATTTACATGTATGAGATGACACAAGTATCACTGTGCATGCTAAAGGTGTACACATAGTATAAACTATTTATATGTCACGTGTGCCAGTCTTCAAGTGTAGTCTGTATTCAAGTGTAGTCTGTATGCAACTGGGCTGCCTCATCATGAATGTAAGCTCATATAGTTGCAGCTGTATGAAGTATTGGTGGAAACTCCCTGGATCCTATTTTTCAATTTCTTGTCTATCTAATAAATCTTTTGATGAGCCTTGACCGAAGCAATGACGTAATATTCGGCAGTAGGTGGCCTTTATTCAATTATTATTATCCCAAATCTAATTCATCAAATCTAATTTAATATTCAACATAGTTTTTAACAAATTTAACATTCTAGCTTGTAAGTCAACACATTCTAAATTGTGTTGTTCAGATTTGAACTCTCCACTGCCCCTGTAATACTTAATGACATGAAGTCCAGCTGTCATTCATGATGAGGAATTGAGGACAGATTAAGTGGCTCACACTGCTGCTACATTGTAGCTCTATTAAATTCTGATGATGAATGATAAATCTCTAGAAAATGTGTGAGACAATTCTCTCTCCACAGGCCCAATTTACTGAAAAAAGCGACCTTCTTACACTGACACTGACACCATAAGCATTCTGGGACAATCCCCTCTCTCTTGATCTTTCAATCCAAAATCAATTATCAATTCCAACAGACATCCTTCCACTCAACTGTCAGGTTCCCTTGAATCCCAAGATATTAAACTGCCAACTTTCAAGTCTTTTGAGGTAAAAGAAGTCAAAGCCAAAGCTCTCGATTCATTTCATTACAGTCTGCAAGTATTTTTTTATTTAGGTATATACTTCTTCGGTTCTGCGTGCAAACATCCAAGTGTGCTGATCAGTACATATGACATTGACCAACTCACATTAACCTCAGGATGACACAGGTTTGCTCTCAGTCTTTCTGGCATGACAATCAAACACTTTTGGATTCTTGGCAGCTGTCTCAAATATTAGATGTCAGAGCATCCTCAAAGGAGCCAACCAAATTAGTGATCAGAATAGATATAGCCATGGGCAATATGATAGAACACAACACGTGCAAAATAGAACAATACAACTTTGTTAGTGTCTAACACGTTTCAAAGTTTCAAGTCTCTGCAAATAGTTTTTTATACTTCACTAAAATGATTGGTGACCAATACCTGCCCAGAGGGTGAAAAAATAATTTAAATCAAAAGGGAACAATCAAGAGTTTTTCTAAATTTGTAGTCATAGAGACATAACACACAAAAATACAGGCACAGTATTTAAGTGTAGGTGTTTCTATTACATTTCTAATGGTTTATTGGTAGCTACTCTTACACTTTTGAGTAAAAATACACATTGTTATGATCCACCATTTTTACCGTACTGTGACATGTAAAGGCACAACTGCAATACTACAGCCTGTAAGAAGAAAAGAGTCATACCTCCTGCCAGGATCTGCTGCTCGAGCTCAGCCATCTGCTTCCTGTATGCCCTCAGTGCAGCCTCTTTGAATGTTGGCCGAATGCGCTTCTTTGGTGGTGCCTCCTCAGGAACATTTTTGTTTTCATCCTCCTGCTGTTGCTCAACTTTTTCAACCGCCTCAGTGGCTTCCTCAATTATCTCCTCCACCTCCTCTAACTCCTCTTCTCCCTCTTCCATCTCCTCTGTCACATCATTGTCATCTGGTTCTTCGACGTCCACATACTCTACCATAGCGTCATATTCAGCAGTGTCCTGAGTCAACTGGTCATATTCTTCACCATACACTTCATCGTATTGGTCATCCAAACTGCAATCATACTCAAGAACACATACCTCTTTACTCGCCTCATCGTCCTCAAAGGCGTCCGCAAAATATTGAGAGGCATCTAAGTCCTGAGAAGGATCATTGTCTTGACAAAACTCATTGTCATCAGATACATTATAGTCCTGAGAAGTCCCACAATCTTGCACATGCTCATCGGTCTCCTCTGTCTCATTAGTATTACTTCTATTCTCCAAGTTGGCTAGTACCTGCTCCATCACTTCAACATAGTGGGTCTCATTGTCCATGGGTTCTCCTTCTACCGCCTGTGCTGTTGCAACTGTTTTGTCCTCCTCAGCCTTGTAGTTGACGGGCTCTGTGTGCACCTCTGAGTCTACAGGACTGCTGGAGTTATTTGCAGTGGAGGTGGAAAGGGTACGGAAGCGACCCATAAAGGTGGACGAGGGGGCTGCAGGCTCCTCAACAGGAGTGGGGGCAGGCGGCGTACCAGTCTTCCAGACAACCTCCAAGGCAGACTTGGCCCTCTGCAGTGTAGAACCAAAGCCAAAGCCAAATGACTTCTCACTCAGATCTATGCTCAGCCTGCTGCTCCAAGACTTGGGTACCTCCTCAACCTTCTCAGCCCGAATCTCACTCTGACTGCGGTACATAGTTGAAGTCTTATTCTGGGTCTGTTGAAAACTATGACTAACATCCAGCTCTTGGAATTTTTCCTTGGGAGCTGATTTGGGGGCTGATTTAGGTGCGTCTTTAGGGACGTCTTTCGAGGTTACATTAGGTGCCACTTTAGGGGCTTCTGTGGGGGTTGTTTTTGGACTTTCTTTGGGTGGAACCTTGGAATCCTCCTGAGGGGATACCTTAGGGGCTTCTTTAGGTAAAACCTTGGAAGTTACTTTAGCAATCTCCTTCGATGCTACTTTAGGAACCTCTTTTGGGCCTTCTTTAACAGGTGGTTTTGCAGCTTCTTTAGTAACCTCTTTAGCAACAACTTTCTGACTTTCTTTAACAGGTGGTTTTGCAGCTTCTTTAGTAACCTCTTTAGCAACAACTTTCTGACTTTCTTTAGAAGCAACCTGTGGGGGCTCTTTAGCAAGTACTCTGAGGGACTCTTTCGGGGAGTCCTTGGGGGACTCTTTCGGGGAGTCCTTAGGGGACTCTTTGGGGGTTACAACAGGACTTTCAATTGGTGTTACTTTAGGGCTTTCTTTCGGTGATTCTTTTGGACTTTCTTTAGGAGTAATTATTGGACTTGGATCTTTTGGTGTCACTTTAGCTGTGACTTTAGCAGGCTCATTAGAAACTACCTTGGATGTCATTTTAGATACGTCTTTGAAGGGGGGCTTGGTGGCATCTTTAGGTATTTGTTTGGGAGTCTCCTTAAGGATGCATTGAGAAGATTCTTTAGGTGTTGATTTATGGAGGTCTTTAGATGACTCTTTTGGAGCTGCTTTAGAAGTGACTTTATGTGAAGCTTTACCAGACACCTTGGATCCGTCCTTTGGCAATACTTTGGAGTTTTCATCTTTAGGGGCCACTTTAGGTGGTTTATGTGTCACTTTAGAGGAAGCTTTAGGAGCATCCTTAGAGGATACTGTCGTGCTTTCTTTTGTGATTACTTTACATTCCTCTTTAGACTGGCGATTAGATGTCTTCATGATAGACTCCCGTTCTGTGATGGGAGCAATGATATGGGTGGTTATAGGCGGCAGAGAAGAGTCTCTGTCAAGCATCATAAAATCTTCATCCCCTTCAAATTGTAGATCAACCTCTTGGCATTTTGTGATTTTCTCAGGAAAGCCAGGAATGGTTGATGGGTCAAAGGGACTACTGACCTCTATGGAGGCTTCCAGGCCTGAGTCAGCACCTTGCTCCAGATGATGCCAGTCTTTCCAGGGTGATAGATCACCCTGCAGAGAGACTTGGGAGCCACTGTAGTGGCTTCTATCCCCTGACATGCAGACAAGGCCATTGCTCACTCCACTATCAATTGTTTCTGTGGTCTCAATCTCATTTCCATGGCTAGGGCTAGCATACCAGGAGGAGGACATGTCCTCTTGTTTTCTCTGCCACAATTCCTGATCTGAAGAGGACAGCAGGGAGCCACCATTAGCCCGTGTCAAGTACTGACTCTCAGAGAAATCTTCAGAGTAAGACTGGCAGAGTTTTGAGCAGTCAGACTCAGAGCGGCTGAGTTTAGGAGTGGAATAGTCACTCTGTGAAAGCCAACCTGGGGTCAGATCAGAGTAATACGCCTTTGAATGCTTGTCTGGCTCATAATATGAGTCATCAGCATAGTGAACTGAACCTGAATATCCTGCTTCATCTGACCGACTATGATCATGGGACCGCCTCTTTTCTGATTTGCTTTTGTGAGCAGGTTTTGAAATTACCATTGCATATTTATTTCTACTTAACTCATCTAATTCTTTATCACTATCCATTGAGTCCCAGTCATCACTCTCTACTACTTTGTCCTTTCCTGAGACCTTTATATCCATGCTTTCATAGGTTTGTGAAGAAGACATTTTGTCTTTTTTCTCCTTTCCCTCGTGGGTTAAGCTATCAGTTGAAACTGTAATGCCTGTTCCCTTAAGCTTATAGCATTTTTTCAAGACCAAATCCCTATCTTGAGGTGTTGCAAAAATAACAATAATAGGACGTGGTTTTGCATTAGAACATTCTCTTTGTTGCCCCAACCGATGAGCTAGTTCCATTTTGATTGTTTTATGAGCATCAATGAATCCCATTTTGTCTTTGAGAATTTTATATATAACAATCTCAGTTTTTTCTGATCTTTCCTCAGGAACATTGACAAAGCGCAAGGTGGAATTATTGGCTTGGTGGCTTATCTGTTTTATATAGTCATGGATGTCCCGTGTTTCCCTTCTAGACTGAACAAATCCTGAGCGCAGCTGCTCAATTTCACTTTGAACTACTTCCACACTGCTGGATATTTCATCAATGGAGCTCTTTAGTGCATTTACATGGCCACGCAGCTCAGTCAGTTCTGTCTCTATCTGGCTTATACCCTGAAGTTCCTTGAAAATCATCTCCATTACATCCTGGGTCTGACTGATGCAACCTGTGGAGGAGGAGCCAGGCTCCAGGGTGGAGCTCTTTTGCTGCCTGCCAGCACGGTCTAAGGACTTGCTCCGGATGCCCAGGGTCTTCCTCCAATTGCTCACCTCGGAATCTGAGGAGACACATTCCTGGCTCTTCTTCCATTTCCTTAGTTTGCGCAAAGCGCCTAGTCGAAGTGTTTGTAGACTGGAGCGTTCCACCCGCTCACCCTCTGAGCTGCCATCAGAGGGAGCCAAACTGATGAGGCTCTTCCTATTTCGTCTTACTGGCATAGTGTGTGATTTACGCTCATCCAGTCTCCTGACAGGTTTGGTCTCACTCAAGGTGTCAGAATGGCTACTATCAAGTGAAAGAAGGTCAGGAAATATACTGTCATTATTATTTAAAAGACTAGAGTTTTTTGGGAGTCCATTAGCTATAGCTACACGATAACTAAAAGTGGGCGAAAGGGATGAGCAATCGTTCTTTCCGTCGTCTTCGAGTGAAATGTTACGTGCAGAAGAGCATTTGGAAATCTTTTTTACTGTAGTCTTCAGTGTAGTAGAGAGAGCTAGATTGTGTGCTTGCAAATCCGTGTTCAATTTAGGTTCTTTATTTTCACTTCTCTCTTTCTTCTTTATGGGGTTTGCCAATTTCTTTGTAAACATTCCTTTGCAAATCTTTTCAATGAGGGATGATATGATCTTGATTAGAGCAGAAACCATGGATGGGAATCCTGTGGACTGGTTTTATCATCAAGTGAAGGAGAAGTTAGCTGAGAATACAGCGTTGATGAGTCAGACACAAGCAACCTGTACTTGACAGCAGAAACTCAGCTCCAAATCACTAAAACCATCAGCAAAGAAGAGATTCACAATTTCCTGTAAATCCAGCGGTCCTGCTCCAGACAAGGCACATCTCTCTGAAAAAAGAAAATAAAAATGATTTTATTATTTGTTTACAGATGCTTGGCACATACCTGCAGTTAACAACAATTATTCATACACTACACAGATTCATTAATTTGTCATCACTGAGGTGACAGCGATTAATCTACCTATTAAAACTTTAACACACATCACATGCACAAACCTACTATTATGCAAAACTGAAATGGTACTTGATAAAACCATCGTGTTGAGTATTAAATGAACAGCAATTGTTCATTAAAAGTGACTGGATTCACAACAAATCTTGCAGAGCACTCTTGTAACCCATTAATGTCACTTTTACTGAATATAAATGTTGAGTGAGAGAGATTACAGGAAAGCCAAGGCCATAATTGTCAAAAACACAAAAATAAGTGCAAAAATAAACATTTGGTAATTAATTCTGACAGAAAAATACACATTCATATTCAGATAATATTTCATATTCCTACAGTGGCTGATCTTAATGTATTATTTTCCATTTCCAACAGTCTATGGATAAAGCCAGCAAGTTTGTTATTATTTGCCATACATTTATTATAGTGATAACATTAATGACATGGGTAACTATTCATCTACTTATTTTCAGATTAAATATCCCAATTTAAATTTAAATTGTCTAAGCGGATTTTACACTGTATCACACTGTCTCATTCATACATGAAGCCAACCAGTAACTGGAAAGTTCAATTGACCTAATGATGGAACAAATACCAAAAGCTTCTTGAGTCATACTGCATATTGCTGGACCTTAAACAGCTGGAATATGTAGGTATTTTCGATTGAGCAACGACCAGCCAACAGAGTGGAAAGAGGGACGTTTGCTGTGCAGAGGATGTGACAGCTGCTCCACATTAGTTCTGGGATTTAGAGCTTCATGTGTCTACAGTCTTATGACCACAGAGATGTGTTCACTTCAAATGAGCTGTGAAACACAGCATCGCAGTTCACTTTTATTGCTGGACACAGAAGAGAGACCAGGCATTAGCAAATAGAGCTTAAAACTTGGATGCCAATGTGGACGTTGCTGTCTGCGCTGTGTGATGGAAAGAATCCAGCGACTTGACTGTTAGTTCTTCAGGGAACTTTCGGTAGTATCCAACTCTAAGAGACTAAATTTGAGTTACACTTTGAGTGAGTTGCAACTACAATCAACAACTGAGATGGCAGCTCACTGTGACTAGAATAGACTGATCTTGACCCAATTGGTAAACGTATGTCAGTCAAATTGACGTATATTTTCCTGTATGTATTATGCTGTTTTGTGTTGAACACATTGCTCTTATTCTTTAGACTATCTGCTTTGAACCATGGCCAAGTACCTGTCCCCTGAGCTATACCAGCATTCTAAGAGGCTCCAAAAACTGTGCTTGCTTTTTAAGCACTCTTGGTGATCTTTTCATTGTAAAATAATAGTCTCTCACTTAATGTACTTAGAAAAAGGGATTTGGATTTATTTAATTCAATGACTTGGCTCTGTGCTGGGTTTTTATATTGAAACAACGGGCCACTTCCAAGACAGTAGCTCAGACTCAAAGAAAGCCACATGGACCCTCAATGCCAAAATACTCGGCTTGAAAAGTCAATAGTATAATAGGTGGGTTTTGCTCCATCCCATCTGGTAAACTTAATTAGCAGCACACATGCTGAGGTTGCATTCTGAATTAAAAATCATTGCGACGAAAGTTTGTCAGAATCTGGACAAGCTTTATTTTTCTAATGTAATGTAAAACTGACTACTAAGCATCTCGTTAACCATGTCATGTTGCGACAATAACGTTTCTGCCTGTTGATAATGTAAGTAATCTGTTGAAAATGTATATGTCTAAAACCCAAAAAACTGAAAACAACATCACTGTCATCAGAAACAGTCTATAAAATGGTTCTGAAAAGGTATTATTGTGACTGCTGCTCCCTAGTGGTATTAAGGATTAATCTATTATTGATTGATAAGATGCTTTTACTGTTCGTTAAGGAAATTGTTTAAAATGTGCATGCATAGTCAATATGCAGCTGAGGGTTAGCTTAAGGGCAACAGCAGGGGTTGTTTTCGGTATAAGAGATATAACAATCTGAGGACTATTTTTCTTTTCCAAATCAATGAAAATACATCCCATCTTGACGTACTGCTTCGACAACGTGAGTCCAGAAAAGGAAACTTATATAACCAGTATTTCTGCTAATGAGCCACTAGTGTGACCTGATCTCAATGATTCTCCTCAAGACAGTCATAGAATCATCTGGAGCATAGAGAAAATTCTCCACTCATCTCTGTGTACCCACCCGAGTGACCAACTGTCAGCCAAGATCACAGCAGCCCAGAGGTGGTGGGCGGCGTGACGCACTCATAAGGATTTCAAGTGGCTGCAAATGTGGAATCGTCATGAGTCTGAACCTTATAATAGTTTCTTAATTACCCTTTAACTTACATCTCAATGCCATTTTAGAATGAAACTATATCAGAGGGGTATTAAGGGTCTACTCTTTCAGCCACTTCTGCTCTCCCTTTGAAAACAGGCCATTTTAAGTATGATGTCTTTAAAGACATGAGAGAAAAGATAAATTGTCTCCATATAGATCGCATGGTTGAGTGAATACCAAAGCCCAGAATAACAGGATGCTAACCATTGGGCTTCTTGTCATAAACATGACCCGGAGCTGATACCTGTAGGCAGCCAATCAACAAGTCAGCCAAAGAGTAGGCAGCAACTCGCAAACCCCCGCCGACAGACAGGAATCAGGAAGAGCTAATCAGAATCTCGGTGTGACTTCATGAACAAAAGCCAAAGGGAAGATGACTCACGAAGCTATCAACACCCTCTCAAAAGACTCTTTAGACCATTCTGTCTCTCTCGTTCTCTCTGTCTCTCTCTCTTTTCCTCGCTTGTGTATTTTTAACACTTTTTCACACACACACATACACATACACACACACACACACACACACAAACAAGCACACAGGCGGCACCTGAATAAACAATAAGCAGATCACTTGAACGCTTTACTTTACGAAAGCACTATCAACCCCTAGCCACTGTGAGATGACCAAAATTAGCACTAAAGCATCAATGAATGTACTCGTGTTCAACACCGTGACTTACATAATTCCTTACATTTACTGGTAATTAATAAGAATAATACAGAAAAATACAGTGCAAGGTCAATATGCAACATGCTATATATAACATAGCAACGCTTTACTGTACTTTTAATGAGGTTGACTGAATTAACCATTTGGATGATATCTGGGAATATGTAAATGTATCTGTAATATTATATAATTCTTTATTAAAAACTAAAAACTAAATATAATAAATGAGAATAAACCTTGGCTGTGTTTTATATTCTACATACTTACATACAAATCACTCACATTAGTTGCAATTCACTCTCCTCACAAAATGCACCTAATAATTGAGTTCCGTTCATTTGGACCATTCATCATCAACAGATTGCATATAGGATTGATTTCTCTCAGTAGAAAAATACCAAACATGAAGTGTGACCACAGTAATCTCTTTGTAATCTTTCTCCAACACCCGTGTGCTTGCAACATTGAGCTACAGCCACAGTCATGCCTGACAGCCTCTGGGATAAGCTGCGACAGTATATTCTCTAAGAGTAACTGGACCATCACCTATATGAAGTACTGTGGCTGCACTGTGGTCGCGCTCTGTACGGACAAATCACACTAAAAGAGTAGTAGTGTTTAATGAGAGTTGATTACCAATTAGAGAGCCTGCCTTTCCCTTTACAGAGGCAACATCCTGACGTCTGCATGTTACGGTTTGACAAATGAAGCATTCGCCCTCTTCCAGTGCTAGACTTAGATACACAAATGACTTGATAATGCCCAGGGGGGTATCTCCTATATTGTCCCATTAGAGGGTAATGATGCAAGAATTAGGGGGGGGGTGAGGTGACAGATAACCAGATCATCTAATCTGAGTCATTTGATAAATTGAAAACAAAAATTGCAAGGAGATATAGTGGGTGTCTGAGCGCGACGGACACTGATCGGCTTCTACATAAGAATAGTGAGTGGGAATAGTAAAATAGATTGTGTAATCTGTCTTCCATATTGGTAACACAGTGAGGCTACAATTGAACCTGCATCACTTTCCTTTCATAGCAGCTATTGCTTTTGCTATACTGGATGATCCATTCACCAAACACACACACACACACACACACACGCACATACACATC